>NC_039247.1:29093391-29419224 GCF_003368295.1 Carassius auratus
TTCACTGTACTGGGCAGACAGCGTGTGTGGCGTTGTGTGGGTGAGCAGTTTGCTGATGTCAACGTTGTGGATCGAGTGGCCCATGGATCAAAGATCTGTACATAATTCCTGGAAGCTGAAAACATCCCAGTTCTTGCATGGCCAGCATACTCACCAGACATGTCACCCATTGAGCATCTTTGGGATGCTCTGGATCGGCGTATAAGACAGCGTGTTCCAGTTCCTGCCAATATCCAGCAACTTCGCACAGCCATTGAAGATGAGTGGAACAACATTCCACAGGCCACAATCAACAACTTGACCAACTCTATGCGAAAGACATGTGTTGCACTGCATGAGGTGAATTATGGTCACACCAGATACGACTGGTTTTCGGACCCCCCCCCCCAGTACAGTAAAACTACACATTGTAGAGTGGCCTTTTATTTTGGCCAACCTAATGCACACCTGTGGAATAATCATGCTGTCTAATCAGCATCTTGATATGCCACACCTGCGAGGTGGATGGATTATCTCGGCAAAGGAGAAGTGCTCACTAACACAGATTTAGACAAATTTGTGAACAATATTTGAGAGAAATAGGCCTTTTGTGTACACAGAAAAAGTCTTAATCATAGTTCAGCTCATGAAAAATGGGGTCAAAAACAAAAGTGTTGAGTTTATAATTTTATTCAGTATATGTTGTTTAACACAAAAGGGTGAATTTGTGTACCTTAAAGGTAGATCTGTCCCTAAAGGGTAAATATTAGTATCTAAATATATACTATTACCAGACTTAGTGAGTTTTTGTACTTTTGTTATTTTTTCTGAGAGTGTAATATGTTAATAATCAGTTACTAATTGGTAGCTCAATTGGAAAATCCTTCATGTAAACACCTCAATCAATCCGAAATACTGGAAATTACTTGGAAATAAAATACTGGATATGCAAACCACATTAAACCCATAAAACCTTTCATCCCTGTACAACATTTTTACATTAGATGCTTCAAATAACAGTGTTACAACTGGCCCCCTTTTGCATCCATCCCCGTTCTCCTCACTTGTGATCATAGTACTGTGATAGTTGTCTGTGCAAAACTAATCTATGCTGATGGCAGATAAATCTGAGATCGACACATTTCCCAAAACTATTGGAAACACTCTGCAATGTTGAGCTACTATATCAGTGGGTGGCAAGTTAAACCCTTAATTTCACGTGCATGCTGAAGTGGCCAATATGAAAATGCTGACCAGAGACCCAGTATCTGGCCTTAAGTCAGAAAGTGTTCATATATTACTGCCCAAACCAGAGGTGCCCGGCCGAAGCCAAAGGAACCACAAGATGGCACAGATGGCATTAACTTGCATTCTAATGCCAGGAGCTGGACGGAAAACAACCAACAGCTGCATCCTTCTCTTTGTTTCTTTTGGCTCCATTCAATAATTGAAAAAGAACAGAGAGACACCACAAGATTTGAGCAGGGATTTGATGTGCCTAATGCTGACCAGGCACATTTCACACTCCAACTTTGAATTACGTTAGTTTTATTCTGTGGTTAAACAGCTCCAAATCGAAGAAAAGTTCCAAAATAAATATGATATTTCCTGGAAGAGGTAGCAAGCAGTGGCGGCTCGTTTCTTGGAGACAGGGGAGGCATAGCTTCCCCACAATATTGAGGTGAAAATGAGGATGATTTAATGTTAATAAAATTCTCAGAATGTCTCAGAATGTATATTTTTGTTTGCAATTTCACAGTTGTAATACCACGTGAAAGTGCAGCTTTTCTATCGCAAATGTTCCGAATCTGCTGATGTATTTAGGACCGCTAAGTGATAGAGAAGGGGAGGGGAAGGCTGGGGGAGAGATAAGCTCTTGTGCCTCTGTTGTTAAAAGAATAAATAAATTACCCAATCAGCATTGAGTGTTCACTTTCAGCACTGAGGAGTGTTGAGAAAAGGAACATCATAGAGGAGGCTAGCCTCCCTTCTGGTATTTCAACCAATCATCATAGAGACGTAAATTATGTGCTATTGGTTTGAACGTCTCCTGTAGCAGATGGGCTGATAATTTACCAAGCACTTATGATGAGTAGTGATATTGAATATTTGATCGCCAACAGATTTTCCAAGCTGTCATACAAACAGTATACACGCAAATAGAAAAATAAAGGGAGATAGAACTATAGGCTACAGCAGTAGGCCTAATTAAATAGCACAACAGGCAGCTCTCTTTTAACACAGACTGTGAAGAAGGGATGGATGTTTGTTTCAAGTGATAGGACAGGTAAGTGAATTTATATTATCTTGCTGTATGCATGTCGTTTCCTTGACGTTTTCTGACTAAAAGCCACCAAAAAGCCACTTTAATGTGGTTGAGCAAAAGATAATAATTACAGTTGGCAGGGATCCCCAGACCAATACAATTAGTGTGCCTCCTTTATTTTTAAAACCCACGAGCCGCCACTGGTAGCAAGAGTATCTAAACACTAGTCAGAGTCTGAAAACACATAATTGCAGTGAAAAATTCACCAGGAATACAACAAATTGTTTTTGTTTTTGTTTTCCAAAGAAGTGTCAGCATCTTTACAATAAGGTTCAGTGTATTGATTGCATTAGGTACCATTTGAATGAACAATTTGAACAGCACATTAATCATTATATTTATTTATTCAAAAGACTCACCTGTCCACATATCTTCGCATCGAGTCTCTCAGCATGACGCCCTGGGGTGCGTGAATAAATGCCGGCTGCCGCAGGAGCCTATAGTGCAGCGGCTCACATTCTCGACAGAACGGACAGTCGACTTTGGATGTGAGTAGAGTAGCATCAATTTCCAAATGTTGCTCCATGGTGAAAAACTGCACGCCGTACACCTTCTCATGCACATCCAGCTTGATGGTCAGCGGTGTGTCGCAGAACAAATTGCTGGGACCCAGAGACAGGTTGTTGCCACTGACAGTCAATAAGATGATATTGTGGATGGCAGGCAGAATGGTTTCCTCCTGGGAGGAGAAGGTCACCCACACTGTGAGGGAGTCAGGGACCACAGGATATGCGAACTCCAGCTGTAACATGCAGCCTTGCAGAGGGCAGGGAGGAGGCACCTTTTCTTGATCCATGCCGTTATGCGGACTCCACGTGCGGACACTGGGCTCGCATGCCTGCTCTACATCTGGAGGTCCTAAGAGAGGCAGCAAATGCATTCAAGTCAGAATTTCAAAGTTTTCATTTGTGGTATGTTGTCTTTTTGATTTTCCTTTTCCAGTTCATGACAGGACAACTTTAAAGGCAGCTGTGTAAAATATATAAAAAGCAATTGTTGTGTTTTAATAGATGGGAACTACAGTAACTTGAGGCTTGCAAAAAATAAAATAAAAGCATACATGAACCAGATTTTCTCTATGACACTCAAGCCAAGCTTTTGCAAACAGAGGACAGGCCTTAAATGTCAGAAATAGGATCACTAACTACTAGTGTTACATTTGTCAGATTTCAAATGCAGGTATTCAAATAGTTTTAGTCATACTGCATAATTGTTTTGCTTGAAATTATAATTGTGATTACTGCTCATGACTGTTTTTATTTGGAACACTTTCACCTATAAGTACAGAAAACCTCTGATAGGCCAGGATAGGATTTACTGGACACTTGTGCCATCGGGCAACCCCAAGCATTAAAAACCATTTAGGTGACGATTTTTTCCCCCCTCTTAATTAAAATAATAATAATAATAATAATAAGGTTTTTATTGTATTAGGTAAATTACATTTTTGTCTTATCTTTTTTCGTCAATAATATAGTCACTGATAGTGTTTAATGATATTGGTGTCATCTTGTTTTCATCTCATCTTAGGTTTTGTTAACACAACGTTACTTATTACTTCATACTAATTCTGTGAACCACAATAATAAAAACAGGAACCCAGTTCTGTGTAGTATCTGTGCAGGAACAATAAATTGTAAGGTTCAGCAGGAAAAGGAGTAGTGCATAATGAGAAATGCAGCCACACACTTGATGCACTGAGTTTGCAAGTTGTTAAAGTCCATTTTGTCCTACCATTTCTCCTTTACATTCTCTATCATTTCATTGCGACCTGAGGACGAGGCCCGCACAAGGCTTTTTATTTCAGCCAGGCAATTACCTCTCATGTGCTGCAGTCCAGCTATATTTGGAGTCAACAGCAACTCATTTGACGGGGAGTGACGTACCCCAACATTCATCAAATGTGGGGAGAAGCCAGGGCACTGCAGACCGTGTGTTCTCCTGCTTTTCTTTTGTACAATTCCAAACTGGCAACAGCAAAAGCCATTTGCTAACCTCATTTCTGGGCAGTGCACAAAATTCCAGTGTTTAATCAACTGAGCACTGAGTTTTTGGCTTTCTAGGCCACATCATCTCAACACGTTTATTATTGTGAGTATGTGTGTGGCCAGAATAGAAGTAAACATATGATAAAAATGTCTTCGATACTGCAGGTTTACATTCTCACCTCGGTTACGCTGCAGTTGACCAGCGACTGAAAAATAAATAAATAAATGAGAACATATCTTCTTGCAAACACATTGCAAAAAGGGCTTAAAAACTGTAATGAATGAATTCATCAGGTAGTCATTTCATAAGATGAATAACTGTCATCTCTTATCTCAATGACTCCGTGGTGGCCTACTAACCCTGTCCCGGAGGTACTAGTCAGGGTTCAGCCGCCACAGCAGGGTGGGCAGGTTTTCAAGGTGACCTGACAATTCACCCATGAAATAGTGCCTTGCATTTTCACTTGATTAGCTAATCCCAGTGGGGTATTAGCTTGTCTAGGAAAAAGCTCATTCATGGAAAAAAAAGGAAAGTGGGGGGGTTGGTGTTAGTGTGGCTGAAAACGTCCCGATTACGGTAACTGAGTTTATGATTAGAAATGTCAAAAAAAAAAAAAAAAGCATACGTATGCAATTCTAGCCCGAATGAGACTGCATGAGACTGTCTGAATACCAGCAGAATTCACATTTCTGTTGTAGAAAGAGAAACACTGTGCAGAAGTATTATATTTGCTGTTACGCATGTCCGAAGCTGCAGTTGCTGTGTGACGCGTGTTCCAAAAAAAAAAAAAAAAAAAAACTGTACGCACTCTGAGAAAAGGTCGTTAAAATCAATTTCCTATTTTCGTTTTCGAAACTTGTGTTGGTTGGTCTAGTCGATTTGTGCAATAGATTTTCGAACATAAAGTGACAGTCGACATGGACACGGTTTTAGACTAGACGGGAGAAGGGATGGGAAAAGATCTGGGCACAGTTTTTCCAGAACTTTGTGCCGAGTTAAAGCGGTGTCAAGCTTTTTTAATGAAATTTTTTAGATGTATAATGGTGCCCGAATTCGTATGATTTTTATAAATTAAAATACTAATTGAAATAAAGTGAAATATTAAAACTTAAGCTTGTTTCAGCTAGTTTCTTTCTTTTCATCTCATTTTCATCTTCAGTATTAATTAAATTAAATTAAATTAAAACTTTATAGTAGTGGTGGGCCGTTATCGACGTTAACGTGCTGCATTAACGTGAGACTCTTATCGGGCAATAAAAAAAATATCGCCGTTAATCTATTCTCAAAGTTGGGTTGGGAGCTGGTTCTATACTAAGCAAGCGATGATGACTTTCACCTTGATATTTTATATAACCGACTGACTGAGGCCAGCCTAAAAATATGCTCAGGACAGCTGACGGGCCACTGCTGCACATCGTCATGAAAGCTTATCTTTTTCAGGTGTTTTTAAGCCTTACCGCTTGTCGATTTAAACATTAAAGCATCCAAACACAAGACGCGGAAAAGCTGAACAGAGTAGCTGGTTACTCTCATTATGTGTTCGGTGCGCACGAGAGAGAGAGAGCCGCGTATCACGGACAGCGACACTGAACCGAGCTCAAAGTCCCTCCTGCACCTGAATGAACAAATACACATCGCTGTTTGAACAAACAAAAAGATGTGAAAGAGCCCAATTCAGTACTCGTGCTGTTTCGTCTCAAAACACTTGAACATCGAATTTGCTTATTTTTGCTCTTGTGCCGACAAATGCATACAAAATATGTCAAAATATCCACCTTGGAAATTAGGATAAAAAAAAAAAAAAAAACTGTCTGTTATTTCTTAAGTGAAAGTAAACAGTTGAGGAAAAAATGGGATGTGTATTATATTGGATGCGTTCATCGTCTCTTAAAGGGACCGCGCCTAATTTAGCTACTGGCTGCTGTAATGTTAATCCAAGAAAATGAAAATGAAAATCACTCACTACTTTTAAATGAATTACTTTGTAGTTTTAACAGTCAAACCAAAAATTATTCAGACACCAGATATAATTGTTGATATATATAGCAAAACTGTAATAATGTGAGAAATGTTGAAGGTGTCGGAATAAATGCAGGTTTGATTGTATATTTCATTTTTACATTGAAGACTATCCAGTGCTATTTTACATTTAATTATTTGGTTTATGTACCTTGACACCTACAAACTTGAAAAAAACTTAAACATTGATGTGAAACAGGCGTAAGGTTGTTTGCACCTTGTACAATGTGGAATTAGTTTACAGCTTTTTTCAAGCACTTTGTGATGCATTTTGGAAACAGGAGATGAGCCCCTTTTCTAATGCACCACCTAGCTTGATAAACCCCTTCTCAGAGACTTACTGTTTGTCAATTTTATTTGTGTAGCACACATAGCCTTCGGCAGAATTCGAATGAGCCATTTTAATCTAGATTAATTTCAAGATCACAGTGAGATTAATCTAGATTAAAAGAATTAATCTATGCCCACCACTACTTTATAGATATATTAACGGAAAGAAAAAACTAATAAGAATGACACACAATAAAATGTCCTAAAAGTTTAAATAAAGATTACAATATAAAATAATTTATACAAATATATAAAACAATTATACAAATATTGATAAAAACTACAATAATAACTCAACTATTACTGTGTTAACCTAACTGAGACTTGTTATAGCACTTATGTATCATTGCTCTTTTTGTTGTTTTTGATTGCTTCCATTGTCCTCATTTGTAAGTCGCTTTGGATAAAAGCGCCTGCTAAATGAATAAATGTAAATGTAACTATACTAAAATAACACTGACAGTGTCTCTCAGCAGTTGCTCAAACTAAGCCATTTTTAATGGGAAACAGAAGCCCAGGCATTCCTTTTGAGTATGAAGTGTTAGAATTTTCGTACAATTCCTTGAACAATATTATGTTAGCTTCAAAACTATTTTAACATGCTGTGAGGTTTGAAAACAGATACTCTTGAACATTAGCGTCACATATACTACAGCTGTATATGTATGGGTTTTCTAACACAGCAGGTTTACTTGGTAGCTCACGCGATATACGTCGCACTTGTGAGTTGAAGCACACAGGTACAAGTCTTGTGGAACTACTGTTAAAATAGCGTGGTTGCATCAGCAAATGCGTTCTCATATCACTTCTGCTTTCGTTAACATTGGCAGGTATAGGATTTGATTTTTTTTTCTGTAGGGGTATTTGGTATGTTATTTTCCAACACGATATAGAATTAGCCTTTTAGCGACACTTTCCGGACTTTTGAACTTCCTGGAATGAAAATGCTGCAATATAGTTTGGAGTTAATGGAGTTTTACACCAGTCACTGGGCATTTAATTTTGAAACTGCAGATAAACATGCAACAAGGCACATACTATTGGTGTTTCAAACACAATGCCACAAGCATGTATTTTCAATGAACCTGGGTTGCTATAATCAAAGCAGCTTTCTATATTGAAAGCCTGTTGTAAACTAAAGCTGGGTCTACAGTAAATTAATTCTGGGATGAAATACTATTTGAGTTCATTTTACTGCAAATACAAACAGCAGGAGTGTCTTGAGGATATCAGCCACAAACCCTGTGAACTCCACGGTCCGGCAGGTGAAGTGGCAATGCCATCGGGAAGACAGGACAGAAGAGGATGGACGCTAAAATGCGGTCCCTGGCCGAAAAGCACAAACACACATATTGCCAAGCAGCTGTGCTGGGGTCTTCGGGTCATGAATACTGGCGTAAGAGGGGATCGTTGAGATGACTGTGATTAACAGGGCATCACTCCAAGAGGGAAAACCGAAAGCTGCTTACACTCTGGAGAAGCGGCAAGCCCAGGCATGTTTTCGTAACACTGCAACAAGTGCAGAGTGTGACATGTATTAATGTTTATGTGAGAAAGCATGTATATTTATTTTTAAGAGTGTGTGTCTGTGTGCTGCCTAAACAGAGACTGCCATATCAAAGAAATGATGAATGGTCTGTCTCCAACTGTAGAACAGTTAGTGAAAATGATGGGTTCTGAAGTAAAGTGCTCTCTGATAATAAGGTTAACAGCAATCTCTGACCCGTATCCATCACTGTCTGTGTGAGTTCATTATCATCAAAGCAGGTCTTTGAAGAGGAAACACTCCTCCAACTGATAATAAGTCTTTCCTTCTGCTAGAGATATGAATCAGAACTGCAAGACACCATCTCACCATAAAGACATGAACGAATATGCGTCCTGACTGTGGGAAGCGTTTCAATTTTAAAGAAATGCAACGTCTCCCTAGTGGAACCAATCAATGAGTGTAATGCTTTTGAAATAGTCTTGATATGATACACCATATATCATAAAAATCCCACAAAAAGCTCTGATTTGCAGAGTAAGAGCATTCCTCCAAGATGTGAGTCGAACTAAACGACACGATGCTATTTTATGCCAGCCACGCTCACAAACAATTTATAAAGCAGCTGTCTGCGAATTCTGGAGCAGCACAGCTGTGTAGACTATTTATAAAGAAAGAAAAAAGAAAAAAATCCCACAGCCAGTTAAATGTTCACAGTTACACTGAAAACAAATAGAAGACATACTGAAATGCAAAAAAAAAAAAAAAAAAAAAAAATTACATAGATTAAAAAATTTAAATTCTTCAAAGATGCATTAATTCATCCAAGAACTAAAGTGTCATTGTAGGAGAGATGACAAGATCATTGTGAGAAGCCAGGGTCACAATGCACTTACAAGGTGAGGAATCATTTAAAATAAACAAATAGAATTGTTGAAGGAGCTCTGTGTTACCTGCAAGACATCCAAACAATTAATTCATTCTCAATGGCAGCTGCTAGGCTGCCACAAGAGCCCCTAGCAGTCTGCCATATTTGCACATGGACACAGTTGTTTTTGGACCAATCACCTCAGCTGTAAATGTCACATGACTAATCACTTCGGAGTTGTATGACAGTTACCTAATGGAAACACTGATGTGCCAACAAGAGCACACATACCCAAATGCTTCAATAGTTACAGTACTGAACAAATGGCAGCAATAAATATAAAACTAATATAAAGAGAAGAAAGTAAGACTGATTTACAATTTTAACTCATTCCCTGCCACTGACAGAATTTTCCAGTTTCCAGAGTTATGGGTTAGAAGGCGCTATATTACACATCTTCAGAAACAAGTGGTCACATATGTAAGCAGATGAATATGGAAGTGGTTTTGGGTCTGTTGATGGAAGTGATTTACTCTATACAGTATATATCATACTCTTTATATTGTCTTTATTTTGATCATCATTCTGAATCCGATCCGGACTAAATCTTTCATAAAATCGTGATTTTCTCAGCTTTTTGGTTAAAAAGTAGCTTTTTTATGAAACTTGCCCACAATCAAGAGTGTAAAAAAATAATAGTAATATAATAAAAAATAAAAGTAATAATGCATGAAGCTACAAAGAAAGTTTTTTTTTTTTTTTTTTTTTTTTTTTTTTTTTTATTAGGGCTGGGCGATATATCTAACGATATGATCATGCCCATCTAATCAGTAAAGCTGCTTCCGTGATCACCGCTAAATCGCCATCACCTGCTTATAATTGGAGTGCCATTTAATAGACAGAGCCGTAGATCGCTGACAAACTACGCCATATCGCGTTCATTATCGCAGATGAATCGCCTTCCAAAGCCAATGACAAGCAAGTGTGTTTAGAAGAAATGATGTGATTGCTGAGGTACGAAAAAAACTCACCCTCCGCTTCTCTGGGGCTCCAGTGGCCAGACGGGGAGCAGGGGAACGGAGATGAAGAGTTGGAGGCGTATTGCAGGAGGACTCGACCCTCTGCGCATTTATCACATACTGATCCCACTTCTCTAGGAAACCAACAGAGACAGACAAAATGCAACTTAGATACGTCAAGTTAGAAACTTTTACCTACTTTTTTAATAGAATTAGATTTTTTTTATAAACAATTGAATTTGCATTATGAATCTGCAAGAATTCCCTTGTCAACTCCAACGACTCAAGCACTTTTGCCTGAGGTCAATGACAAATCTGGTTGCTGTTTAAGCGGTCTGACTGTGGTGTTAGAATGCAATATTGATATACAGTAAACAATGTCACATGGTCCAAGTGGAGAGTTTGAGAGCAACATGTCTCAACATGCTCCTTCTGAGGGGATTCCCCTGCCGCTTGCCTCAGTGAATTCCACCTGTCTCTCACATAACCGTCCCTCGTGGACAGTCTGCAGGCCCACAAATAAATATATCTGACTGCATTCAGCTCGACAAAATGAAATGCAGATATTCCAGAGCCAACAAGATAATTTTGGAAGGCTATGTGAACAATTCCAATCTATCTATGACAGACACAGTTTAGAAATAGTGCCATTAATTGATAGCATGTGTTAGCGATTTGGCAGGCGCTGAGAATTCTCGGTTGTTTGCACTCCCTCCAATCTATCCTCTCACAGTACTCAAAAAATTATTACAAAATATCTATGACTTATCCTCTTTCAATATTTACAAAACAGAACATGCTTAGACATGTCTTCTCTCTATATACAGTACATCCACATTTATATTCCACAAGCTTTAATACGTCAGATTGCATCTCTCCAAATGCTCGTGATTTTACCACATATATTTGTAAGAAAAAATAGTCCCAAGGTAATGTGCTATGCCACTGCGACCTCAGTTCACCTGTCATAGAAGTGGCCAGAGATGGGTGGAAACCACTCCACAGTAATGGAGTCTTGTTCCTGTTCTACCACTTTGGGAGCCATGGGGACTGGAGGGGGTCGGTAGTCGGGTTGCCAGGATGGGTAGATGAGGTCCAGGTAACAGTGCATGCGAGCCACTTGGTTAAGCGTGAAGGAATCAGTGCAGTCGTCATCTGGGGAAAATGGAATGTAAGTTCAGTAATTTTGCCTAGTTCCAGCCATAGCACATGAAAAAGCTGTGACCTTGATTTGACCTTCTCAAAATGTTGAAAAGGTCAAAGCAAAGAACAATGTGGAAATAGTTTTTTTGTTGTTGTTGTTGTTGTTTTTTGTTTGTTTTTTATTATTGAATTATTATTATTAATTATTTTTTGCCAGTAGGCAATTTGATGTGACATGAGTAACAGCTACCGTTGAACAAAAAAAATAAAATAAATTGTGATAATGCTGTAAAAAGAACAACCACAATGTTGAATAAGTTTGCAAATGTATTCAAACTTCTTCCCAGAGTTCCATAGTTTAAAATATGAAAACGTATAATAAAAATATAAATTATAATTGTAGAATGGCTATAATCTAAAGAGTAAAATAAACTAACCATTTCAAAATTACTACTACAACTACTACAACTATTAACTACTACTTTTGCCACAATAAATGCATAATTTGATGTTCATTTAAAGCAAGGTAGTTATGAAGTTCAGGTATATTGTAGGTTTAATGGATCTAAAATAAGTTCTTGTAGAATAAGGCATTCATTTTGCTTTATAAGTACCTCTAAACAGCTGATATGCTAGTAATATGCATGCTAATAAGCAACTAGTTCATAGTCAGAATTGTTCCCTAAACTAAAGTGTTACCATCTTTTCCAATCCAGATTAAGTCAAATAGTTAGAATAGAATAGAATAGAATAGGATAGAATAGAATAGAATAGTTCCAATAGATATGTTCTTACCTGTGTAACTCATGTAATTATTAAAGGGTGTGTGAATAAAATTGCGGTTGCTACATGTTTCGTTGCCAGGCTCAGGGTCCCTGCAGTGCTTGTATTTGGGTGTGGGATTAGTGTCGGCACACAGATCTCCAGTTTCCAGTGACGGCTCGGTCTCTAAACACGCATCGTTGCAAGACTCGATCTCTGAGATACCTCTGAACACATGGTACAATCCCAGACTGTGACCGATCTCATGGATCATGGTATGAGTGTGGCCAAATGTACCGTAGAAAGACGGATTCAGAACTATGCCACCTAAGAAGAGAGGAGGAAAAGTACACAGTGTAAACCCTAATGTGTGTGTGCTTAAATATTCAGGATTGGTTCTTATTCTAGTAAGTTATACTATACAGTTTAAAAATAATACAAATGTATTTAAGTTGAAGAAACTTGAGTTACTTTTTAAAAGTTCTGTTTCCACTGAATGGCACTAAAACACGGTTCAATGGATAAACCCTGGCATGTTTTTATTATGTTGATATAGCTATGTATTGCTGTATTTACAGGTCTTTCTAAAACAAATTAGCATATTGTGATAAAAGTTCATTATTTTCCATAATGTAATGATAAAAATTAAACTTTCATATATTTTAGATTCATTGCACACCAACTGAAATATTTCAGGTCTTTAATTGTTTTAAAACTGATGATTTTGGCATACAGCTCATGAAAACCCAAAATTCCTATCTAAAAAAATTAGCATATCATGAACTCTAAATGAGCTATTAACCTAATCATCTGAATCAACTAATTAACTCTAAACACCTGCAAAAGATTCCTGAGGCTTTTAAAATCTCCCAGCCTGGTTCATTACTCAAAACCACAATCATGGGTAAGACTGCCGACCTGACTGTTGTCCAGAAGGCCATCATTGACACTCTCAAGCGAGAAATTTCTGAACGAATAGGCTGTTCCCAGAGTGCTGTATCAAGGCACCTCAGTGGGAAATCTGTGGGAAGGAAAAAGTGTGGCAAAAAACGCTGCACAACGAGAAAAGGTGACCGGACCCTGTGGAAGATTGTGGATAAGGACCGATTCCAGACCTTGGGGGACCAGCGGAAGCAGTGGACTGAGTCTGGAGTAGAAACATCCAGAGCCACCGTGCACAGGCGTGTGCAGGAAATGGGCTACAGAGAAGCAGCACTGGACTGTTGCTCAGTGGTCCAAAGTACTTGTCCAGTGTCAAGTACCCACTGTCAGTGATGGTCTGGGGTGCCATGTCAGCTGCTGGTTTTGGTCCACTGTGTTTTATCAAGGGCAGGGTCAATGCAGCTAGCTATCAGGAGATTTTGGAGCACTTCATGCTTCCATCTGCTGAAAAGCTTTATGGAGATGAAGGTTTCGTTTTTCAGCACGACCTGGCACCTGCTCACAGTGCCAAAACCACTGGTAAATGGTTTACTGACCATGGTATTACTGTGCTCAATTGGCCTGCCAACTCTCCTGACCTGAACCCCATAGAGAATCTGTGGGATATTGTGAAGAGAAAGATGACTTTTTTTGTATTAAAAACACTTTTCTTTTATTGGTCGGATGAAATATGCTATTTTTTTGAGATAGGAATTTTGGGTTTTCATGAGCTGTATGCCAAAATCATCAGTATTAAAACAATAAAGGACCTGAAATATTTCAGTTGGTGTGCAATGAATCTAAAATATATGAAAGTTTAGTTTTTATCATTACATTATGGAAAATAATGAACTTTTATCGTTTTGCATATTTTGCAGTGCATATACATTTTATGAACATGTGCATTCTCTGGGATCAAACCCATGATCACATGATTGCATATTGTCGTATAACACGATGCTCTACCAACTGAGCCATACAAAACCCGAATTATGACGCAGATAAAAGAGTACAAAGCATTGATGTGAAAGTGTCCTGTTGCCGATATGGACGCAATTGTAGCATACACTCTGATGGGTTGCATATCAGGGATTTGGACAAACAACCTATGCGGGCATATTGGTTGGAGGACATGTTGAGTAATTTCTATACCTAGATGTGTCAGTGCCTCCTTATCCCATGGCCAGGTAGCAACTCCAGCCAGGTTTTCATCTGTGGAATTGGCGAAGAAGATATTGAGGTGCATGGAACCATCCAGCTTGAGGATCTCTTTTAGCTCCTTCACATCCAAATAGGCCCTGGAGAAAGAAATGGAGACACTTGAATAAAACGAGCACATTGTTTATATTATACACAGAACAAATACTTATTGTCACCTTAAACCCAATGACCATGTTGCATGATGGGGTGCTGTAAGATTGTTGACTTATACATTTATTTGGCAGCCACTGCTTATTTGCTAATCCCATGAATCTACATTCCCCAAAGTTGCTGGAAAACTTAAAACAGAATAGTTATTCCTTTGAAATGAGATGAGATGTCAATGTCTAACTGAGTGATTTCTACAATAGAAATTAGTTTTCCAATTGGAGAATTGAATTGCACAAACAATTAAGTTTGTGCCATTCTGAGGTTTGAATAGAGACACCACAGATCCTTCATGATATTTAAGATTTAAAGTCCTGTTTTAGATCATGCATGGCTCTTGGCCCTTCACCTTAAAAGTTGAAATTATCATTATAATTATCAGTGTATTGCAAAATCTATGCATGCAAGAGAAATCAGCACTGACATAAGTTTTGATCTTTCATTTGCACTCTCTCTAATGTGCCAAAGGAGAAGCTGTCCAGAAACTGTTAACATCATTCTCATGAATCCATTACAACCATGTTCTCTCTTTGCCCATTCTGAGCAGCATTAAAGTTTTTAACAGCAAGCTATGAGGCCAAAGCAGGTGTGCGAATATAAGTGTCTTTCCAGAGACAGGTGCTTTTATGAGCATTTAACTCAACGTGCTAGCCCGATTTACACCAGAGCACTCCATTAGGGCAAAAACAATAACGTCTGTAAGTTTTATAGGCTCACACGACTGTAAAACACCTTTTGAAGGACCTCCCTGAGTTGACCCATGTGAGGAATCCCATTCATCAATTAAACCATCACACAAAATATCCAAGGGAAAAGCAAAGCTGTTGCAACTGAGACAGATGATAATGGAGTATGGCCTTTCACCTGTGACTAATCTCTGGACCAAAGCCATGAAAGACATTTTTCTTATTGCACATCTTTAACATGCACAAAATGGGCAGACATCCAAAGCAAGGCATGAATTAATGCATACGCATGTGTACATGTTGAGGACTCACACAAGTATTTAACTTTTGGCTTAGGGTTAACCACAACTGTGTCTAAGGTTTATGCTATCAGATCTGATCAGTGATCTTGTGAAGGTAACACAAATCTTCCTTTACAGATGGGATGTTTGCTTGCAAAAACAATGTGTCACTGTATGCATTCTTCAAAAAGCATGGAGAAGTAACTTAAACACGTGCCTGAAACATAAAAGACATCATAAGTTGATATCATTCACGTTTTTCAGGGACTCTAACATTGTCTCCTGTTAGCTAGATTCCCAAACAACCAAAGTGGTAACAGGCTCTGGGTCTACAAAAATAAACGTCCGACCACACAGCCATTGTTGTGCCACGCATGTGTTCATCAAGAATTCCACAATTAAGAAGGAATGCTGATGAATGTTTGCGGCGCAGCCATCAGCGTGTCTCCCTAGATGTTGCGTAATCAAAACAAAATAAACAGCCACTTGGGGTATTTATCTGAAAATTATTCTTCTGTTCTCACTCTAATCTTTCTAAACCATCTTTCAACCATCAGTTGCAATATTTCCATTGAAAGCTTATGTTTGGCCAACTGCTGATTTCTGTTACTGGATTGGATATCCAGTGATAAACAGTCTCTTGATGATTGCGACAAGATAATATTTGGAAAAAACCACCTGCGTGTTTTTCGTGACTGATGTCACCTCAGAGCCCGCACACAGAGTCATTTGAAGAGCTTTAGAAATACTACTGGATGCAATTCTGCGGCCTGGAAAGCATTCAAAAAGGCTAATAGAAAACATTGTTTTCCCTTGAAAGAGAAGCACAATTAAGGCATGCAGAAGAAATTCAAGAACAATACTAGGATGAATCGCACAAAAGGAAGAGGTAAAAAGCTTGTTTTTACATCAGTTCATTCACTATTTTCTCTCGACATGGCATGTTTAAACTTTTCTCATGAACCTTCGTGCAATTCTGTAAACAAACATTTATGAATACATTTTGAAAACAAAATTGCTGCTTGGAGACCAGTCTAAACAAGAATCAAATATGCTTCCCTGAAATGTTGGCTTTTACTTTCTAGTCCGCCCAACTAAAACAAAAGCCACCAAAAAAAAAAAAAAAAAACTACTTCTTGAGGCAATAAATCATCCATAGAACAAATCTCATAGTTTAGGGTTACTACAGTGCGTGTGTCCTTTGGGCTATATCTATTTTTGTGAAACAAATATAGCTACATTTCATAGAGTCCAAAAGTTAAACCAGACTTTATCCATTGGTGAAACTGTAAACATGTTGTGCTTTCTATCTAATGGCCTTAGGTACTCAGACTTAGAAATCCAATTTTCAATCTCTTTTTGTCTTTCGGCAAAAATACTGTTGTTTAAGACTTTGGGCAAATCACCACTCAGCAGGCGATAATAGCTCCCCTAGTGGGATCCTTGATGAAAACATCTTTTCTTGAAGTGCTTATGAAAAGCTAGAAGAGAATAGGAAATAATAATAATACTCAGTAATGAAACACAAATTGCCTTTGCAGATTACCTAGAGCAGTCCTTCTCAAATCTGTCCCAGGGATCACTACAAATTTTTGAAGTCTTACTCATCTAACACACCTAATGGCAAGCTCACACTACATGATTGGAAGACTAGCCAAATCACTATGCAACAAGCTTTCTTCTCATCTGTCGTTGTCTTTTCATAGCTGCGTGCACACTACACAACGCTGACAAGATGCAAACACTACAAAACATTCGGTGAACAGGCATTCCCGACCATCAGCGAAAACATGTTTTCTCACATAAAGTTTCATAAGAAATTACAGCGATTATAGGCCATTTCTTGATACATCAAATAAACAAGTCACGTTCTTGCCAAAGCTCTACAAGTTTGCTTTCCAGTTCACGTGTCCAAACACACCAAGGACCACCTGCATTCTTGCTCGAAGACATTGTACGTTTAATTTGATCGACTTTTCTCCATGTATAACCATTTGCACTGTGATTAGCTGAATTAGTTCCACCTTGTCATTGTGTCGCTCACATTACGAGATCACGTGACGATAATATCAAACAGGTTTGACAATGTCTGTGATATATCGAGACAGTTTCAGATCCAATTCTGAACTGTTCATACTTAACGAGCTTCTACAAGCGCAAGAAGCACTGATTTGGTCGTGATCTGGGGGTTTTGTCACAGACTCTGGAAATCTGTAGTGTGAGCTTGCCATAATTCAACTCATAAATTCATTAGCAGAGACTATAAGACCTGAATTGGGTATGAGGCAAACATCCAAAATGTGCAGTGGTGGGGGTCTCCAAGATAGGTTTGAGAAGCACTGGCCGGGATCAGGAGTAATGAACCATGCTACCTTCATGCACACTTTAGTTCCAAGCCTGCTTCAACATACCTGGCTGTTGTTTCACGAGTTCACGCTTACATATAATTAGCTGAGTTATGGTATGCGTATTTGGTGTGCTGTCCGGGGAAGGGCTCCGAGCTCGGGAATGGCCCGAACCTAGAGTACACCCCCTTCCCTGTCTATTTATAAAGTGAACTCAAAGTGAGGAGATGGGGTGGAGGAGGGATGCTGATAAACCGTCAATGGATAGAGGTAAGTCAGCGATGTAGGAGCCATGTAATTGGAAAATCATGTGACCTAATGTTTTTGGGAGTGTCATTCATTAAGAGGGGTTAAAAACACCTGTGGGGTGTGCAGGAGTAAGGGAAGAGTGGGGGTGAGTGCTGGAGCACATATTTTGTTGACCGTACAAGCCTGTACAAAGCTGTACAAATAAAACAATGTTTAAGCTTTTAAGGAAACGTGTCACAAAAGTTATTCCTCCACTCAGCTCCTTAGCGGTCTTTGGACTGTTCATTTTGCGCCGCTACTGTGGGATTGATTTCTTGATTATGGTCCACCTGTGTTGATTAAGTATCTGATGCGCTCCTCCCGAATTGTGTTAGAAAAACATAATTTAGAGTAATCCTGAAGACCTTGATTAACAGGTTCAGAATTTATTTGTATAGGATCAGTTTTGGCTACCCCTGACCAAAATGCTACTAAGGACACAATGCTGGACCATTTTGTTCTATTCAGACGCTCTTCCATTTCAGACCTTGAGCTTACAGTGCTCTATCATGCTCGCTACTGACTTCCATTAATACTGACTACTGATTTTTCGAATACCTTTATTAATTATGTTTTGCTGAATAAATATCTTATTCCACTAATCGCCAATCCGTGCTGCTTCTCGTTAATTTTGCAATTGTGAGCTGGTTGTAACATAATATACTAAAGATAAAAATGAAGACCTAAAACTAGCAAACATTTCCTACATGTGAATGATTACTGTTACATGCCTATCCAGTGCTGACTGGAAAATGAGAAGCCAAGCCAAGGAAGGTTGACGCTCCTTATGTCCGGATTAGAAGTGGAGCTTATGTAGACAACCAGACCAAAGCTACAGTAACTGGGGAATACTGGGGAAGATGTGGCCTAATGGTTAGAGAGTTGGACTTGTAACCTGAAGGTCACAGGTTTAAGTCTAAGTGCCGGCAGGAGTTGTGGGTGGGGGGAGTGAATAAACAGCACTCTCTTCCACCCTCAATATCCATGGGCAAAGTGCCCTTGAGCAAGGCACTGAACCCCCAATTGCTCCCTGGGCGCTGGAAAAAAATACTCCGGGTGTGTGTGTGTTTCCTACTCACTGCTGTGTGTGTGCACTTGGATGGGTTAAATGTAAAGTTATATTATTATTTATATTTTTGGATTTTAATTTGTTATGTGGTCATTTTGCGGATAAAGAAACAATTTAATGTCTTCAATTCATCTCAGCTGCATGTCTTTGAATTGTGGGACAAACTGGAGCACCAAAAAGAAACCCACAACAACACAGAGAGCAAACACATTACAGAAATGACTCCTGGTTTAACTCCTGACACTTAAATTTAGTCTATACTAGATAAGGTGTCTTTAAAAACAGTTTCAGACTCCCTGATCTTAAGTTCTTACCTTAAATGAGAAGCTGGATTGAAGCAAGTTTTGGTCACATCGGTGATGCTAGGGTTACAGCAATCTCCATTATCATATCCATAGTTCTCACAGTTGCACTCTGGTTCACAGACGCCATTCCCTTGTTTATGTTCAGGACATCGTGTCCTGGGCTTGCAGTAACCAGCATCAAATCCAGTCAGGGTGTGATTGCATTCAGGGTCACAATCCTCGTCACCCACCTTACTAATGTCACAGTTGGCGAGTACCAGACGGTTATACAAAGAGGAATTGCTTACATTGTGCACAGTCAACTCCCAGGTGATGTTGTACATGCTAAAGGCTTCATTCAAATGTTGATGTTGCAGGTGAATCTGCTGATCTGTGACGGTGGGTTTGCGCTGAGAGTCGTCAAACACGTTTACAACACGGTATCGTACAGTTTTGGGGTGACGGAAGCTCCAGAATTGATTGTAGTTGCGCACCACTTCTGTGTTATCACACACCGTCTGGCCACAAGCTGGAGGCTCCAGGGTGGTGTCTAAAGACCCCAACCCTGCACGAGGACCTTCATCTGGTATCGGGAAGCTGCCATCCTTCACAGCCAGCCATTTGCGTGCTGGGTGTTCAAATGTCTCCCGGATCACCAGGTCAACCAGGTCCTCAGGGTCCTCGTGTCCACGCATGTCCCTTACGATCTGCCTCTGAGAGAGAGCCTGTCGCCACAAACCAACACGCTCCACGGAGCCTCTGTAGTTATGATTCAAGGCATTTCCACCCACCATCAGCACCTTGAGTTTTAAATCAGATCAATCCATTACATTTGTCTGCTTTTATTTACATACAGTGTGTGTATTACATAAGACCAGGCAGCTTTTTCAAAGGTGAAGAGTGTAACTTTTTCTGATTAATACTTTCTCCTATTCCAGTACTATACAGGTAAACGATACTATGTTATGAGCTCAAAACACTACTACCATAGTATATGATTTGTAAACTCATGCATTATGACATTTGCTTTGAATAACCAGCACCATATATTTAGTGTTTAGTGTAGGTGGTACAATATTTTTAAATGAGATGGAGCATTCAATTTATAATTTAATTTCCAGACAGCTGTGTTATAGGCACAACAATGTATGTCAAAAAAAAAACATCTGAGAGTTTGTCTGTATGGTTCACCTAGAGGCACAGAAATTACACGCTTCACCTTTAACAAATAATTAAAAAAACATAAAACTTACTGTGTGCGATTTTCTGAAACGCTAAAAGAATTAAACTTACCTTACACTTTTGAGTAAGTGGACTGAAGACATCACCTGACTGTTCCCGGCTGACAGCTGTCTGAGCACCATTGACATACAACTTCATATAGAGGCCATTGTAAGTCACAGCTACATGGGCCCAGTGGTTGGGCAAGTAGCGGGCATTCGAGTGAATGGAGGTAACTTTGTGTGCTCGATCCGTTTTAAGGGAGAAGAAGAAACGTGGGTCACGGTTTCCCTGTTCACTCACAGCTTTAATTCCCAACAGCCATCCACGATCACTGGAGGCGTAGAAGCATTTGTCGAAGAGACCTGTGATTGAAAACGAGAACAAATGTGTCAGGAGAGAAATCCAAATACATAATGAACAAGTCAAGAAACAATAATCTAACTCTAGTTTAGTTTAGCTTCTATTTTGTAATGTCCAGACTTCACTTTTTATCCAAAAGTCTGTTCATTTTCACAGTTATTTTGGTGTATAGTGAATACTTTTTTAGTTCACCATTACTAAATTATCATAAAATTACATTCAGCTCACCACAAATATCAAACTAAACAAGGACAAGGGCTTAGAGGTATTAAATAAATTAATATGAATATTAGGAGGGGAGAGGTTTGAGAAGAAGGTATGATATTTGAACATCCTCATTAATTATGGCTTATTTGGGTCCAATAACAATGTAATTTTAAGATATAAACTCAGATATTACACAGTACAGTATGCTGTTTTTGTCAAGCCATGTTTTAAGCATTATGAAACATAAATGTCCTTCCCTCATTGTCACCTAAGCTTGCATTCTGTATCTCAGATCAGATCTGCTGTGTATGTCAGTTTATATCTCATCTTCATGGAAGATCAGTGTCCACTAAGCACTATTTCATGCTCTCACATCAGTCTAACGTGTTCAACGCACTCATGCACCAGATGGACAGTGTTAATCATCTGATCAAAGTCAACATAAGGTTTTGTTGAAATCAAGACAGTGTGGTTTTTTTTTTCCTATACAGTTTCCAAAGCTAAATCAACTATCTAAACAAGATGTCTAATCTGCCGTCTGATGGTGTCTGTCTCAGGTTCTTCTTCAACTGCCAAGTCATGACCATAAATAATATTGATGGTTTAAAGAGCACTCTTCCAAATCTATTTTACATGCAGCAGTCACAATCTCAGCGCTGTTCAGGGTGCTGAAATTACTGACATTAGAACATTGATAAGCTTTTTGTTTTTTTCTATGGCAAATGTTTTCAAATACTCCTTTTCCTCATTCCTCACTCTTCAATCTTCTGCATTATGGAATGAAAACATGACAGAGCTCAATAAATAAATAAATAAATAAATAAAAACAGTATTAAGTCTTGACATTAAGGCTAACACTATGCAAAAACAACAAGAAGAACAATGATTCTTAGAGGCATGAATTAGATTTAAAAGATTAAGCATGACTACATAAGCTATAGTCCATTTCAATCACTTTTTCTTGTTTTGTAGTTTTTTTTTTTTTTTTTTTGCAGAATCTGCATCATCAAAATGTTCTTATTTTATAAGTGACTAATGATAAAGTCTATAAAAGAGCACACTGCGCACTACTAGATTATGTCAATATGAAATAATTCTCCATATGGATTTTTTTTTTTTTTTTTCAGGTGCTTTTCCAATATTTTGGATTATGCATTGCAATCTGTAGTTCATTTTCTGCTAGCCCATTATCTGTCTTTCTACAGATTAGTTTTCTTGCAGCGATAATATCATAACTTTTCCTTAACTTTAATTCCTCGCTTACAGAAAATGATTATTGAATGTGATATCAGATTTCTGGGCCCCACTGTATAAAATAGTGATCATATCCATAAACAGCATAATCATGCATGCATTTATGTATCTTATGGATGCATGTGTGTGGAGATTTTATACTGCTCATCTCTGTAATGTTGGTCAGGCATTTGGTCCAGTGCAAACCCACTGCAAGCCTGAAACAGATGATGTCATCTCAGTTACAGAAGGGGGCGCGGGGTGACGGTTGGGGGGGGGGGGGGGGGTCGCACTCACATCAGATGCCACGCGTAAATCAGTGATGCCCACTGCAGCATCAGTTGTGGATTCTCACTCGGTGACGGTGTGTCTAGTCGTGCGTGACTGCGTAGAAGAAAACACTTTTTGCAGCCAGCATTTTATTTATTTATTTAATTTTTATTATTTTTTTCCTGACTATGACTTTCAAAAAAGACCGACATTTCGTGTCTTTTACGCTCTCTGTCGGCAGAAAGCGGAATCGAAAGCGATGTTGTAGACTAATGCTTACTCACTGAAAGAAAGTAGAAAAAAACCCTCTAAAGATCCGTGGTGGCGCTTGCAAACTCTCCCAGCCGGCATTTCAACGTTGATTCAACGTTGAAACAACGTCAGGTACCATGGTTGAATCAACGTTGAAAAACCTTTCGATTTTGCAAATTGGATCAACGTTGAAATCACGACGTTGATTCACCGTTGAAATCGTGACGTTGATGTATGGTTGAAATCACAACGCTGATTCACTGTTGAAATCCCGACGTTGAATCAACGTTGAATAACCTTTCGATTTTGCAAATTGGATCAACGTTGAAATCACGACGTGGATTCACCGTTGAAATCGCGACGCTGTTTCACCGTCTTACCTGCATTATGGGTGAATAGGGTCGTGCTGCAGCCCTGGGATGAAAGCTGAATGAGGTGTTGATTTTGAAAAGTTAATCAGCGTTGATAACACGACGTTGTTTCCCCGTCGTACCTTGCACCGTGGGTAAATACACCTAGATCCTAGTTGGCATTTAGATCAACAAGGTACATGCAAGGCTAAAAATCTAATGACTGGCAGCAATGGCTTTACAAACAACTTCAATAAACTACCACATGCTCAAAATTGTCAAACAGCAGTTTAATTTTGGAAACATACTGTATAAAACAGATGAAAATAATCCCACACTTTATTATGCAGAGTATGCATGGAGGTAATGCTACAAACAGGTAGTAGAACAATCCAAATACAATAATATTTAAAGGTTTTTGTGAAATAATTTGGCACATAAATGCATATTTTTTTGCAGCACTTACAAGACAAACCCTTGTACCTTTATGACTGAAACCAGTGGATCTTTTATTTTGGTGGAAACCTACAGTTTCTGTCAAAAACATGTTTTAGTAATGTGTCTCATTACAAGAGTTGTGTACATTTGTGCAGTGAAAATGTGTTGAACAGTTCGAGAAGGGAACCTTCCACCAGTTGATTTCTAATGGGAACCCCCCCGGACTGTGTCTTCTTTACCGTGGGGAATGCAGAATGAGATTTCTACCGCAGGGCACTCTAAAATGTTAGAACCAGCAGCCTTAGTGTATACAGTGTGGTTGTGCTTCGGGAGATCCTTGAAAGTGTCCCAGCGCTCGGTCCTTTCTGACGCCGTCCCCTCCACTCTCTCCCACTTGTGCACTTTCTGTACCGTCCTGTATAAAGATTTACATTTAATCATTTAACAGACGCTTTTATCCAAAGCGACTTACAAATGAAACAACAGAAGCAGTCAGGTGTACAAGAGAACAACAACAGTATACAAGTGCCATGACAAGTCTCAGTTAGTCTAGTTCAGAACGCATAGCCAGGTTTTTTTTTTTTTTTCAATATGAAAGACAAGAAAAGAAGGAAAAGTGCTAGCATTAGTTGGTTAAGTTCTGGTGAAAAAGATGAGTCTTAAGATGTTTCTTGAAAATGAGTAAAGACTCAGCAGTTCGGATTGAGATTTGGGAGGTCATTTCACCAGCTGGACACAGTCCAGGAAAAGATCCGTGAGAGTGATTATGAACTTCTTTGGGATGGCACCACAAGGAGTCGTTCACTTGCAGAGTGCAAACTTCTGGAGGGAACATAAGATTTAACCAGTTTGTTTAGATATGTTCACAATGTTTGACAATAACTTTGATATTGTGAAATATATTTAACTGAAAACTGAATGCAAAATAAATCACACAATATTTTCACTTTACAGTTCAGTAACAGTGAGGTTGGAAACAAAGTGGACAACACTATTCATTAAACACTTTATGTATTCAGATGAAAATGTACAATATTAACAAATTATTCACAAGCAGTGTTTTCAGAACCCCCAGTTACACTGTTTTAAACAGAACACTAACATTACAGTGTAGTAAAACAAGTCAAATCAAATTCAGTACATTTTTATTAAACTAAGCACAATCAAAACCTATCACAAAAGGTCAAAGCATCTCTAGCAGAAGTGACAGTGCAATGTAGCAGATGAACAATTTCTTACCAATGTTTCAAGAACAAGCTGGATCCTTGATGACTCTACAAGGGGAAAGAAGAAATGGTTTACTGAAAAGTTCTTAAAAAGCAGGATTTCATATTATACCATTTCTTTAAACCATTGATCTCAAACTCAATTCCTGGAGGGCCACAGCTCTGCACAGTTTGCTCCAACCATAATCAAACACACCTGATTCAGCTAATCAAGGTCTTCAGGATTACTAGAAACTTCCAAGCAGGTGTGATTTGGAGCTGGTTGGAGCTAAACTCTGCAGAGCTGTGGCCCTCCAGGAATTGAGTTTGAGACCACTGCTTTAAACCATTGATTCTCAAACTTTTTAAAAGTACCACTTCAGAAAATATTTGTTATTAAATATTAAGTTGCACCATAATGACCAACATTACATTTCAGCAGTGTAGTAGGCCAAACTATTCAGCTACAGGTCTATAGTTAAAAAATGAGGCAGTTTTATTCTAATAAGAAAATTAATTGTCAGACACTTTACCATGGTAAATACAGTTTGAACATTAACACTACAACTGTGCTTACATACACAGGTAAATGAAAAAAAAAAAAGTTTAAATTAAAATTTAATTTTAAATGTAATTATGTAACAAAAGTTACAAAACTGTACTGTACTTTAACTGTAACATACTTAAATGTGCAAAAAAAAAAACTTACTCAAAGATTAAGTTAAAATGTATTAACATTAATTAGTTTAATTTAGTGATTCACCTGCAAAACAACTAGAGGGGGCCTGACACTTTGAGAACCATGGCTTTAAACAATCCTTTTTTTTTTCTTTTTTCATTTTCATTAATTCATTAAAATTATATTATTTAAATACCGACATTTGCACTTATATGTTGCAGAAAACACTTTGAAACTATTATAAGAATACAAACATATATAACACACCTAATGCATGGGATTCATATCAGGAAAATATGGGAAAATCTCTAAAAGACAGACATTAACACATAACTCACCAGCAACACAGTAGGTGAGCATCTAACTTGATCATCTGTGATAAAGCAATGCAAAAATAGACACACGGGTATTTATTTATCTGCAGGTTACATGTCCTTTTAACTACCCATTTGTAAACTCTGGTAATACTTTAAAGTACTATTTTCAAAAGATAATAAAGATAAAGTTAGCGATTTTCTTACCTCATTTTGACAGGATGTTTTCAGGACCTCGCAGAACACCTGACCTTTCTTGTGTTCACAGTTTTTGTTCTCCATTGACAGGTCACGACTCAAATTCGCTCAAAATAAATAAAAAATGTACAGGCAAATATGAAATAATTCGGGACCGACCGAGCAGTCAGATATAACGAGCAGCAGCTCACAGTTAGCCGCCTCAGTCACTCACAGAAAGACGACAACAACGGTCATATTTTTAAATGTAGAAAAGCGCGAACCGATTCATTGTCCAGTTTCCTGAATGACAGCCAGATTAACCAATCATGATAGAAGTAATAAAATAAAACTACCAATGGGAGTTGTTTCAGTGTGATAAAGCAGCGAAATGTATAGTTTTATTGTTGTTAATGATGATAATATTTAACATATACCTTTAGATTTTAGAATAGGTATCATGACTAAAATATTTTTAAATGCTATTAAAATAATAATTAATTTAAATAATTTAATATAAATAATTTAAAAGCTTGTTAACCTTTTTCTACCATTTAGCATTAAACATTTTTAACATTGTTTCATTAAAACAACTGACCTTATTTCAACCATATTTCAATGTTGAAAGTTGGTCATGTGCTGGAAGTTTTTCAACCATTCAGCTTTAAACGTTGAATCAACGTTGTTTCAACGTTGAAACCACAACTGACCTTATTTCAACCATATTTCAACGTTGAAGGTCGGTCATGTGCCGGCTGGGCTGATTTGTGCTTTCCGGTGTCTGGAGTACCGGAGGAAATGTGATGCGATTTGGTAATGTTTGTAGCCGCAGTTCAGACATCTGCAAAGCTCAGAACAACTTCACTTTTCTCCTGTGTTTTCCTCCGAGTTGAATGGAAGAGGGGGATTTGGGGTCTTACGGGGATTCGAGGGTCGTACGTGTAAACCGCGTGCCTCTCAAAACGCGCAAAGACTTGGGGAGGGGAAAGTCCTGTCCCGCTCGCTCTCTCGAGATAAGAGCAGGAGCGGCAAACCTGAGCTTTTGGCCAGACTTCATTTAGACCAGTGAAGTCCTCATTTGGTCATGGTCATGGTCTCGGTCACTTCAGCCCAAAAGCTAATATCAGAAATTAATTTAAGTGTGTGTGGAGTCTCCGCGCTGACGCACGCCTCTACTTAATCATTCGACTGTAACTGAATGATGGATATGGATGTTGTAACCTAGCACCGCTAAAGTCACCTGGTCAAGCCTCACATGCATTACTTTCTCACCAACATTCATTTCACACAAACTCCCACGCAAAATGCTTAAATCTGTTCCTACCAGCTATGACGGTAGGGGAACGCTGCCCACCCTCAGCTTTGACCCACATCTGGAGGGTGAAATTGCCCTTTGGTATCTCCACACCGGGCTTGAGTCTCAGCTGGTCCCCTCTGCCGGTAAAATAAACGGCTTTTCCCCGAGAGGAGCTCGCATCCTCCACCGGAGAGGAGCGGCGGCGCTGGCGGGGGAGCCGGCGGTCCAGCGCCGGCAGGGAGCGCTTGCCCCGGGGAAGCCGGGTGGCACAAGCCCCCGGGAAGACCGCTTTGGCTTCTCTGATCTTTACCAACTCGCGTTTGGACCGGGTCTTTCTCAGGACCGTCCCGCAGTCTGATCCTACACACAGGACGAGCAGGATGGCGAGACACTGGAGAAAAGTCCAAACTTTCATTTTACTCAGCTCAAGAGAGATGATGATGAAGAGGAAAAAGCGGATGGGTATGATAATGTCCCAGATAAATGCGCACGGACGCGCTCTTCCTCTCCAATGTCCTTCCACTTTTTATTGTTCTTTTCGTTTTGTTTCCTCGTCTCTCAAAATCGCTTGTCAAAGACGAATGTTCCAGATACAAAGATCCATAAAGCTCTTTATTTTACTATACGAGCAGTTCTTTGAGTTGGAGTTTTCTATTTCTATTTTTTTTTTTTTAAAGTGAGTCTTTCACTAGATCGCAGCTTAATTTAATGATTCGATCAATAATCAATGAATGAAGAGCTTCATTCACACGCACCCGCAAAACAATGTTTAAGAACAATTCATGAATGCAGAACACGTCCAAACATGACGGGCTGACATATCTGAGGATGGAGCACATCCAGGTGCGCTTTGTGCTGAAGTTGTCTCGGCGTTAGAAGTTGAAGTGATTGAGATGGTCTGCAGGAGGCTCGGAGGTGTCCAGAGCATCGCGGATCCTCGTGTGTGCTGTGAGCTCCGCTGGAGATCCTTCAGTCTTTTAAGAGTGTGAATGTGATGGAAGCAGGCCAGCCCATGTTTCAGTCCTGCATGAGTTTTCTCCTTCCGTTCCTCCTCTTGTGTTGTGCTGAAGTCACAGGTAAAGCACTGGCGGCAGGAGCGCTTCCACACATGCTCCTCCAAGTGTTGGATAGTGTTTCCAGAGTTGAGAAGGGGGGTGTGTGTGTGTGTGTGTGTGTGTGTGTGTGTGTGTGTGTGTGTGAATCCCTCTAGTGGCTACAATTCAAACCATTTTATTCATTTGAAAGTTTTCACTGCACAGTAGAAGTGCCCAAATTCAAACGGATCCACTTGTTCCTGCTGTTGTTGTATTTGCGTTTTCTTTGTGGTTTGTTAACTTATTCTGTATTTAATAATGTACCAATCAAAATGTATTTATTAGTTAGTTAGTTTTAATCTGAAATAATACATTAAAAAAAAATGTTTACCACAAAATCAATTTAGTTCAAGACATTTTAATGTGTTATTAATATGTATTAATGCAACAAAAAACTTTAACATTTTAATTCAATTAGTTACTTGCTGCTGTTGCTTTGAAATAAAATTTTAAATGTACTATACATTTCTAGGTTAAAACCATTCTGTTATAGAAATGGTTTTAACCTAGAAATTTATAGTACATTTCACTTTAATTTCAAAGCAATGGCAATGCCCTTATGCATATGTGCTTCATTAGAATATCTCAGCCGTACTTTATCATGTAAAAAATACTGTATTGCCATTGTCATTGTGTGTGTGTGTGTGTGTGTGTGTGTGTGTGTGTGTGTGTGTGTGACAACGAGAATGGCATGGAGAAGCACAAAGACCAGGAATTTGCTCTATTCTGAATGAAATTTTTGGAGAGTTTATTTCCTCAGTTCTTTGAGGTGGTCCACCTTTGTATGGCAGACCATCTGGTGTGGAATGCCACAAGAGCTTTTGTTCCCTGTTTGTTTGGTGTAAACGAACACGCAGACAGCAGAAAATTGCTACCTACCATTAAACTGGGCCAAACCAATGTTAAATATTTGTCTCAGTTTTGTCACATTGCAGTGGTGAGACCACATTTTTTTCCTTTGTCCAGACAGAGCAGAAGAATGACACGGGTCACAATGGTCAGGTCAGCCGAATGGTCCTAGAGGAACTTGACACAGAGTACATGTAATACAATCTTGGTTTATACTTCATAATTGCTTTCCTAAATAATAATAATAATAATAATAATTAATCATTAAAAGGTTCTCAGACCACAAACAGAATTTAAGGTGAGTTATGAGCTCCTGAAGAAGTCAAGTATCAGTGGGAATCAGCCATTCTCCTTCCTTAATATCGGAGTTGTAATTGTATAATCATAGGGAAAACAGGCCAATAAAGGCTACACATAAAGCTGTACTGATATTACCTCTAGAACTGTCTAATAATTCAAGTCCAATTATTTGATTATGTTTAAATATGTACTGTACTGTGCCATTGATCTGTTTTTGTTTCAGTGTTTAAGTCAGTATTTATTACTGCAAGCAGGGGCGTAGCAGCCATTTTAAAAGTGGGGGGGACAGCTGTATGGTGATTTGACCCAAAGCTTATGTTCATAATAAATTCTAAATAGAATACCAATTGGCATTTTACTTTTTCAAATTTGGGAACATGACATGATAGCTTACAGGAACCTATTTTTGTTAAATCATACTCAAAATTTAAAAATACTGCAGGACTTTGAGACCAATGGGAGACCATCTATAATTTTTTTTTTTTTTTTTTTTATGAAATAAAGATATTTTATGATATTTACAATATTTCAGTTGCACTACATTTGAACAATAACTTTTTTTTAACAGTTGGACAAAAACAGGTGTTAAATGAGTATACAGATTACATCTACAGTAATTTTATACAACATACATTTTATGAAAAATATGAGACAGATAATCTGTGAAAAAAATCAAGCTCCTCTGGCTCCTCCCAGTGCTCCTATTGCCATTTGCAGAAATACATCACTCCCGGTAAAAAACCAAAACAACCAATCAGAGCTGCGGTCCGTAACTTTGTTTGTGTTCAAAATGTAGAAAAATTTATATAATAAGCGAGTACAACATGAATCTATTTTCCAAACCGTGTTTTTGGCTTGTCCTGAATCACTAGGGTGCACCTATAATAAGTGTTTATATTCGGACTATTTTAGATTGCTTCGGGGATACCGCGGCGGAGTAACCCAGATACAAATCTCACCTGTACACATTCTGGAGAGGTTGAGCAACTGCCCCCTCTCTCTGACAGTGACGTCACAGCCTGCCTTTCCTGCAGACTAGTTAGGACATAAAGTAACAGTTATGAATCAAAAGAATAAAATTTGATAAAGTATTTTAAGATATTCGTTGCAAAACAAATATGATTTATTGTGAAATGATAATTTTACTCCGCGAGCAGCACGTAGACAAACAAAAGACAGCAGAAACCAATAATATTGTTAACGTCTTATTTAGCAGACGCTTTTATCCAAAGTGACAATTAGGAGAGCATTTAACACACTGAATCCGGCGCGACGTGACGAGGTCCATACGGGTTCAATAGGTTAAATCATAACATGAAAACTTTATCGCGCGATTCGTGTCATCGCGACATACTGTAACATACTTACAGTGTGTGTTTGAAAAAAGGATGTAATCGTCCTTTACTTTTTTCTGGGGTGCATTTTATCCCAGACGGCCTAATAGCAAAGTGAACGAACGAACGAAAATTCAGAAGAGCAACAAGAGATTTGAAGCTCATAGCAGACGCGCCCAGGAGATGATTCGCTCTGTGATTGGCTGAATGTTACTTCACTCAAATCTAAGTAACAAATCAGAGAACACTACAGGAAATATTCACGCTGGATCCTTAAAAAAAAAAAAAAAAAAATTAGCAGGGGTCAGAATCACCTGTTTGTAAAAGTGCGGGGGACGTGTCCCCCCCGTCCCCCCCGGTTGCTACGCCCCGGACTGCAAGTACTATTTAGAGTTTACCACCAAGAGAATGGACAGATTAAGACACACTGCCACTGCCAAGCTTTTTAACTAAATATTTAACTAAATTACATTCAGTGACTTAAATGGCTCTGTGTTTGGTTCTGCTGTTGCCTTTCTAAATATGAATTGTTCAGTATTCACTAGCTAGGACCACGCCACAAACCAGCTATGCAACTGGGGAAGAGTCGAAAGAGGTTGAAGGGGTCGAGGGAATGGGATGATGGTCAGATTGATCAGGGAATCTTGAATTGATGGCTCAGGGAGACTCAGGGTGGGGGTAACATCTCTAGCGTATATTTAGGCCAGACAATGAGGACCCCCTGATACAACCTGATAGAAATATAATGTGGGATAAGGTTGGTTGAATGGATGAGAAAGGGAGGGAAGGGTGGGTTCTCAAGAACGAGACTAGCAGAGTGGTGTGAGGTGGCCCGGTATATATGGAGGTTTGGAAGTCAGGTGATTGTTTGAGGCGTGGCCCTGCTCCCGAACTTTAGTTAACTTCACTTAACCCCATGTTGTTTTCTTTTTATCAATTAGTGCACATTTCTTAAACAAAATCTCACTCACCCTCAGGCAATCTGAGATGTAGATTAGTTTGTTTCTTCATGAGAACAGATTTGGCATCCCATCACTTGCTTACTAATGGATCATCTGCAGTGAATGGATGCCGTCAGAATGAGAGTCCACTCTGGTAATAAAAACAACACAATAATCCACAAATAATCCACAGCACTCCAGTCCATCAGTTAGCTTCGTGTGAAATGAAAAGCTATGTGTTTGTAAAACAAATCTATCAAGATATTTTTAACTTCAAACCTATGCATCCAACTGAAATACAAGTCTGTGATCCATAATAACGATTTCTCCAGTGAAAAGTCATCTAATCTGAATCAGGAGATTCTTTAATTCTGTTTTCTTTGTATGCAAAGACTAAAAAAATATATATATTCTTTTATACTTTTATTACTTTTATAACTAAAAGTTAAAGCTGCAGTATGTAACTTTTGTAAATATATATATTTTTTTACATATTTGTTAAACCTGTCATTATGTCCTGACAGTAGAATATGAGACAGATAATCTGTGAAAAAATCAAGCTCCTCTGGCTCCTCCCAGTGTCCTATTGCCATTTGCAGAAACTCCATCGCTCCCGGTAAAAAACAACCAATCAGAGCTGCGGTCCGTAACTTTGTTTGTGTTCAAAATGTAGAAAAATGTATATAATAAGCGAGTACACCATGAATCCGTTTTCCAAACCGTGTTTTTAGCTTGTCCTGAATCACTAGGGTGCACCTATAATAAGTGTTTATATTCTGACTATTTTAGATTGCTTAGGGAATACCGCGGCGGGGTAACCCAGTACCTTTGTGATTATTCATAGACATAAACAGAGAGAAGTAGTTCCGGCTACGATGTTCTTCCGCAAGACGCAAGCAGTTCTGTTTATTAACCGCTAGAGCGTCAAAAGTTCCCTACCGCAGCTTTAAGTCCACGTCCATGCCCTCCTAAAACGCCTCATTTAGACACACCTCCACATGTCTATGTAACAATGTGGGAAAATTAGCATTTTTCCAAGAAGGTGGAACCTTTGATTCTCGCTGTTGCTACCAGCGCCATTTTGTGGAAGTGAAAATACTTTGGGGGAAGTCATGACCTAATGGTTAAAGAGTCGGACTCGCAATCGAAGGGTTGTGAGTTCGAGCTCGCGGGCCGGCAGGAATTGTATGTGGGGGGAGTGCATGTACAGTGCTCTCTCCACCTTTAATACCATGACTTAGGTGCCCTTGAGCAAGGCATCGAACCCCCAACTGCTCCCCGGGCGCCGTAGCATAAATGGCTGCCCACTGCTCTTGGTGTGTGTGTTCACTTTGGATGGGTTATTTGCAGAGCACAAATTCTGAGTATGGGTCACCATACTTGGCTGAATGTCATGTCACTTTCACTTTGTTTGGCCTTCCAAAAGAGGACACAAAGTTGTATTTACAACACTGTTCCAGAACAGTTCAAGCCAAATATTCAGATGTGTGCAGCGCATTTTATGGATGACTGTTTCCTGATTGACTCACAGTCTGTAAGTGCGTTTACATGTACAGTTGTGTTCAAAATTATTCAACCCCCTAGAGACTGCGTACTTTACAAATACAAGTGTCACAGGTCGGGGGGGCCAAGCCGGACTGCACCCACCCCTGAAACCCAGGATCACCTCGGGGAGCGTACCAGAAGAACCAGACGGACGAGAGTATAAAAAAATGAACAAGGTTTTATTTGATTAAAAGCAATTTAAAAGTTCAGTGTTCCTTCCGTGTCTCCCGACCAGAACGGAGCCAGACCTCAGACGCCGGGAAGGCGTGGAGTCGTCGGTAGTTCGTGCCTGTACGGGGCCAGCAAGAGCCAGGGTAGTCTGTCACCCGTCCCGGAGTGAGGAGGGGTATCCGGGTAAGTAGAGCTTGTGGATGTTTCGGTCGAGACCGGGAAAAGGAATAATTTGTGTGTCCACCTCTTTCTACAGGGACATCACATGCAGCATTCGGCCCAGAGGATCCTGCGATCTGCACAGCAGAGTAGGGAATCAACAGCAAGTATGCGTTCTTGAATAAGTAGTGGGGCTTACGGCTGGGAGATGCTTCGGTTAAGACCGGGAAAGGAATAATTCGTGTGTCCACCTCTTTCTACAGGGACATCACATGCAGCATTCGGCCCAGAGGATCCTGCGATCTGCACAGCAGAGTAGGTAATCAACAGCAAGTATGCGTTCTTGAATAAGTAGTGGGGCTTACGGCTGGGAGATGCTTCGGTTAAGACCGGGAAAGGAATAATTCGTGTGTCCACCTCTTTTCATAGGGACATCACATGCGGCGTTCGGCCCAAAGGATCCTGCGATCTGCACAGCAGAGTAAGTAATCAACAGTAAGTATGTGTTCTTGAATAAGTAGTGGGGCTTACGGCTGGGAGAGGCTTCGGTTGTGACCGGGAAAGGAATAATTCTTGTGTCCACCTCTTTTCATAGGGACATCACATGCGGCATTCGGCCCAGAGGATCCTGCGATCTGCACAGCAGAGTAAGTAATCAACAGCAAGTATGTGTTCTTGAAAAAGTAGTGGGGCTTACGGCTGGGAGATGCTTCGGTTAAGACCGGGAAAGGAATAATTCTTGTGTCCACCTCCTTTCATAGGGACATCACATGCGGCGTTCGGCCCAGGGGATCCTGCGATCTACACAGCGGGGTAAGTAATCAACAGCATGTATGTGTTCTTGAATAAGCAATGGGGCTTACGGCTGGGAGATGCTTCAGTTGAATGCCTGGGTGTGGATTACGGTGACGGTGGTGGGCTCTCGGGGTGGTGAGCGTCCGGCATTAACTCTATATATCTTCCCCACACTCTGTAACTTCACTTCAAACGAATTATTGTGCAAACACACCACTTCAGACACGGCACACCCACTCTTAGTGCAAATAGAGCCAGCACTCACCCAACGATAGCTCCGTCCACTTCACAACGGTATCACTCCCAGTCCAGATGTGTGCAATTGATCGAAGTCCCAGATCAGGTCTCTTAGCTTCCCTCCGATAGTGATGGCGCGGCCTGGTCTTCACTTGCTTTCCAGAACTCACACTCTTTCTGTCCTGAATAGCTCCACTCAATCGCTGATATATCTGTTGTACAGCCAGATAGCCGAAACCCCACAATAGTCTTCAAATACCTCCACACGCCAGCCCAAACGTCCCAGGAATTCACCTCTCCTAGGGGAACACATCCAAAGAGAAGAACCACACACAGGGGCAAGCCAACCAGGAAGAATAGCCGGGAGAACGAACGACCAAATAGAATCCACCCCCCCATATGGTCTCTGCACTTCTCTTTTTATGTGGTTACTCCGCCTCCATAATCCTCTCACAGATCGCCACATCAAACTCCCCACACCAGATGTCAATCTGTCATTAGCGTTGTTATTGCGACATCGGGCGCAACCCGGAAGTGGACCGGTGTTACCGCGACACCGTCCCGAGGGGAACACAAAATTCCGGCGGGACTTAGTTGCGCTTCCCTTTCGTCACCCCGTGACATACCCCCCTGCCAAACCGTTCTAGTCCCTAGAACGCCTTTCAGTCACCCATTCTCCATAGCGTGCCGGGGGCCGACCTTGGTTCTCCCTCTGGGACCGTCGTGGTGGCGAGACAGGGTCGATGTCCGCAGGCATATCCATCGGGTCTCTGGGGGCCATTTCTGCGGGGACATTTCCCCGTTCTCCTGGGATCACGGCCCATCCTGCTATCCACGGGGCTACAGCTTCAGGCTCCTTTGGCGCCTCTTCTACGGGGCTGGGATAGTTCGGACAGGGGCGGATCATGTTCCGATGGACCACTCTAGCGGGCCCGGCTTTTCCTTCGGGCCGAATTGTATATACTGGCTGTCCAGGCCGCTGCTGGCCCTCGACCACGTATGGTGCATTCTCCCATCGGTCACTGAGCTTCCCCTTCCCTTGTCGCCGGTTGTCCCTTACCAGGACCCTTTCTCCTGGGAGAAGGGGGGCTTCCCGAGCCGTCCGGTCGTACAGCCTCTTGTTTTTCTTCCCAGCCGCTCGGATCCGTCCCGAGACTTGCTCGTATGCAAAATGGAGGCGTTGGTGGTGGCGCCTTACCCATTCAGTTAGGTTCCCCTCCTCCTCGGTTGCTGCCGTCCCCAGAAATAAGTCAGTGGGCATCCGCACATGCCTGCCAAACATCAAATAAGTGGGGGCGTAGCCCGTGGTACTGTGCGTACTATTATTGTAGGCCTGAACCAGATTTGGTAGCACACTCACCCAGTCGCTCTGATGTTCATGGTCTAGCGTGCCGAGCAAGTTCAATAGGGTCTGATTGAACCGCTCGCATCCGCCATTTCCCTGGGGGTGGTAAGTAGTGGTATGGGTCTTGGTGCAGCCGTACACTTTACACAGCTCTCTGATTACCCGAGACTCGAAGTTTGGCCCTTGGTCCGAGTGTAGGAACTCGGGGCAACCGAACGGCTGGAAGACAGCTCTCCACAGAGCAGTGGCGGTGGTGTTCGCCGTCTGGTCCAAAGTAGGAATGGCCCAGGAGTACTTGGTGAACAAGTCGGTAATGACAAGGATGTTCTGATAGCGGTCTGCCGGCCGACCCAAGGTCAAGAAGTCCATTGCGACTATGTGGAGAGGAGCCTTTGCCTGGATGGGGACCATCGGTGCTCGTGCCTCCTTCCTGGCTTTGAACAAGGTACAACGAGGACAGGCCTGAACGAAGGTACGGACCGTTGCCTCTAGGTTGGGCCAGTAGAAGTGTCGCCTCAAGAGAGAGACCGTTTTCTCGTGCCCTTGGTGGCCCAGCTGATCATGGTACGCTATCAAGAGCTCTTGTACCTGGCCTTCGGGGACAACGATCTGTCGGAGTTCCTCGTCCAGCCCCGGATCTCGGACAGACCTACAGAGTACTCCCTCCTTCACCTGCAGTCTGGCCCATTGTCCCAACAACTTCCTTCCTGTTCCCCCTTGGGCCCGTTGTTCGGCCAACGTCGGTTTTCGGCCCCGTTCCAGCCATCGCATCAAGCCACTGATCTCCCTGTCGGCCTGCTGTCGCTCTTTCCAGCGGCAGGGGTCCCATCCCCAACTCACAGGCATCCCCTCATGTTGAGTCCCCGGCGCCTCCACAATGACCACCATATACTCCTCTCCTTCGGGGTCTGGCGTGGGTTCCGGTGGGTCCCTCGGACCTTGAGCTTCCGGGAGTCGGGACAGGGCGTCAGCGTTGGTGTTCTCCCGTCCTGGCCGGTATCGGAGCTGGTAGTTGTAATTGGCCAACTGGGCCACCCAGCGCTGTTCCACTGCCCCCAACTTCGCCGTCTGTAGATGTACTAAGGGGTTGTTATCAGTTACTACCGTCACCTGGGCACCCCACAAGTAATCTTTAAACTTTTCGCTGAGTGCCCATTTCAGCGCCAGCAGTTCCAACTTGAAGGAGCTGTAATTGGCGTCGTTCCTCTCTGCTGGATGAAGGCTCCGGCTTGCGTAGGCTACGACCTGCTCTACACCGTCCTGTTGCTGGGCCAACACGGCCCCCAAACCCAGGTTGCTAGCGTCCGTGTATAAGACAAAGGGCTTGGAGAAGTCAGCATACGCCAGAATCGGCGCCCGCAGCAACTCGTCTTTCAGTCGCCGGAACGCAGCCTCACACTCGGGGCTCCATAGGATAGCCGGCGATCCGCGACCTCGGGGGCGTCCTGTCCCAGCCAGCAACTGATTTAGGGGCTTTGCGATCTTGGAGAAGTCCTTGATAAAGCGGCGGTAGTACCCCACGAAGCCCAGGAATGACCGGACCTGCTTCACCGTCTGCGGGGCAGCCCACTCTCGCACCGCCGACACCTTCTCCGGGTCGACCGAAACTCCCGCCGCGCCCACACAGTGTCCCAAGAATTTGACCTCCCGCCATAACAGATGGCATTTGTCCGGCTGGAGCTTCAGCCCATATTTCTCCATGGCCCCGAAGACCTGCTCAAGGTGTTGTAAGTGGGAGTCGAAATCTGGGGAATAGACAATCACATCGTCCAGGTATACCAAGGCGGACTCCATCAACTGACCTCCCAGGCACCGCTGCATCAGCCTCTGGAAGGTGGCAGGAGCGTTGCAGAGGCCGAAGGGCATCCGGTCCCACTCAAAGAGACCGAACGGGGTGGTAAAGGCGGTCTTCTCCCGGTCGGCCTCGGCCACTTGTACCTGCCAGTAGCCACTTGCCAAGTCCAGCGTGGAATACCATGCCGAGCGTGTTAAGCCAGCCAGGGAGTCCTCGATCCGGGGTAGGGGGAACGCGTCCTTTCTAGTGACCAGGTTCAGCTTGCGGTAGTCGACGCAAAACCTCCATGCGCCAGTCTTCTTCTGTACCAACACGATGGGAGCTGCCCACGGGCTGCTGCTCTCTCTAACAACCCCTCGATTGAGCATACCTTGCAGCAGTGTACGGACCTCCGTGTACAGGGTAGGTGGGACGGGTCGGTACCTTTCTCTACTGGGCTCTGCATCTCCGGTGGGGATCCGATGTTGCACGACGTTGGTGCAGCCGTAGTCCTCTTCGTGTGCCGAGAAGACATGTTGCCACTTGCTCAGCAGGTCTCGCAGCTTCCTGGCCTGTGTCGGTCCCAGCTCCTCCCCTTGCAGGGAACTTCCCTTCAAGTGGCCGGGCACCTCCTCCCCTAGACTCTGGGGCGACGAGCTCGCTTGGGTAAGGGCCACTTCCACCACCGCGGGGTGTACTTGGCGAAAGCTCACGTCCTGGTCCTCCCGCACCTGATGGGATTCCACCGGCGTTACCTTGACCAGCCGCTGATGTTTATGTAGGTGCACAACATGGGGCGTCCCGTTCCGAACTCTCACCGGGATCCGTCCTCTTCGTGCCACGGCCAAACTTCTGGCGACTTCTACCTGCTGGCCATCCCAGTGGGGCTCCACCAACACCCATTCCTCCACTCCCACGTCCCGCTGGAGGACTCGCACCCATACTAGGGCCTCGCTGTTCGCTGGCACGGACAGGGCATAACGGCACGCTACCCGACCTGTCCCTTCGCGGCCTTGCCGGGCCGTTTGTGCAACTACACTATCATGAACAAATCAGGCTTCAGTAACAGAGTAAACAGAAGTTTTCATAAAGCATCAGTGCATCTCTAAATGTTTGGATTTAAGATTTTTTTTTTTTTAAGGACTATGTAACATTTACTACACATTGCTGAAGCGGAGATTGTTCGTCAGCTCAGTGGAACGGTACGTGATGCGGTCGTTTATGAGCAAATAAAAAGAAAAATGCAACAGCGTGGTTTCTCTCGAAAGAAAGCGCAAGTCATCAGTAAGCTGAAGGCTTTGAAAAACAAAATTTCACCATGTGCTGAATCACAATGGGAGGAGCGGCAGTGGAAGACTAGACTGGCCTTACTCCGATTTATGCTACAGCGTATGGGGAACAAGCCACTCGGCTAACCCAGTAGCGTTACTGGGCAGTATGGCGGCGTCTCCGTGTAGGAATGACGAACAAGAGACAACAGCAAAGGTAGCCGCTTCTTCTTGCACTGTTGTGTCCACAGTTGCATCCAGCTCGGAGACCGTCGAGGCAATTTCCAGGGAAAGTAATTCAGGTGAATTACATAACTATTCTATTATGTACCTTGCTGGACTGTTTGTTCTTTGTTCTTTGTCTGCCATATATCACATGCTTCCTTCAGGTTACTAAACAACATTGTTTTGTCTTTTTAGAATCACCTCAACCACCCCCTGCGAAAAAAGTATGCCAGCTCCAGCACCCACGCCCTACTATGTGCCCACTCGTCATGCCCGTTTTCAGCAGAGCACATCAGACAATACAGACAATCACTTATTCAACCCGTTGCCATCATTGCAGCTTGAGTAGGACTGCTTCAAAACTTGTTATTGTATAAAAATTATTGAATATTTCATAGTACTGGATTAGTAGTAGTAATATATAGCACAAATTATATAATATTTATATTTGTGCATAATTATCTAATGGCACTCTATTGCTTGCCAGGTACAGATTTTTTTTTAACTGTTCGAACACTTTGTAGTGTTTTTTGCATTTTTAATATTGTGTTACACTTTTTTTCTAATTGCATTGTGTTTTTTTTGTAAATGTCAACACTTTTTATGTCTTATGTACATCTTATTACACTTTATCCTTTATATACACTTATTTTCTTTATATCTTCATACACTTTTTTTCCAATTAAACTTAATTTTTTTATTTTTTTTTACATTGTTTTCTTTGTCATACTGTGTACTTGAAATGGTTACATTTGATGTAAACAGGCACAACACACTTTATATCCTATCCAAAATAAATTATTTTTTATTGAGAATTGTTGACGTTTTATTTGTTTTTCATGTGTAATTTCACAGCTTTTGGTACAGATGGATGTGCATGCAACCAGAGGTGTAGTGGTAAAAAAAGAGGTGGGTAAACTATAAATTCTGGGTGACCACATCGTTTGGTGGTTCACGTGAGATGATTGACAGCTTAACAAACTAATGATATTGCACTGATGTCATAGCTGACGCGAATCAATAACATTTTTTTTTTTATTTTGATGTAGTCTGTTGCGTGTCGTTCATTTTGAACGAATCTTTAATATGACTCAAGATTGCCGAATTGTTTCAGAGAGTGATTCGTTCATTTTGTGCTGACTGCACATGCGCATTACACAACATATGGGTTCTGAATCGACAGATGAGGTCCGAGTCTTTTATTCTTCATGTCAGTCCCATAGAGACGGGAAGAGAAAAGATTAGTTCATTTTGCTGAAAGAGACTCAAAGATCCGAGTCAGTAAAATGATCCGAACTTCCCACTACTGGCAACACGCAAGCAATTGGTCAACAGTGACAGTTGCAGCGCAATATGAAAGACTTCATCTTTAACAACAAACAACCTATGAAACTAATAATGAACAATATGAAACTAAAACGACATAAGCTTAATTAAAAATGTAATAGGAACTGTAGGCTATTTAGAGGTGGATAAACTCAATTTAGAGGTGGATAAACGCACTTTGGAGGTTGGTAAACGCTATTTCTGAATTAAGGGAGGTGCGTAAACGGCGTTTACGTACGTTTAGCCTCCACTACATCCCTGCATGTAACAGTGTAAACAAGTTAGAAGAGCGTTTTCATAGCCTCCCGAATTGCTTGAGCATTACAGCCTCCCACTCCCTGGAAAACATCTTGAGCATGCTCTTGCAAAACATCTGTGATGTTCCAGTCAGGCAGAAACGTTTCTTCGTGCATCTCACAAATATTGTTCAGAACACAAGAAACAGCAACATCAGACATCAGTGCGGTGTTGACATCGTTGCGCTTCAGTAAGCACCACCAACGCCCTTTGAGTCGTCCGAAGGCGTTCTCGACAACCATTCGTGCTGAGCTCAGTCAGTAGTTGTACAGCCGTTGTTGAGGGGTCAGCGCTTGGTGATTTGTGAAACCCTTCATATGCCATTTCTTGAGCGGGTATGCAGCATCACAAATTAAATGGACAGGAACCTCAACTCCATTCACAATCCTTGAGTTCTGTTTAAAAGTAAAGAAAAAAAAATCAGCAAATTGATAATGATCATGCATTCTGGTTGCATACCGTTGTATATTGATTATATTGAAAAATAAATAAATAAATAATAATAATAAAAAAAAAATATATATATATATATATATATATATATATATATATACATACACACACACACACACACATACATATATATAATAGCAGCAAATTAAATAGTGATTACCTCACGTGGAAACAGGTAGCCACTATTTTCTTCTGCCATTTGGAAAATGGGAGAGTTGGACAACACACGAGCGGCATGTGTGCGGCCAGGCCAGCCTACATACACATCTGTGAAGCTAGTTCAGGAGACATGGAGTTAATATCTGTTCACGTGAAAATATAAATTTGGTAAAGCTAAAAACAGCTTATGGACTAGATTCTTACCAGAAGTTGTGGTCGACAACAGCTTGAAGTACAATTGAATGCCATCCTTTACGATTGTAGTAAGCTGCAGCATCTTCCTGGGGAGCAATAATAGGGATGTGGCTACCGTCTATTGCACCAGCACATAATGGATACCCACGTTCAGCGAATCCATTTATAGTGTTTTGAAGAGCTTCTCCTCTGGGCAAGGAGATGAAACGTTTGAAAACGTTCATGGTCATTTCATGAACCAGAGTACAAACAGTCAACAGCCCCACACCAAAAAGACAACTGATTGTGCGGTATTCGCCAGGGGTAGCATACCACCACAAAACAATAGCCAATCTACGGTGTGGTTCAAGTGGCTTTCTCCAGTTTGTAGACTTTCGTCTCAGACTTCGCTCAACAAGTTGCAGAACAAACTCAAACGTGGTGCGTGACATGCGAAAGTGCTGACGCCACTGATCGGCGGTGAAGTTTTCTAGGACATTAGTCCAAAATACAGCACCTTGAGGTCTTCGTAGCATCCACATTCTTCTATCAGAAACACCCAGTTGCATGAGCCGTGTACACAGAGTGGTAGCTTTTAGCATCCGATGGCGCCTCTGTGCTCTAAGTCGCACTGCTTCACATTGTTTCCTACTCTCAGCAAGCTTTGCTTCCAGGAAGTTTAACCTGCCACAGGAGCTGCTGAAACAGTTCTACTCTCCCATTATTGAATCCATCCTCTGTACTTCAGTAACTGTCTGGTTCAGCTCAGCTTCTAAATCTGACCTCAGAAGACTACAGAGTGTAGTCCAGCCTGCTGAGTGAATCATTGGTACAACCCTCCCTTCTATTCAAGAACTGTACTTATCCAGAGTGAGCAAAAGGTAAAATCACTCTGGACCCCTCCCATCGAGCACATTCCCTCTTTGAACTGATGCCATCTGGTCGGCACTACAGAGCACTGAGCACCAGAATGACCAGACACAGCAACAGTTTCTTCCCTCAGGCAATCCATCTAATGCACAATTGATAATAACTGTGGAAAACAACACAACACTATTTATATGTAAATACACATACACTTATTAACCTTACACACATACTTAGTGTACACTTCGATTTTTGCACATAATATACCTGTACATACAAAACTACCTACTGTAATATACCTGCACATAAAATTGCCAATTTGTATATTGTCCTTCCTTATCTAATTTATTTGTATTTTTTACCCTTTTTTATGTGTCATTCCTTACCTACTTATTTGTATTTTTTTATTCTTTTACTATGTGTTTTTTTGTTCTGTCTACATCATTCTGTTGCACTGCGGAGCTTCTGTCTCGAAAACAAATTCCCCGTTTGTGTAAACATACCTGGCAATAAAGCTCATTCTGATTCTGATTCTGATGCACTACAATTCATCTTGCACTGTTCCCCAGCCAGCTGCTTGACTTACGATGTTTCTCTTTGCACATATACAGTACTATGTGAAGCATTCACATTATATATTTTTCTTTTTTAGTCTATGTATAAGTAAACATTTATATATAGTATATTCATATTCAAAATCTGTCAATAAGTTAGTTGTGTGTATGTACAGTGTTTATGTGTTGCATTTGTATTTTCTTGTTTATGTATAGACAAACAATTATAAATAGTAAATTTATAGTGAAATCTGTCAGTAGGTTAATTTTGTATAGGTATAGTATTATGTGAAGCATTGGTATAGGTTTTTTTTTTTAGCTTATGTATAGGTAAACATTTATATATAGTATATTTATAGTCAAATCTGTCAGTAGGTTAGTTGGGTATATGTTTATACTGTTTTACTTCATTGTTGTATGTCTGCATTTATGTAGCACCATGGTCCTGTGAGGCACGACATTTTGTTCCTCTGCAGTGTTGGGTGTAACGCGTTACTGTAATAATATTACTTTTTTCAGTAACTAGTAGTGTAAGGCATTACTCGTCTGAAAATGGTAATATTATTACAGTTTTCCCAAGCTAGTTACTTGCGTTACATTTGCCAGTAGCACCTTCATCACACACACAAGGCACACAACACAGAGAACAGAAGGGAAGGGAAGGGAAGGAGGGCGTGAATGGAACAGTGATTGGTCTGGGTTTGGCACGAGGTATCATTTACCATCACTGATTGGTCGACAGCCGGCAGCAGAGCGGCACGCTCAGACAGATGGGGAAAAATGGAAGCGTCAACAATGGCTAGCTCTTTTTCAGAGGAAGGTTCCCAGCAACAGAAAGCTAGTTTCGACGGGTGGAGATTCAGTAATTATTTTGTAGGAGTGCTCCGATCACGATCGGCCGCTCGTTAATGCGCATCTCAGTAAAGCCGGTTCTCTAATCAGCGGTTTATTCCATCAGGTGCGTGAACCATATGTTCATACAACCGTGCCAATAAACGCTGAAAATGAACGTGGATTTGCGCATCTTCTCAGTTAATAACGGCTCTGTGTAGTAACAGCTGCTCTATGTGAAATCACGCACCTGATGGAATTTACCGCTGATTAGAGAACAGGTGTACTGACGAGCAGTAATATAAGTGAGTTGTGTAAACAGTGATTTATGTGACTTCAATTATTTCTTATTAAACTGAAATCGAAAAGTAAAAAGTATTTTTTGGAAAAACCACATCCTGGTGTTAGTCTTCATATGCTGCTGAATAGTGTTAACACGGATATAGAAAAATAAGGAGTGCAAGAGATTGATTCCTAATGTCAGTTTATTTTTAATTAATACTATAGTAGTTCGGTTCCCTTTACATCTTTAACTACCCGTTAATTTATCAATTGAATGGGTGACCTATCCTCATTAATAGAGCAAACATTTGCCCCCCCTGAGAGAATTGGCAGGAGCCGCCACTGATAAAGACCCTAAAGAACACTCCTCCTTTGTATGTTCTCCCTCCATCTGATGCATCTCAGGCAATCATAGAGTAATTAAGAAAAAAAGATGTAACTAGTAATATAACTAGTTACTTTCTCCAGGGAGTAATAAAGTAAAGTAAGGCATTACTATTTTTGAGAGTAATATGTAATATGTAATATATTACTTTTTTGAGTAACTAGCCCCAACACTGTTCCTCTGTACTGTCCCCACATGTAGTGGAATGACAATAAAGCTCAACTTGAACTTGAAATTGAAGGATCTATTGGAGTCTTAGTTTACTGCATTTACAAGAATCTCCACTGGCCAGTTGGTAAAACTGAATGGTAAACAGTTGGTAAAACGGATACATTTCTATAGCTTTATTCTTCTAAGCTTACACGCATATAACTTGAGCTGGATGTGCAAATATAATTTCTCAACAAAGGAGGTGTAACTCACATGAAACTGCTGGTGTCATTCAAAGAAAGCTTTTCAGATCCCACTAGTCACATTGACGTCCTAACTGAACAACTGCTGCTTAATTGGAATCACAAGCAGAACAGTTGGTGTCCCTCCATTCACTCTAATCTCTAAAACAAGACAGAGGTGATGCAAACCCCATTATGTTCCACTCATGTCATCCAAGAATGAAGTCATCCACAAATCCAGCCAAGATCCCCACATGAAGAGGGGCTGATAAATATTTTCTAGAGCGTCATAAGTCTAAAACATGTTTCAATTCATGAGTTTAAATGGGAATTTAAATTGAATTTGCCATGTGATACACAGGATGTTAAAGTGTAACTGGAATAATAGAAATATTAAGGAAATTGGGTTATATATGAAAGAAAATTCAACATAGATGCAAAACAGAACATACTTTGTGGGGAAAAAAAAATACATCCTTTTTTTGTTACACATTTAGTTAAGCACAATACCTATCTGTAACAAAAAAATCTTTCAACAGCAAGATGAATGTTTCTTATTATACAACAGTTCTTTCTGGTCCTTGAATCTGATTGGCTAATAACAGTGTGATATTATTTTTAACGGAACTCTTCAAATTGCAGCACCGTTTGTGTCACTCCGCTTGCAGTATTTCTCACACCGAGTGTCATGGCTGATGCCCAAATATGCTTTTACTGAAGCAACTCAGCGGTCCTTCGTTACAAGTTCTAAAGTGACATTCTCAAATTAGTAATGGAGGCTTGTGCTCAGCTTTTAAACTGTGAAACTGAGATTTGAACTTGTGGCAGAAGGAAGTAGTTCCACACAAAAGATGGCTTTTAAAGACACTCCGTTGATGTTTCATATTAATTTAAACACTCGTGCCATCGAACTGTTTTATAAACGAAATATCACACTTGAAGCCATGATATATGGCTGTATATCGGCACACTGTGATACTACAGCCAAATCACAGCAGTGTAAATATATAGCCATATCTCACGTCTACTCATGAGAATAATAATTGCTTATAACAAGAAGAAAATAACAAGAATAATATGATTTTATGTCATAGTAAATATCTTCTAAATCTCTAAATTAGTTATGTAGTCCCTAATAAAAAAAAAAATTAACTCCAAATTTAAATGCTTTCCCCCTTGAAAATAATTTCTTCATGTCTTTATATATCTTGAATATAGACACACTTACCTCATTTATTATTTGCAGTGCCATGATGCTAACTAGTCCCCACCTATACTCAGTCACAGCAGCTCAGACCTGCTCCACTTTCACTCAGTTAACTGAAGAGGTAAATTGTTAAATGGTTATTAGAGAGTGAATCCGTGAGTGAATTTAATTAAAAAAACAAAAAAAAACAAAAACTGAATGGATTTGGATAACATGGATACATGGATAATTTGTCTATAGGCAAGGCATGGTGAAGGCAAGGTGATGTGCATGTGAAGTGTCAATTCTCACATCTCCTTTATTCACCTAAACCTCCCATGTCTCCTTCAAAATGAATATTCACCGCCTTTCTACTTGGGCTGCCCCCTCCAGTAAACATAGACGAAAAGGACTTAGGTTCCGAATCACTTGCACTCAGTTCCAGCAGTTCTGTTGTGTTTTTGTTAAGGGATAACGCAAACTTTTGGGTTGGCCAGCAAAACACATGTCATCACTGTATCACTCTATTATTGTGATGGAACAGGAAACAATACTCTCTACTTCTTCATTGTCTGGTCTCCTCTCTCCCCGTATGAGGACTTACCTGGCTTCAGTCATTCTTCAGTTGCAGGCTTCACTTAGCACCTGCAACTAGCGATGGGAGAAACAATTCTTTTAGAAGCTTTGATTCAACTGAACCAATTGATTCGCAAAAATGATTCACTGTTTCAAAGAACTCGAAACAACAACACACGGTGGTGACGTCTGCTGGTCAAAAGGTGGAAATGCACAGACGCATAATAGAAAATGCAAATGCAATACAAAATAATAAAATATCATTAAATAAGAAGTGTCTGTATAATATGTGTGTGTGTGGTTTTTTTTCATTTGCATTGCTTGTTTAGATTGTTTTATGGAGAGCTTGTCTAAACAGGCCAGTAAGAGACGATTAACTAGGCTACTAATCATCCTTTTCAAAACACAAATGTTTGATTAAAAATGTGTACAAATCTATAAAACTGATCTAAGATCAGGTAAAGGGTGATTTCAGTGAGCTCGCATGATTTACAGGATTACAGAGATCAAATATCATACAAATATAATACAAAATATGGAATAAAAAAAAAAAAATCAATAACATAACATGCATGCAGAACTGAAAGTGTATTTTTAGCCTCAAGTCAATGGATATTGCAAACAAAAGTGATTACCCATAAGCAAACTTGCTTTGGCATGTGGCCTAATGGCTTTATTGAATTAATGCTACTATGACACTGCACTTGCAGTTCAGTCTGGATTCATTCAGTTCATTAAGTTAAAAGCTAAAATTACATGCGCACACACACACACACACAAGACATGACTGAATGCTAATTTTGTTAAGTCGTATTCAAATTTCACATTATATATATATACACACACACGCACACACACACACACACACACACACACAGTGGGTACGGAAAGTATTTTTCACTCTTTGTTATATTGCAGCCATTTGCTAAAATCATTTAAGTTCTTTTTTTTTTTCCTCAATGTACACGCAGCACCCCATATTGACAGATAAACACAGAATTGTTGAATTCTTTGCAGATTTATTAAAAAAGAAAAACTGAAATATCACATGGTCGAAATAATTCAGGCCCTTTGCTGTGACACTCATATATTTAACTCAGGTCCTGTCCATTTCTTCTGATCATCCTTGAGATGGTTCTACACTTTCATCTAGTCCAGCTGTGTTTGACTATACTGATTGGACTTGATTAGGAAAGCCACACACCTGTCTATATAAGATCTCACAGCTCACAGTGCATGTCAGAGCAGATGAGAATCATGAGGTCAAAGGAACTGCTTGAAGAGCTCAGAGACAGAACTGTGGCAAGGCACATATCCGGCCAAGGTAACAAAAACATTTCTGCTGCACTTGAGGTTCCTAAGAGCACAGTGTCCTCCATTATCCTTAAATGGAAGACGTTTGGGATGACCAGAACCCTTCCTAGAGCTGGCCATCCGGTCAAACTGAGCTATCGGGGGAGAAGAGCCTTGGTGAGAGAGATAAAGAAGAACCCAAAGATCACTGTGGCTGAGCTCCAGAGATGCAGTCAGGAGGTGGGAGAAAGTTATAGAAATTCAACCATCACTACAGCCCTCCACCAATCGGGGCTTTATGGCAGAGTGACCCGAAAAAAGCCTCTCCTCAGTGCAAGACACATGAAAAAACACTGGAAAGACTCCAAGATGGTGAGAAATAAGATTCTCTGGTCTGATGAGACCAAGATAGAACTTTTTGGCCTTAATTCTAAGCAGAATGTGTGGAGAAAACCAGACACCGCTCATCACCTGTCCAATACAGTCCCAACAGTGAAGCATGGTGGTGGCAACTTCATGCAGTGGGGGTGTTTTTCAGCTGCAGGGACAGGACGATTGGTTGCAATCGAGGGGAAAGATGAATACGGCCAAGTACAGGGATATCCTGGACAAAAACCTTCTCCAGAGTGCTCAGGACCTCAGACTGGGCTGAAGGTTCACCTTCCAATAAGACAATGACCCTAAGCACACAGCTAAAATAACGAAGGGGTGGCTTCACAACTTCTCCGTGACTGTTCTTGAATGGCCCAGCCAGAGCCCTGACTTAAACCCAGTTGAGCATCTCTGGAGAGTCCTGAAAATGGCTGTCCACCAACGTTTACCATCCAACCTGACAGAACTGGAGAGGATCTGCAAGGAGGAATGGCAGAGGATCCCCAAATCCAGGTGTGAAAAACTTGTTTCATCTTTTCCAAAAAGACTCACGGCTGTATTAGATCAAAAGGGTGCTTCTAAATACTGAGCAGAAATACTGAATACTTCGGACCATGTGATATTTCAGTTTTTCTTTTTTAATAAATCTGCAAAAATGTTAACAATTCTTTGTTTTTTCTGTCAATATGGGGTTATGTGTGTACATTTATAAAAGAAAAAAGAACTTGAATGATTTTAGTAAATGGCTCCAATATAACAGAGTGAAAAATGTAAGGGGGTCTGAAAACTTTCTGTACCCACTGTGTATATATACACAAAGTGAGTATGTAGTTATTCAATCTTGTTTAATAAGTAAATAAAACGCTCTTTAACTTCTGTCTAATGACATAATGTAGCAGTTTCAGAGTATCTGTCAATTTGGCACTGAAAAACCCCATAAAATGTACACCTTTCCAGACACCACGGGTTTAACACAAAGTTCCTATCTGGATATAATTAAAAGCAATTCTGACGTTCAATTTAGGCACACATGCAATATATAAACCATAAGTTATTAACCACCATCATCACTCACATCACGAAAGACTCTGGAGAGGATCCTCACATTTCAAGCACTATAAAAAGCACAATTTTAAAAGAAATGTATTCTTGATAAAGGAGGATATATTGCATTTTCCTGTGAAATATCTCACCTAGAGATGTGCTGGGATAAACTTATTAAACACCATTAATAAATTAAATGAGTAATAATTATATTTTCCAATACTATCAATTTGTAATGTTATTACTGAGGAACACTATCATTAAAATATCCAATAGCATGATCATAAATGTTAAACTACAGACCGGTTACATCTATGCAAATGCAAGTAGATATAACTAGTTAGTTTGAACTTAAGTGTGTCTTCAGCTTTGTAGTTTTCGGAAGATTGCAATGAATTCCATCCATCCCCATTTATTTGTCCCTAATCAGTGTATTACAACACAGACTATTGCTGGTTCTTGGCCTGAAACCCACTTTCATTTAATTTCTCCAGTTCTGTTCATTCAATATAAAACAGAGACCAGACAGAAAGCAGCATGCAGTAATTGCAAATGTAAATGTGAAAAACTGTCGATGTGTTTGACATGAATCTTTCTGGTAAGGATCTTACTGCCTGAGAGGGAGAACCAATAAAGACAGCTAGTCGTTTCCTGTTTTCAACAAACAGCTAGACAGAAGAAAACTGAAACACATGTTTGATGGGTCATCAGAGGGGCTTGCTGTAAAATACAGCAACTTAAACCGCGAAGTAAAGGTTTTACTGCCACCTAGTGTCTGCTGAGGTGTAGACCAAGAGGAAGCGGAGCAGAAGTTATGGACTAGCTCATGTTAACTCTTTATTTGATTGAATGTGCACTATTTACTATACTTCACATTTTAGAAGTACTCTTGCAGATACTATAATATTACTCAAATCTAAGGCTTCTTAAGTTTAATTAAAAGAGGCATTTTCATAACTGTTTCTTAAGTACACTTTCTTTTTATATAATTGTACTTCGTAATAATGTGTAATCAAGCTTTACTTAAACTTACATTTTAAAACCTAATATTCTAGTCATGCATTACAGAAGTATAGTTATGTTGATGTACTGACTTATATACTAAACCAAAAATAAAATAACAGATTTTATACATAACTGATTATCATGTTTAATAAAGTGACTCATGTGATGCTCTTCTTCTTTCGAAGTTATAAAGCTTATAGATCTGATATTAATATGATTACAGCCAATCAGAAACTACTCTAAACTCTGAGCACCATTTCTCAGTTCTTAAAGGTCACTTTTTTTTCAAAATACTTCATGCAATTCTCAATTACAGTAAAATTCTGTAAATTAAATTACAGTAAGACTACTGTAAAATTTACAGTAACTGACTGGCAACCCTGCTGCCAGTATTTTACTGTAAAATTTACAGTATTTTTTTAATATTCTGTATACTGCATTTTTACAAAAAATATATTATATACTGCATTTTTAATACATTGTATATGGCATTTAACAATTATTTAAATAGCAAATGCACACATTCAAGTAGTTTACTGTGCAAAGCAATTCTTTGAAAAAAAGCATGTGTGTATTTGCTAAAAAGTATGTAAAATGATAGCATACAATATATTTTCCCTATTGCTGACTTAACTTTAACTGCATAAAGTGTTATATAATGCATAACTTAATTCACCCAAAAAATACAAAAAATAACATTTTTAAAATCAAAAAAAAAACCAGGTCAAAATGTTATATATCAATTTCAAATTTACATTAAAAAAATGACATAAAAAGTATATTATTTTGAACTCATTTTTATTTATTTTAAAATTATTTCATTTTTTTTTAAATGGATATGAAATTTTGGCATGATTTCTTTTTTATCACTTGGAACATATTGGCCATCATGGACCTAGACACAAAGAAATATTCAAACTGCGTTATAACCGAAACATGACCAACATTGTCATATTAAAACAGTTCACCCAAAAGTGAAAATTCTGTCATTTCTCACCCTCATGTCATTCCACACCCTTAAGACCTTTGTTCATCTTCACAACACACATTAAGATATTTTTTATAAAACCTGATGGCCCAGTGATGCCTATATTGCTAGCAAGATCATTTCCTTTTCCAATGCCAAGAAAGGTACTAAAAACATATTTAAAACAGTTTATGTCACTACAGTGGTTCAACCTTAGTGTAATGAAGCAATAAAATAAAATAATGACTATTCAACAATATCTCGTGATGGATGACACTGCTTCATGAAGATTCGAAGCTTTATTAATCTTTCAGTTCAAATCAGAGCATATCAAACTGCCAAAGTCACATGATTTCAGTAAATGAGGCTTCGTTATGTCATAAGTGTTTTGAAATTTCAATGGTTCATGTGACTTTTGCAGTTTGATACACGTTCTGAGCAAATGATTTGAAACAAAAGTTTCGTAAAGCTTTCTAAGCTTCATGAAGCACTGTTTCGAGACCGCCCATCACTAGATATGGTTGAATAAAATCGTTGTTTTGGGGGGTGGGGGGGTTTGGCAAAAAAAGTATTCTCGTCACTTTATAATATTTAGGTTGAACAACTGTAGTCACATGAATTGTTTTAAATGTTTTAGAGGCTTTCTGGGCATTGAAAAAAGAAATGATCTTGCTAGAAATGCAGGCTTCACTGAGCCACATCTTAATGTGTGTTGTGAAGATGAACGAAGATCTTACGGGTGTGGAACGACATAAGTAATTATTGACTTAATTTTCATTTTTGGGTGAACTAATCCTTTAAAAACCACAAAGACATTTTCAGTTAGCTTTCATCATTAAAGAATAGACCAATATGGCCAAACAAGTCATACAAAAAAAAAGTGATGCATGACTGACCGGAAGGAGCCGCGCACTTGCAGAAGTCATACAAACTTTCCATCAAACAGATAAAAATCAACCAAATAACAATTATGCTCCAGATGAAGTTCCATCCCAGGATTCAAAGTGTGACTAGAAATATTGAAAAGAGCAAAGAGGACAATACATTAGTTATATTACAAAACATAATAATACTTTCAGAAACAAATAGGGGGAGGACAGATACAGTTAGTGACAGATACAGGGATGAGAGGTACAATCAAAGGCAGAAAGAGAACAATAAAAGGAAGACGCAATCTTGGTGTGTGTGTATCCTTACATTTCAGAAATTCCATTGGAATTTGCACAGAAGAGTGGCAACATGTGGGCTGACTGCCACACATTTTCTTCTGTATCACTCGTCCTGTTTTTATTTCGATGGCACTTTTCCCTTGGCTTTGGATCCTCTCTCTGGATTTATGCCCACAAAGCACCTAAAGGGTCATGAAACAGACAATATGTAATTAAGATTGGTTTTAGGACCTCCAAGAAAGATGGAGATGTCCACTAATAAAAAATAAAAATAAAAACATATTTAACTCGATAGCTTGCTGGTGTTAAATAGGGAGACAAATATATTCTCTTCTCGAGTTAAGACACATTGTTTTAAAGGCCTCAACTGAAATAACACTTATAACATAACATTATTAAAAGGAATGTTCTCATATAACTTATCTATAAAATGCTGGTTCTGAAGTTGTTAGAATTCAACCATTACCTTTGAATGAACTCCAAGGTACACACTGCTTCCTCCTGGTACTCAAGATTAAACTAGTAATAAGCAGCAAACAGAGTGGCAAGGCCGGACAGGAAACTGGGCTGAGTGCCCTCACACACCACCTCGCATTCAATACTCAGCATCCAGTGCCCACTTATCAAAGTGTCTCCTATAACAATCAATATCACAATAGTAATTAATACCTATACCATTTTATTTATTATTATTATTATTATTTTGTATTTCAGATTTTTACATTTACATTATATACTATATTTAGTTGGGGTGGGATAAAAATTAGATTCTTAAATGTATCGCAATGCATAAGCAGACGATTCTTAATTGATTCACAAATATCAAAAATCAATTTTCTAAACGTTAATTAATGTAACGTTGACGGAAAGTAAAAGGCGGATCTCTGAAACGCGGAAGTGCATGCCCAGACAGTCTGTGACATGCACATATTTATTTTACTGTCTATGGTGTGTATCCACTGGCGCAGAGCAAGCGTTTTGAGACCTATAACGTTACTTGAGCGTTTTCAGTCCATTTAATGGAAGTTGAGCTTCCATAGTTGCATATGGTTTGTGGTGGATCGATTATGCAGCAAAATGCCTCCTTATGTGAAACAGACTGCAAGCACTTTGTTTTTTTCTTCCTGAACCTTCTGGTTGTCCGTTTATTTGAAATGACTCGAAAAAAGATTCGTTCATTTTGCTGAACGAGACTCAAAAGTCAGATTCGTTAAAATGATCCGAACTTCCCATCACTACAGCTGATGATAAGATTCAAGTCATAGACGCAATAAAACAACTCGTTTGTTTATTGGTCAGTTTCGCGCATGATCAGTTCATTTGTTCAAGTGTCACCGCACTGATAAGGTGCCTTTGTGCACCCTGTGCCAAAATACACACACGATTTGCCTGCCGACATAAATATAGACACATATCTATAAATAGCATATTTAATCATTTCAAGGAAAAAGTATTTGGTCGCCCTAAGGTAATAAATTAGGCTAACTATACAAAGCTTTATATCAAACAGATTTGTAAAAGTTTTCACATTAACGTTACCTGAAGTTAGCAAAGGCTCAAAAAAAATCTACATCTCACTGGTTACGTTAACCTTTTGGAAAAGCACCACTGAGAATTTATATGACACACATCCTCCGTGAGCGGTCCTCACTGACCGCGAGGCTTTAGAAACGCGTTTTATTTCGGCCCCCGTGTTAACAGATGACTGCCTGTGCAAAGTTGTTTTACATCAGAAAATAATCACGACGAAGTGTGAGGATAAACACGAAGTTACCGTGAATATAAACTATAAGCACTGAAACATTTAATTCATAACGAAGGATTCCAGAGATTTTCTGCCCATGGCCGCTATAGCGCCGGGGATGTGTGAAATCCTACCGCGACCGCGCTACTGAAACCCCGCGCAATTCTGCCTCGCTCCCCGCGGACGGATGATGCTTGAATCTGGGGTTACCAATATAATCCGCGAATGTAGATGCATTCATATACTATAAACTACCAAACAAGAAATATAAAAAACTGAAGTCACTTACCACAGCTGTGAATCACTCCTCTTGCCTTTAACGTTAATCTCCTTGAAGACCTAACGATGCAGCTCTGAAGATTTGAAATTTACAGCAAAATTCTGTAAATTTGAGTCAGACCCACACGTGACCCCAGAATGCATTGCAGTTTACAGCAATATGCTGTATTATTAAAAAACAGTCCATGGCTGTAAAATAATGCTGTAATTTTTACAGCAATTCATTACAGTGTGAAACTGATGCATTGGTCGTACGCGCTCCGGACCATGACCAGATTACTTGTTAAAGTGCACTGAAATACCTTGTATCTGCAGACGATGTACGTCTGTTTGTGGATTGAGACTTCTTCACCGCCTACAGGCTCAAATCATCCTTGCAAGCACGGGCAAGCGTGAAATGGAATAACGGAGCAGTTTGGTAGCTGAATTATAGTAGGCCGCCTAATAATGATAATAAAATACAATAATAGGAGAATGATTCTAATATCGTCTTGACTATAATCGATACGTAATACTATCACCACCACCTAGGATGAATAGGCATAACTTCGAAGCAGAGGTGATGTCAACTTTTGCCAGAAGAGAACCACGAGTCATTGAATGATGAAAAGGATTTTTTTTTTTTTTTTGAGGAGATACAGAAAAGGCTCCTGCGCGAGCAGACACTGCTGCGGCAGTGGGGAGATACAAAAAGGGCTCCTGTGGGAGCAGACACTGCTGTGGCAGTGAGGAGATACGGAAAACAGATAAGTAAAGGGGAGCATGAGAAGAAGAGGAGAGATAGCTGCTTTGGCCGCCTGCGGAGCTTGCTTCGACTGCTGTAGTTGTTGAAAGTGGAAAAAAAAGTATGGTGACCCCCACTCATAACTCGTGCTCTGCATTTAACCCATCCAAAGTGCACACACACAGCAGTGAACACACACACACACCATGAACACACCCCTGGAGCAGTGGGCAACCATTTATGCTGCAGCGCCCGGGGAGCAGTTGGGGATTCGGTGCCTTGCTCAAGGACAAAACAGTCATGGTATTGCCAGCCCGAGATTCGAACCCACAACCCTAGGGTTAGGGGTCAAACTCTGTAACCACTAGGCCCATCTTCCCCCTCCTTGGCTGTGGGAAGAGTAGACAGGTTAGTAACATTTGATGGGGCAACCTAAAAAATTAATGCGTAGCCTACTGTGTTGCCAGCTTAACGATTGGTTGCCTAATTTGACAATTCCTTAAGCCTTTGTCCACATTAGTACGTTCCTGTTGGAAAAGCATCATTCCTCTTGTTTTGGCCTTCCGGCCTTTTTAAACAGCCTCCAAAATGGATACATTTGGAACACTGGTTTCACGTTGTAGTGTAGACTGTGGAAACAGAGGCTTTTGAAAACAATGAATATCATTTAGTCTTGTAAAACATACCAATAGACATGATCATGGCAATAACAGTTATGTGCTATTCACTTCCAAGCAGTTTCTAAAGATATTTACTTGCATGCTTTTCATATTATAGCCCTAGAAAGACAACAGAATTTTTACTCACACTTGCTGTCCTGCGGCAAAACGAGGGTAGTGGTGTATTAGATCAATTCTAAACGATCACGCCAGTAAATGGTGAATATGTCCCTAAATAAATTGGTCCTGCCAGAATAATTGCATGAAACTTATGTCTGTGTGAGGTTTAAACATGCACGGTAAGGCAGATAATATATTTGGACATTTCAGTGTGGATGACGACTCTATGGATGACAACTCTGGAAAAAATGCCTTGGCTTCGTGGTAAAAAAAATTAAATCAAAATAATAAATCGTCATCCAACAGAACTACGTCATAACCTAATTTAAGAAACTTTAAGCCACCTTCCATGGCACACGACATTTGGACACGATTGTCACATTTCTCCCTCTAGGCAGTCGTGCAGAACTTTCAAACTGGTCATGCAGCAACTGTTACCTTGGCATGTTCACCATGGTAAAATTCATAATTTTAATGAATATAATGTATGAATACATAGTCACAAATCAGATGACCCCAAAAATAAAACAGTAGGTTTTATGGGGCTAATCAAGTAAATAATGGTTTAATAATTATTTTTCCCATAATTATTGTAAACCACCATTTTACATAAATTGTGTTTGAAGAATAATGTTAAAGTTAACAAAATATTCTGACCTCGCATTGATAGATTTGATTAGAATACATCACATCCGGTTGGGCGTTCGCATACGGACGTCACAGAAGTTCAAATATTTGAATGCATCCTAGGCTCAAATCGGATCAGAAATTTCCATATACGTATGTGATCGGAACTCCACGCAGCTTCCGCACTAGCACTTTCTAGCCGCGAACCTGTATTTAGCGTCTTCACCTGAAAATGTATTGATTACGACATGCGGTCTGCGCCGCTAGAAGAGGCAGCCTCAAACTGGGGTAAGAACTGAGGTGTGATTCCAGCGCTCGAGGAGAGCCCAGTCTTGATCGGATCAATCGTGGTGTCGACCGAGGCGAGCTCGGGCTTTGCACGGTCTATTGGCCAAGACGTGTGGCTTGGCAAGAAGAGCAGCTGTCGGGATGACGTTTGATGGTGCTCAGCGGCCGTGTTTAATGATCAAGGGTATCAGCAAAAGTAGCAGATCTGAAAAAATCCCCGGTATGGATCTCCTTGGTGGAAGGAAAATTGAGTCTGTGATAAGATTGCAGACAGAGCGAACCGGGATGCTGACAAACCATCAATGGAGACAGGTAGGCTCCACCTGTGCTAATTAGGCTAAGTATCTGACGTGCTTCTCCCGAACCTTGTTATGAAACTACATGTATTGTCAGTTATAACACACTGACCTAAAAATACTATAAATAGGGAGCATTACATAAATTATGAACTTTTATCTTTGAAGTTTAAATTTAAAAAAAAAAAAAACTATTTAAAAAATACTATGAAAAAATATTTATATTAGTAACATATTGTCACAGGTCGGAGCGGACCACAGGTGTTGCGAGTCACGCCCCTTCCTAATTTCCACCTCGAGGAGGTCCCACGAACACCCCAATGACCAGACACACGAGATAAGTTAAGGATAAATTTAAAACAACTTTATTTAAATTATTTAAAAAGATAATCTAGGGAAGGAGAAAGGGGAATCTAAAATTGGATTTTCGTTTCTTGACAGGAGGGGACTGGGCCTGAGAAATCTGGAGGCCGTTGGTAAGTGATCACAAAGGGAGGGGGGGCAAGGGCTCTCACGTCCTTTCACAGAGCTCCCGCCAATCACCTGACTGATCCTAAGTCCTTCCTTCATGGCTTGATTTCCCGTGGCGCCCTTCCCTTCTCCTGAAGGCAACAGAACACACGATGAGTAATGGGTAAGACTGAGAAGAGTTCCTTGTTCCTATATTCGTTGCTCTTTAAGTTGTACTTCACCAGCGTCTGGACAGCTCCTCCCCTCCAATAGACCTCCTAGGTAAGTACAAGGTAACACACAAGCCCCTGGGGGCACAGGTAAGCAACAGAGGTAAGTAAGCAGCAAGATGACTGGGTCTTTCCCCTGGACGTACACCGGTGTATTTGAAGTAAGTAACTTTCTACTTGTCGCACAGATAGGTATTGAACAAGGTGACTTACTTGTCACACTGGACTTACAGAACGTATTTAAGGTCAATAGCTTTTATCTCGTGCAGACGGGTAAGTATTCAACAAGTGACTGTATCTTCACGCTGGGCTTACAGGGCGTATTCAAGGTCAATAGCTTTTAGCTCGTGCAGACGGGTAAGTATTCAACAAGTGACTGTATCTTCACGCTGGGCTTACAGGGCATATGCAAGATCAATAGCTTTTAGCTTTCCCCAAAATATCCGCACAATACCTTGTCTTGCATTCACACTTCACCTCCTTCAGGCTGGATACGAGGAAACGGAGTTATAGGTGGGCGTAGGTAGAATAAGTGGGCACCGCCACGACAGCCTACGTTCTCTCCAACAGAAACTTTTCCCGGCCTGGAGGGCGAGTACAGACAACAGGGACATGGCACAGCACTGCAAGACTTCAGGTGTACACACGTCAAAGACAGACTCACCCACTGCACTACACACACTTCAGTGATTTTTAAGGTCGGTACTCCACGCCCGGTCGGATTTCGTCCTGGAGGAGTTTACGGTCGCTGGCACGGTAAGTGCTCCAAACTTTGCGGTGTAGCCACAGCCAAATAACATCCGTTCACCCCCACTTTACTTCGGCTCACCCACTCGTCTCGTCCTCCACGATGGGGCCGCTCAACAAGCTGTTAATCACTCCCGGCTGATATAAATCATCCATATCCAAGTATGAACAATGATATGTAAACAATCCAATGTACTCACAGTCTTCGTGATACTGATCTTCTCCCGCTCTCTTTCTCATCCAGATATAAACAGTAATATATGCAATCCAATGTACTCACAGTCTTCGTGATACTGATCTTCTCCCGCTCTCTTTCTTTCCCCAGCTTCTTACAGACACCCGGAAGTGTTATCGCCGTTCCACAGTAACGCTATTTTCCTGCGGGACCTTCATACAACAGACACGGGTGAGTATGGCTTCTTTCCACAAAACTCCCCTTGGGCAAACCTGTTCCAGTAGCCGTATTTAAATCCTCCAATTCGCTTAGCGACTCCACACTTGCTCTCATCTGCTTCACCTTGCTCCAGCGCCCAAAACACTTCGTCTCACTCGTGGCGTTCCTTGGGAAACAAAACAACACTCCTTCCTGTATCCTTAACACTCTCTATATACTCCCAAACTGCCCCGTCTGCAATCGCCACGTTATTGAGCACACCTGCTGAAGATTTCCCTTGATTTAGGGCGTCCGGAGTTTCCAAAAGTGACAAGGGCTTACACATTTTGGTCTGGGCGGAACTTCTCCTCTCACTTTTAGTTCCGCCCTCAAAGTCACTCTGTGACATCCTCCCCCGCCAATCCGTTCTAGTCCCTAGAACGTCCTTCTCCTGTCCAGTCCCTGTACCTCGCAGGGGGACGTCCCCGGTTCTCTCGTTGGGACCCACGGGGTGGGGACACAGGGTTAACCCGGGCAGGCACATTCGGCCGTTCTCTTGGGACTATAGCCCATCCACTCACCCATGGTGCCACAGGCACAGGCTGCCTCGGAGTCTCCTCCCTGGGTCTAGGATAATTCGGGCAAGGTCGGATCATGTTCCGATGGACTGTACGCTCTGGTCCCGCCTTCCCCTCGGGCCGGATGGTATAAACTGGTTGGCCCGGCTGCTGCTGTACTACTACCACGAAGGGGGCGGCTTCCCATCGGTCACTCAACTTGCCTTTGCCCGGTCGCAAGTTATCCCGCACCAGGACTCGTTCTCCAGGGAGTAAGGGGGCTTCTCTGGCAGTACGATCATATATCCTCTTGCTTTTATCTGCAGCCACCTGTATCCGCTTCGTCACTTGCCCATATGCAAACTGCAGATGTTGGTGGTGACGGTCCACCCACTCCGTCAAGCTCACCTCTTCTCCCCTCGTCGGTGCCCCCAGCATCAGATCCACCGGCAGCCTCACATGCCTGTCATGTCACATGTCAGCAGCCATATCACCCTGGAGCCCAAGACCGGTTTCCCACTGAAGGTAAGCAGGGCTGAGCCTGGTCAGTACCTGGATGGGAGACCTCCTGAGAAAACTAGGTTGCTGCTGGAAGAGGTGCTAGTGAGGCCAGCAGGGGGTGCTCACCCTGGGGTCTGTGTGGGTCCTAGCGCCCCAGTGTAGTGATGGGGACGCTATACTGTCAACGAGCACCGTCCTTTGGATGAGACGTTAAACCGAGGTCCTGACTCTCTGTGGTCATTAAAAATCCCAGGATGTCTTTCGAAAAGAGTAGAGGTATGACCTCGGCATCCTGGCTAAATTCGCCCATTGGCCTCGGACCATCATGGCCTCCTAACAATCCCCATATCTGCTGATTGGCTTCATCACTCTGTCTCCTCTCCACCAGTAAGCTGGTGTGTGGTGGGCGTTCTGGTGCACTATGGCTGCCGTCGCATCATCCAGGTGGATGCTGCACACTGGTGGTGGATGAGGAGATACCCCCTGTCTATGTAAAGCGCTTTGAGTGCTAGAAAAGCGCTATATAAATGTAAGGAATTATTATTATTATTATTATTATTATGCCTGCCAAACATGAGGAAGGTCGGGGCGTACCCCGTAGTACTGTGCACACTGTTATTATATGCTTGGGTCAAAGCAGGTAAAGCACTCACTCAATCTCCTTGTCGCTCCTGGTCCAGAGTACCCAGTAGACCCAGCAGAGTCTGATTGAACCTTTCACACCCCCCATTCCCTTGGGGGTGGTAGGACGTAGTACGGGTCTTGGTGCATCCGTACAAGTTGCACAGCTCCTTCACTACTCGAGACTCGAAGTTGGGCCCTTGGTCGGAGTGTAGGAGTGTTGGCTCAACACTCCTACCATGCAACCTCCGTCCTGTACGGGGCCCGTCTCCGTTACCTCTTCCTCTCGGTTCCGTTCCTCCGGGAGCCGGGACAAGACGTCTGCGTTCACATGCTCCCTTCCGGGTCGATACTGGAGCTGGTAATCGTAATTCGCTAGTTGGGCCACCCATCGTTGCTCTACGGCTCCCAACTTCGCCGTCTGTAAGTGAACAAGGGGATTGTTGTCAATAATTACTTGTACCTGCGCTCCCCACAGGTAATCTTTAAACTTCTCACTCAAGGCCCACTTCAAGGCCAACAGCTCAAGTTTGAACAAGCTATAGTTCGCATCGTTCCACTCTGCGGGATGGAGGCTCCTGCTGGCATAGGCGATCACTCGCTCTGCTCCTTCTTGTCGCTGGGCCAACACTGCTCCCAAGCCCGAATTACTGGCATCTGTATACAAGACAAAAGGTAAGTTAAAATCTGCATAAGCCAGTATGGGTGCTTGCAATAACTCCTGTTTAAGTTGTTGGAAGGCTGCTTCACACTCGGCGTCCCACGTGATGGATGGAGACCCCCAGCCTCGGGGCTGTCCTGTCCCTGCCAGCAGTTTGTTAAGGGGCTTTGCGATTTTGGAGAATCCTTTAATGAAGCGGCGATAGTACCCTACGAACCCCAAAAAGGACCTGACCTGTCTCACCATCTTCGGAGCGCTCCACTCCCGTACCGCTGCTACCTTCTCGGGGTCTACTGCCACACCCGCAGCGCTCACACAATGGCCCAAGAACTTCACTTCTCTCCGCAGCAGATGGCATTTGTCAGGTTGCAGCTTAAGGCCGTGTCGTTCCATGGCCTGGAATACCTCCTCAAGGTGTTGTAGATGGGACTCGAAGTCAGGGGAGTAAACTATAACGTCGGCGAGGTATACCAACGTTGACTCCATCAGCCGGCCTCCCATGCACCCATGCATATGCCGCTGGAAACGTGGTGGGAGCGTTGCAAAGCCCGAAGGGCATCCGGTCCCACTCAAATAGCCCGAATGGGGTGGTGAAAGCAGTTTTCTCCCGGTCTGTCTCTTCTACTCACACTTGCCAATAGCCACTCGCCAAATCCAGGGTTGAGTACCAGGCGGATCGGGTTAAACTGGCCAGTGAGTCTTCAATTCGGGGCAGGGGAAAGGCATCCTTCTTCGTGACCTGGTTCAGCTTACGATAATCTACACAGAACCTCCAAGCTCCGTTCTTCTTCTGAACCAGTACAATGGGCGCAGCCCAAGGACTACTGCTTTCCCGAACAATCCCTCGATCCAGCATGCCTTGTAACAAGGTACGGACTTCCGAATACAGAGTGGGTGGAATAGGGCGGTACCTTTCACGGCTGGGTCCAGCCTCTCCGGTGGGGATCTGATGCCTCACTACATCTGTACATCCGTAGTCCTCGTCATGTGTTGAAAACACATGCTGCCATCGGGTCAGAAGCTCCTCCAACTTCCGGGTCTGGGCTTCCTGTAGCCCCTCCCCTCTTAAGGACTCATTCCTGAGATTGCCGGGCATTCCCTCCCCCGCCTTCTTCGGGGGTACATCCGACTGAGTCAAGGCAACCTCAACCACGGTGGGGCAGACCTGTCGAAAACTTACATCCCTTTCTTCCCGCACTTGATGGGGGCCGACTGTCGTTACTCTGGCTAACCTTTGATGCCGGTGCAGCTGGATTGGGTAAGGACTCTCATTTCGCACCTTCACTGGGATTCTTTCTCGGCGGACCACCGCCAATTCCCGGGCCACCTCCACATTCTGACAGTCTAGGTGGGGCTCGAGTAACACCCAGCCTTCAGGCCCATAATCTTGCTGGGGAACCCTCACCCACACGAGGGCCTCACTCCTCGCAGGTATAGAGAGAGCATATCGGCATGCCTCTCGGCCGGTGTCTTCTCGGTCCATCCGTACCCTCGCCGTCTGAATTCGACGGCAGTCAGCAACAATTCGCCTCCATTCTTGTTGTTCTGCCAGGGGGATCGTCTTCACAGGCCTTGCCTGAAACAATTATACCCAGCACTCGGCGATCACATTCATTCCCAGCAGGGCTCGATGAGTCCCCAAGCAGTGATACTGGACTACCACAATCCCCTTCTGGGATACAACGATTCCACGAATCTCTACATCAGCCACAACATACCCGATGTACGGGATGTCCAGTCCATTTGCCCCCTTTAAGGTCAGCCATGAGGAGTCGCTTCCTTTCATACTCCGTTGGCCAAATACTTCTCGTGACAGGCTTTCAGAAAACAAGGTGACCTGGGATCCAGTGTCCACCAAACAGGGTATTTTAACACCGCATACCTTCGCTTCCACCACCGGACTCCGTCCAATCAATCCGTCCTTCAAATCCGTTATTCGAGATGGGTCTTCTAAAGGGGGCCCGACGACATGACCCACTGTGGCCGGTTGTCCTAAAAACATCCCCCCCATAGAGCATCTTCGAGGTCCGCACTGTCGGCTGTAATGTTAAGCCTCCCCACAACGGTTACAGATGGGCCGCCCCTGTTCGTCCCATTCAAAGCGTGGGCGAGCCGGCCGACTCGATCGCTTCCCTGGGTCCCGGCCGCCATCGGAATATGCTCGCTCTCGAGGGGCGTACCTTACCTCCTGGCTAGGGACCCCCAGCCGCAATTCCTCCAACATCGTTATAGACAGCTCTTTCATCTGTTCACGGACATCCTTCATAAGCTCCGTCCGCAGTCCTAGTAGGAACTGATCCCTCAGAAGGATCTCTCCGTCCTCCAGGCCGTGATCTGGACATTTTTGCAATCTGGTGAGCTGCTCCTGAAGTCGTAGTGCATTGGCTCGTATGGGCTGCCGGGGTCCTTGTTTGCAACTAAAGAACTGGGCTCGAAGGACGGCAACGGGGGTGGTGTCTCCGTATTGCTCAGACAGGAAGTTAAAGATGGACTGGGCCGTAGCCTGCACAGCTTCCGGGGCGGCCTGGACAATTTTATTTAAATTATTTAAAAAGATAATTTAGGGAAGGAGAAAGGGGAATCTAAAATTGGATTTTCGTTTCTTGCCAGGAGGGGACTGGGCCTGAGAAATCTGTAGGCCGTTGTTAAGTGATCACGGGGGGGGGGGGATGGGGGGGGTGGGGGGGGGGGCAAGGGCTCTCTTGTCCTTTCACAGAGCTCCCGCCAATCTCCTGACTGATCCTAAGTCCTTCCTTCGCGGCTTGATTTCCCGTGGCGCCCTTCCCTTCTCCTGAAGGCAGCAGAACACACGATGAGTAATGGGAAAGACTGAGAAGAATGCCTTGTTCCTATATTCGTTGCTCTTTAAGTTGTACTTCACCAGCGTCTGGACAGCTCCTCCCCTCCAATAGACCTCCTAGGTAAGTACAAGGTAACACACAAGCCCCTGGGGGCACAGGTAAGCAACAGAGGTAAGTAAGCAGCAAGATGACTGGGTCTTTCCCCTGGACGTACACCGGTGTATTTGAAGTGAGTAACTTTCTACTTGTCGCACAGATAGGTATTGAACAAGGTGACTTACTCGTCACACTGGACTTACAGAACGTATTCAAGGTCAATAGCTTTTAGCTCGTACAGACAGATATGTATTCAACAAGTGACTGTATCTTCACGCTGGGCTTACAGGACGTATTCAAGATCAATAGCTTTTTGCTCGTGCAGACGGGTAAGTATTCAACAAGTGACTGTATCTTCACGCTGGGCTTACAGGGCGTATTCAAGGTCAATAGCTTTTAGCTAGTGCAGACGGGTAAGTATTCAACAAGTGACTGTATCTTCACGCTGGGCTAAGTATTCAAGGTCAATAGCTTTTAGCTCGTGCAGACGGGTAAGTATTCAACAAGTGACTGTATCTTCACGCTGGGCTTACAGGGCATATGCAAGATCAATAGCTTTTAGCTTTCCCCAAAATATCCGCACAATACCTTGTCTTGCATTCACACTTCACCTCCTTCAGACTGGATACGAGGAAACAGAGTTATAGGTGGGCGTAGGTAGAATAAGTGGGCACCGCCATGACAGCCTACGTTCTCTCCAACAGAAACTTTTCCCGGCCTGGAGGGCGAGTACAGACAACAGGGACACGAATACAGAGTGGGTGGAATAGGGCGGTACCTTTCACGGCTGGGTCCAGCCTCTCCGGTGGGGATCTGATGCCTCACTACATCTGTACATCCGTAGTCCTCGTCATGTGTTGAAAACACATGCTGCCATCGGGTCAGAAGCTCCTCCAACTTCCGGGTCTGGGCTTCCTGTAGCCCCTCCCCTCTTAAGGACTCATTCCTGAGATTGCCGGGCATTCCCTCCCCCGCCTTCTTCGGGGGTACATCCGACTGAGTCAAGGCAACCTCAACCACGGTGGGGCAGACCTGTCGAAAACTTACATCCCTTTCTTCCCGCACTTGATGGGGGCCGACTGTCGTTACTCTGGCTAACCTTTGATGCCGGTGCAGCTGGATTGGGTAAGGACTCTCATTTCGCACCTTCACTGGGATTCTTTCTCGGCGGACCACCGCCAATTCCCGGGCCACCTCCACATTCTGACAGTCTAGGTGGGGCTCGAGTAACACCCAGCCTTCAGGCCCATAATCTTGCTGGGGAACCCTCACCCACACGAGGGCCTCACTCCTCGCAGGTATAGAGAGAGCATATCGGCATGCCTCTCGGCCGGTGTCTTCTCGGTCCATCCGTACCCTCGCCGTCTGAATTCGACGGCAGTCAGCAACAATTCGCCTCCATTCTTGTTGTTCTGCCAGGGGGATCGTCTTCACAGGCCTTGCCTGAAACAATTATACCCAGCACTCGGCGATCACATTCATTCCCAGCAGGGCTCGATGAGTCCCCAAGCAGTGATACTGGACTACCACAATCCCCTTCTGGGATACAACGATTCCACGAATCTCTACATCAGCCACAACGTACCCGATGTACGGGATGTCCAGTCCATTTGCCCCCTTTAAGGTCAGCCATGAGGAGTCGCTTCCTTTCATACTCCGTTGGCCAAATACTTCTCGTGACAGGCTTTCAGAAAACAAGGTGACCTGGGATCCAGTGTCCACCAAACAGGGTATTTTAACACCGCATACCTTCGCTTCCACCACCGGACTCCGTCCAATCAATCCGTCCTTCAAATCCGTTATTCGAGATGGGTCTTCTAAAGGGGGCCCGACGACATGACCCACTGTGGCCGGTTGTCCTAAAAACATCCCCCCCATAGAGCATCTTCGAGGTCCGCACTGTCGGCTGTAATGTTAAGCCTCCCCACAACGGTTACAGATGGGCCGCCCCTGTTCGTCCCATTCAAAGCGTGGGCGAGCCGGCCGACTCGATCGCTTCCCTGGGTCCCGGCCGCCATCGGAATATGCTCGCTCTCGAGGGGCGTACCTTACCTCCTGGCTAGGGACCCCCAGCCGCAATTCCTCCAACATCGTTATAGACAGCTCTTTCATCTGTTCACGGACATCCTTCATAAGCTCCGTCCGCAGTCCTAGTAGGAACTGATCCCTCAGAAGGATCTCTCCGTCCTCCAGGCCGTGATCTGGACATTTTTGCAATCTGGTGAGCTGCTCCTGAAGTCGTAGTGCATTGGCTCGTATGGGCTGCCGGGGTCCTTGTTTGCAACTAAAGAACTGGGCTCGAAGGACGGCAACGGGGGTGGTGTCTCCGTATTGCTCAGACAGGAAGTTAAAGATGGACTGGGCCGTAGCCTGCACAGCTTCCGGGGCGGCCTGGACAATTTTATTTAAATTATTTAAAAAGATAATTTAGGGAAGGAGAAAGGGGAATCTAAAATTGGATTTTCGTTTCTTGCCAGGAGGGGACTGGGCCTGAGAAATCTGTAGGCCGTTGTTAAGTGATCACGGGGGGGGGGGGGGGGGGGCAAGGGCTCTCTTGTCCTTTCACAGAGCTCCCGCCAATCTCCTGACTGATCCTAAGTCCTTCCTTCGCGGCTTGATTTCCCGTGGCGCCCTTCCCTTCTCCTGAAGGCAGCAGAACACACGATGAGTAATGGGAAAGACTGAGAAGAATGCCTTGTTCCTATATTCGTTGCTCTTTAAGTTGTACTTCACCAGCGTCTGGACAGCTCCTCCCCTCCAATAGACCTCCTAGGTAAGTACAAGGTAACACACAAGCCCCTGGGGGCACAGGTAAGCAACAGAGGTAAGTAAGCAGCAAGATGACTGGGTCTTTCCCCTGGACGTACACCGGTGTATTTGAAGTGAGTAACTTTCTACTTGTCGCACAGATAGGTATTGAACAAGGTGACTTACTCGTCACACTGGACTTACAGAACGTATTCAAGGTCAATAGCTTTTAGCTCGTACAGACAGATATGTATTCAACAAGTGACTGTATCTTCACGCTGGGCTTACAGGACGTATTCAAGATCAATAGCTTTTTGCTCGTGCAGACGGGTAAGTATTCAACAAGTGACTGTATCTTCACGCTGGGCTTACAGGGCGTATTCAAGGTCAATAGCTTTTAGCTAGTGCAGACGGGTAAGTATTCAACAAGTGACTGTATCTTCACGCTGGGCTAAGTATTCAAGGTCAATAGCTTTTAGCTCGTGCAGACGGGTAAGTATTCAACAAGTGACTGTATCTTCACGCTGGGCTTACAGGGCATATGCAAGATCAATAGCTTTTAGCTTTCCCCAAAATATCCGCACAATACCTTGTCTTGCATTCACACTTCACCTCCTTCAGACTGGATACGAGGAAACAGAGTTATAGGTGGGCGTAGGTAGAATAAGTGGGCACCGCCATGACAGCCTACGTTCTCTCCAACAGAAACTTTTCCCGGCCTGGAGGGCGAGTACAGACAACAGGGACACGGCACAGCACTGCAATATTATAACTACATATGACAATATTATAACTATTAGTAACATATTGGCTGTTTTTTAGTACTTATAAAGCACTTATTTATGCACTGGGGCATTGAGGGTTCTAGTCCTCACCCTCTCTCGTATTTGGCCCATCAACCTCATATCTTATGTCTTCTCTGATAATGCATCTTGGAAAGTATCTTCTGGAAAGTCTAATCCAACCCAGGGGACTGGAGGCTAGAATAATACTGACATACTGGAATGTGAATTATATAAAACACAGCAATAAAGGTAGGGATTTAATGCCCTTTTCTTTTTCTCCTCTGCTTTGACAGGTCAATTATGCAGGTCATCCAGAAAAGAAATGAGCTTGAGAACAATGAGTGGTTTGTGTGACAACAAACCATCACTGGATCAGTGTTAATTTCGTTGACTAAATATTTTCGTCATTATTTTCGTCACGAATATATTTTTGCCGACGAAAACGAAACGAAAACTAAAATAGAAGGCACTGATGGAGACTAAAACTATGACTAAATTGATTGACATTATCGTCAACGAATAAAGGACGAGACGAAAATAGACTGTGACGAAAATCAAATCAGCAGACGGGAGAGATGCGAGGAATGAGCAAAAGAACCGGCAAAACAGAACAGACTGCATGAGAGAAGAGAACCAATCAGAGCCTGACTTGAGATGTGAAGCGAAGGTTTTCAGTTTTTATGAGCTCCCGGGAAGACGGCATTCGAAGAGGTGATAGGGACTTTAAGCAACAGCCTCTGGTGGAACGGCAACGCCATTCTGGCGTTGTATTGCACCTGCGCGAATTTAACTGCTACTCTGTGACGTTCTAATTTAACGGTCTACTACGGGAGAACAGCTGATTTGCCGGAGTCGCTACAACATGAGAGGTTAGGTAAATAAATCAGTGTTAATTTCGTTGACTAAATATTTTCGTCATTATTTTCGTCACGAATATATTTTTGCCGACGAAAACGAAACGAAAACTAAAATAGAAGGCACTGATGGAGACTAAAACTATGACTAAATTGATTGACATTATCGTCAACGAATAAAGGACGAGACGAAAATAGACTGTGACGAAAATCAAATCAGCAGACGGGAGAGATGCGAGGAATGAGCAAAAGAACCGGCAAAACAGAACAGACTGCATGAGAGAAGAGAACCAATCAGAGCCTGACTTATTGAGACGTTAAGCGAAGGTTTTCAGTTTTTATGAGCTCCCGGGAAGACGACATTCGAAGAGGTGATAGGGACTTTAAGCAACAGCCTCTGGTGGAACGGCAACGCCATTCTGGCGTTGTATTGCGCCTGCACGAATTTAACTGCTACTCTGTGACGTTCTAATTTAACGGTCTACTACGGGAGAACAGCTGATTTGCCGGAGTCGCTACAACGTGAGAGGTTAGGTAAATAAATGTTATGTTTTTAGACTTATTTACATCATACAATATTAAAAACTCCTCTTCTGACAAAAGATTGTCATTTAACGCCAAAAGCAATCCTTCTCTTGCTTTTTTAAATTATATATTTTTTTGGATCTCAATAAATGAATTAATGCTGCTTTGCGCTGTTCTGTTTTACCGTTGCTTAGTGACTTTTACCTTCTTGGCTACAGCGGTGTGACGGCAAACTTCCGGTCGCTGTAGCCGTTCCATTTGCAGCTGTTGCTTAAAGTCCCTACTGTCTAAAAGAGCGACAAAATGTCCACAGCTCACTTCACGTTTGACGACGAACAAAACAAAACAAAGTGTAAAGCACGCAGAGCGCTCATTCGTGGCAAGAACACAACCAATTTGAAAAGACATTTACAGACGAGCCACCCGGACATTTTCTCAAATGTAATTTTACAACGATGTTCTTCTGTTTATTGAGCTAAGCAAAATTGGAATAGTGCAGTGCGTAGATGTTGTAGCATTAAATATTATGAACTGAAAAGTACTGTAAAATAGCCCCTTCTTCAAGTTAGATGAGAGCACAATACTAATACGTAATATCATGATAAATACATTTGATTAATACTAATGTTTAGTATATTTTATAATGTTCTACTTGTTGACAATATCACAAATGTTTCTATATTAGTCATGTGAAACATGAATGTTCACATCCTATCATTATACATACAAATCTAGCAATATTGTAGTATTTAAAACATACAATATTGCTAGACAAATGAATACCTTATAAAATCTTGTTCCTTTTTTTTATCCACCTAGCTGCCAACTTATTAAATATTTACTTTAAATGTATGCACTTATTGTTCAGCTCAGCTGTAAGCTTTAAGGTCCTGGACCTAACTTTATTTTTCTTTTATTGATGGTCAATTGGCAGCTAGTTATTGTTTACATTATCATGACAGTGTTTGTTGCTGCATAAAAGCTTTTGAATCGAAATAAAGACACAGTTGTGTTGAAATAAAGTTGAATTTGTGTTGTATATATTTTGGTTAAGTTTGTTTCCTATACCAGCTGTACAAAATTGTCTAGTAAATCTGTTATTGATTTTAGTCTTATTTTAGTCGACTAAAATACCAAGCAATTTTAGTCGACTAAAATAAGACTAAAATTAAAACAAATCAGATGACTAAAACTTGACTAAAACTAAAAAGAATTATAGTCAAAAGACTAAGACTAAAACTAAATTAAAATTTTGTGTCAAAATTAACACTGCACTGGATACTGCTGCATACATTATGATGTTAACTCATCTCTGGCCTGGTACACCTCAGTCACTGTCAAATCACTTTACTTCTCCTGCAGCCTGTTTTTGTCAGGTTGAATCCATCTTCATACACTAAGATAAAACAATGCAGTTTGCCTCCTTTACTCTCTAAAATATGTATTTTTACAGTAAGATGCATCATACATGAATGTTTGTACCCTGTTTTGTTAATAACAGAGGCAGACTCTGAGGCAGACGTGTTTGCTCACACCGCTCTTGAATGCAGACTTTTCTGTCTTTTAGTATGTTTTCTGTTTTATCTGCCGTGCTTACATTGTTATACATTGTCTTACGTCTTGGCATTCATTGTCGACAAGAACGTACAAATTTAATTGCTCAGGGAAACTTATTTTCCTCACTGGGTATATGACAATAAACGCTTTGAATCCTTAAATCCTTATTTGGATACGTGTACAGTGTGCAGTTGCTAAATCAGCGTTTTGTGTTTCTCTAGGACCTTATTCACATTTCCAAAAATATCATCTGCCAGTACTCTGTGCCGAATTTCCCCAAGTTTTACTGGATTGTTGGTAATTACCATGCCAACAATGGCAATTTCCTGTACATACATTTTTTTTGGTTTATCAATTCTCTGGGAGGCAACATTTGGATCCTAAATCACAATAATTATGGTAATATCATTTAAAATGTTAGTACATGAAAAAAAATTCAACATAGTGTTGTACTGTAATATCTAGCTCAATTATCATTGAAGGATGTTCATATCACCTGTTGTTTTGCAGGAAAATGTGTAATATTAATGCAACTGCTCAAAGAGAGGCCACAGCCTACAAAAGGGCCAATAATTTTGCCCTTATCACATCAGAGATCACCATTCTTGGATGTCTTCTCCTTTGTCCTCCACTTAATCCCCCTCTCTGTACCACTCATCTTTCCCCACCAACCTGATGACTTTGATCCGTATTTCCAAACAAAATCATTTGAAGCCATCCTCTTTTACTCAACCACGGTAATGAGACTAAATGGGTAAGCTTTCAGCTGATATTGCAATAAGCTGTTTGGATTTAATATCAATGCATTTTTCTGGTAAAATGTTCTTTATTTTTTTTATAATTTCTGCAGAAATGCATGAAATTTTACATCATCCATTTTGAGTGTGTTTTTTAACAATTCTGAAAGCGTGTGTTAGCATTTGAAAAATGTGCTGAAAATATATAGCGTTTTGCAGGAGGTGGAGTATGAATGACAAAAGCGTTTGTGGTTTTTGGTAGATGAGGTCATTAAATGCATTTTGTCTGAAGGCAATGCAAAAAACATGGCAACTTCGAAATAAGCCTATTCAAAATCTCAGAGGTTTGCTCAGGAGAGGCATGTTTAAAGGCTGTTGGAACCAATCCATTCCCCTGAGAACTTTTTAAAATTAAAAACATCTTCGAGAAATGTGATGGTATGATGAAAGTATATTTGACAACTGAATGAGAGAGAGAGTCAAAATGCCTGAAAGAGCTGGGAGGCAATGTGGATTCAGAGTAAATTACAACTTTTATTTTTGCACCTGACGTTATTGAATATGCATTTGTAGGAGTTTCCCTTTCAGACGCAAAATTTATGGGAGTTATATTTTTGAACATTTTATTCCTTTATACAGAGGACAGTGGAGAGATGACTGTAAAGTATTGGGTGGAGAAAGGAAAGCGGGACCTGCTCAGGACCTTGAGACAGGAATCAAACTTTTGTAGCTGTAAACATGGTTGCACTGTATATGTCGGACTCGCTGCACTAACCACAAGGATATCAGCACCAATGGTAGGAGAGTTTTCAAATGAATCAACCACCCCAGTTTATTAACCTTTGTGCTTGTCAAATTACTGGTATTTGTCCCATTATTTAATGCCCCAAAAAAGCATGTCTTAATTGCACTGCTCTTTGGTAGATTGTGTTGGTCATTATGGAAAGGATCTAGTTATGTCTGTGTTCTTTCATTTGTGCATTGTCAGTATATTATCCACATAAATTTCCACTCCCATTAGCACTTTTTTGGAACTATGCTCTCACGCTTATTTGCCCTGTTTACTACATCTGGCCCAAAGACCGCAAAAAAAAAAAAAAAAAAGCAGTCAACAAGGGTTTGGTACAGGGCCTTTGGTTAAAAAAAGAAAGAAAAAAATACCTACCACGCCCCTCAACCCACTGATCACTAATGAATAAAGGGAGTAGAAAGTGTAAGCTAACTCACCGGTATATAAAGCAGATCAAGTCAACAAAGTGACCAGTGAGTGCTGTAAATTTCACATAAACAACAAAAACATAATTTAAGTAAGACTTAATTCTACATTATTACAAAGCATTACATTTTGTTAAAGTGAGCACTTAAGCACATAAAGATATCAATATCAATATGATTTATAAAGCAGAAGGAAAATTAGCTGACACAGCACATAAGTCACTTTATTTAACTTTATAGTCAGTTATTATGAAACAAACAACTGAACAGGTGAAGGTGGCGTTCACTTCATTGCTCTCCGGAAGAGCCTCGCAGTGGGCAGAAACCTTGTGGAATTTGCAGAGCCCTTGGGTTCATTCACAACTCACTCTTTGCTTCTACTCCCTTGCCACCAGCAGCGGCTGGAATGAAGTTGCTCTGTTCTCGGCCTTCTGCCGTGGCCTGAACCCCATCTTGCATCAAAAGATGTCCATCTACGAGGATACTGTGAGGATACAATGATAACTACTTGCCATATCGAATCCAAAAAACCTGCTGCAACTGCCTCATCCAGCCTCTTACCTCCAGCACAAGAGCCCATGATCAGGAATAATTACCACCTATCCTCCATGGAATGGTCCCGTCGACTCATGGCCTCTGTCTCTACTGTGAATCCAACGATCACCAGCTACGCACCTGCCCCGTTCATCCACCACGCCCAGCGGTGAGTACTATCCAAATTATTATCTGTCCAAGGAAAGCCGCTGGGACTGGTGCAGGACGTGCATAATCCTGGGATACCCCTGGCTCTCTAAACATCAACCCACCATCCACTGGAATTAAAGATCTACCTGTTCTGATCTCAGTTCGAGCAAACCTCTCCATCTGCTCCACCTCCTTGGAAAGCCCAGACTCACTGCATGTCACTCCTATTCTTCTTGAGTATCAAGCGTGCCAGGAGGTGTTCAGCAAGGTTACAGCCACTCACCTTTCATCTCACTGGCCATGGGACTGTACTATTTACCTGCTGCCTAGGGCCAAACTACCCAAAGGACACGTCAATCCAGAGAGAGTCGCTATGGAGGAGTACGTTCAAGAAGCTTTTCAACAGGGGTTCATCCATCCATTCACCTCACCCGCAGCATCTAGCTTCTACTTCATGGCCAAGAAAGATGGGGGTCTGAGGCCCTGCATCGATTACAGTGTACTCTATGGGGAAATTTGCTTATCCCTGTCTTCTGGTTTCGGCTGCCTTGGAGGAACTGTGTGGTGCCCGAGTCTTCCGCAAGCTGGATCTAAGGAGAGCTTATAACCGCATCTGCAGGGGATTCATTCCAAACAGTTATGCACGAGACCTTCAGTGACATTCACAACTGGTTCGTCCTCATCTATATCAATGATATACTCATACTCACCCAATCTTGAAGAACACCATGATCATGTCACCCACCTACTCCAACGTCACCTGTATTTAAAAGCTGAAAAATGTGAATTCCACAAATCCACCATCCAGTTCATGGGCTACATAGTCACCCCTGTAGGAATACAAATGAACCAGAGGAAGTTGTATACAGTTCGAAATTGGCCACAACCCACTACGGTAAAAGATCCTGGGGGTTCGCAAAATTCTACCACCGCTTTATCGTCTACTACAGCCAGAAGGCGGCACCACTCACCTGTCTCCTCTGACAGAAGGCCAAAATCCTTACCTGGATCCCAGAGGCACACCAGGCCTTCCTCCAGTTCAGGTCTGCCTTCTGCACCTACGGTTCCTTCACACCCAGATCCCAGTCTCTGCTTCGTGGTTGAGGTGGATGCGGAAACCCTGGGAGTCGGTGCCATGTTCTCCCAATGGAAGGGTGAATCTCCAGTACTCCATCCACGTGTGTACCTCTCATGGAAATTATCCCTGGCAGAGCAGAACTATGATGTGGGGAATCTGGAGTTGGTGGCCATCAAGTGCCCTGGAGGAGTGGCGGTATTGGTTAGAGAGTGCCCAACATCCCTCTGAGATGATCACAAACCATTAAAACTTGCAGTACCTCTGAGAAGCCAAGCATCTTAAACCTAGGCAGGCCTGCTGGGCATTATTCTGTACATGCTTCCACTTTGTGGTCACTTACTGTCTGGGGAGTAAGAATGTCAAAGCAGACACACTTTCCCACCAAAACCAGCCTGATCTAGCCCCAGAGGAACCAGAGTCCATCCTACCACCTTCAGTCTCCATGTCTCCCATCCAGTGGGCACTCGACGACCAAATACATGCTGCCACTCCGCTCCGCTGAGAGGTCCAGAAGGTGTGTCTGGCCCTTCGGGATTCTGTCCACACCTATCCAAGAAATGGGCACCCAGGCAGCCACCGAACCCTCTCGCTCCTCCAGAACCGCTAGTGGTGGGCTAACATGGCCCAAGATGTCGCCCGATATGTCAAGGGATGTTTGGTCTGAGCCATCTCCACCATGCCACGATGTCTGCCTGAGGAAAAATATTCTGGCAGAGTACGGCCAGAATTCCCTGTACCAGGAAACCACTGGGCTCACTCCATTTCAATGTGTGCTTGGATACCAGCCGCCACTATTTCCCTGGACCAAGGAGTGTTCAGAAGTCATGAGAGGGTTTGGGACTCAGCTCATGTCCATCTGCAATGGGCAGTCCAGAGACACAACGTCAATGTAGATGCTCATTGCTCTGCAATTCCCGTCTATCAACCCTGGGACCACGTCTGGTTGTCCACCCGGGACATTCAACTCCAGCTGCCCAGTAGAAAGCGGAGTCCCCAATACATAGGTCCTTTTCCCATAGCATGACGCATAAACGAAGTCACCTACAAGTTACACCTGCCTGACCAGTACCGGATCTTACTCACCTTCCACATTTCCTTGCTAAAGCCATTGCTAATCCTCTTCTCCCTCCCTCCACGGAACATGAGGTATCTCCTCCTCCACCCGAGGTCGTCCCCTATAAAACCATCTACAGAGTCAAAGAGATCCTCGACTCCCAGGGGCGAGGTGGCCTGCTCCAGTACCTCAGACTGGTAGGGGTACAGTTCTGAGGAGAGATCGTGGGCAGACAGAGAAGTCATACTGGACCCATCCTTCCTCAATGACTTCCACCAGGCCCACCCTGACCGCCCTGCTCCCAGGGGGTGTGGTCATCCTCGCCATCAGTCTCAGGTGTCAAGAGACACTCGTGGGGGAGGGGGTAATGTCACGGAATCACCAGCCACACCAGCCTCCTACAAACGTTCACAATCACCTGATTAGTAATCACGGACACCTGCACCCACTTACCATGCCATTCAAGTGAAAGTGAAAAGTGAAAGTGAAGTGACATTCAGCCAACTCAGAATTTGTGCTCTGCATTTAACCCATCCGAAATGCACACACAGAGCAGTGAACACACACACACACACTGTGAGCACACACCCGGAGCAGTGGGCAGCCATTTATGCTGCGGCGCCCGGGGAGCAGTTGGGGGTTCGATGCCTTGCTCAAGGGCACCTAAGTCGTGGTATTGAAGGTGGAGAGAGAGCTGTTCATGCACTACCCACAATTCCGTCCGGCCCGAGACTAGAACTCACAACCCTTCGATTGGGAGTACAACCCTCTAACCATTAGGCCACGACTTCCCCCTTCAAAACGCACTCACCACAGTCACTAATCGGCTGGGGCCTGTTCTTTGTACGTCGCTAACTCACAGTTAGCTGGATTTGAATGTTGACAATTTGGCGTGATCTTGGATCATTTGGTTCTTCGAAGCTCATCCCGGAGTTGCTGTCATAGCAACAGGTCCGTAAGCTTAAACCTGCTTGGGAGCAGGCTTATTTAATGTAAACAGGATTAGATTGCTTCTTTTCAACCAGAACTGATACTCAAAATATGTCTGATACCACCGCTACTTTATTACAAGAGTTGTGCATTATTTTGAGTGATGACTGCTATTATAAGAGTGGCTTGATGGAGTGCAGGAGATGCAGATAACATGATATTGACCCTTAAGAAACCTTCATTAATGCTGTCACGTAACAAATCTGTCCAAATATAAAATTAAATAAATATATAATTTTTACATTGAAATAAAAATGTAAAGTATGCACAACTATTATAAATTGCGAATCTAAATAATTGGGAATCATGAAAACATTTCTAATAAAATAAAAACATGTATCTATTATCTGTTTCATGTATCTGTTATAACATTTATGTAGTTTTGTTTCCTTGGCTGTTTCCTTATAAAAGTGCAGAAATTTGTTTTTCGTCTGGTGTCATTTTAAATTATATGACGTCATTACATTGCCGTCTTGCCACCAGCCAATCGCTGCACTGCTGATCATGGTTTAGAGTATCGATACATATCCCCTTTTAAGCAAACACATGAACGCGCAATTATCTCAGATAACTCAATCCAGCGATACTAATCATACACAACAGGTGTGTTCGAAGAACCCAATTAGCCGGTGTTCTGTCGATTTGTACTACGCTGTCAGGTTTTCCTACCTCCCACTAAAACAGTGGGTAGTACAATTCCACAACGAAAAATTATACTGTAAAGCTATGGTTTATTAACGTCTACACCTACCACAACCCTAATCATACCCTTACAGTACTGCAAATACAGTAATTATGTGTTATATTCGCGGTTGTAGTTAGAAGGGATACAGCTACAGGAAACCAACAATAAATATTATTTTCTACCAATTAGATTGCGTTTTTATTAAAGTCTACACCTACCCCAACCCTAAACCTACCCTTACAGTAATGCAGATACATGAAATATCGTTGTTTAGCATGAGACAAAGGACACGATATTGATGTGCACGTGCGCAGTAAACCCGGGTAGGAAAATCTGACAGGGTAGGATAAAATGTCAGGACACCGGATCATGATTAGCACGATGAAATCATCTTGGATGTGTCATTTGATCTCGGATGTAATAAGCGACGTACGAAGAACGGGCCCCGGTCTCATGGTTACAAGCTCCTCATGCGGATCCCTTGCCTATCTGTCAGCCTGTCTATCCTGGAATCCTCAACTATCTATTGAAGTTTAAGATTAGAAGTTTCCGCACCAATAAGACCATTTTCTCTGCTTCCATTGATCACTTCAGTTTTGACACTCCTATGTTGAGAGCTATATATATATATATATATATATATATATATATATATATATATATATATATATAGAAGGCCGTTCTGCCTTCTGTCTGCGATCCAGCTCACCCCTAAACCATCTCGATTGGGTTCAGGTCCGGTGACTGTGGAGGCCAGGTCATCTGGAGCAGCACCCAATCACTCTTCTTCTATGTCAAATAACCCTTGATGCCTTCAGTGTGACTCTACAATTTTCATAGTCATGAAAATAAAGAAAACTCTTTGAATGAGAAGGTGTGTCCAAACTTTTGGCCTGTACTGTATATTATATATATATATATATATATATATATATATATATATATATAATGCAACAAATATCTGCTATGGAATGTAGTACAGAATGTGGACTTATGTTTTATGGTGTCTTCTATTGGTCTTATATTTGTCCTTTAGAGCTTGACATCTCCTAACATTCTATTGAAAGGAGCTCCAATTGTGAAAATGTTTTTTTTTTTTTTTTTTAATCTTACGATGATGAAAAATACAGTAAACCGTAATATTGTGAAATTTATAATATTACAATTTAAATGGCTGTTTTATATGTTGAAATGCAATTTACTCCTGTGATCAAAGCTGTATTTTCAGCATCATTCCTCCAGTCTTCAGTGTCACATGACCCTTGAAAAATCATTCTAATATTATGATTTGCTGCTCAAAAAGCATTTCTGATCATTAATGTTCTGATTATTATCTGGCTGCTTCATATTTTTGTAAGGTAAGATTTAACATATATGTAACAAATTATTTATATTTCAAATAAATTATTTTCTTTAACTTTGTATTCATCAAATAATCCTGAAAACAAAAGTTTTGTAAAAGTAATTGAGCGTAAATAATAACTGATAATAATTAAGCAGCAAATCAGCATGTTAGAATGATTTCTGAGGGATCACGGGACACTGAAGACAGGAGTAATGACGCTGAAAATCCAGTTTTGATCACAGCAATAAATTACATTTAAACTAATTAGCATAGTATATATTTTTTTATTATACATTTCCTAATGACAGCAATTGAAAATGTAAATCTCAGATTTATAATGTTTTTGTGAAAGTTTGTTAATAGTATTTTACAGCTTTATGAAACATTTTCTTAGACGTGAAATTACGGAAGAAAGCCTGGAGAGATAGACAACAAACATTCACTTTATCTTATGTCTACTGAAAACTGCAACGTTAATGTTTCTATAGACTCCATTGTGATGAATAACGTACATTGCATTAAAATCAGTATAAAGGTCCTTGCACATCAAAATTTTAATCACGGACAGAAACCTCACATACCGAGTCTATTGCGTATAGAGAATGGGAATCTACGTCACACCATTCTGGATTCCGCTATGTTTTAGGTCACGCCACAGACAATTTATATATATATATATATATATATATATATATATATATATATATATATATATATATATATATATAAATAGAAGTACATTTCAGTTATTGTAACATGATCAAAGTAATATAAAAAATGAATTTCAAAACAAAGTTTTTTTTGCTTGTTTGAGGATATTTTATTCACACAGCACATACTACAGGAGTAGATAGATTCTCAGAACAGCGCAGTGTACTACTGACAGTTGATAAGGAGAGAAAAAACTCTATCAGTCATGTTTAGAAAAATAGTGTTGTTAAAAAAGTATAAATTAGACCTACTGCTGAACAACTTAATACACAAAATCTGAGGAAAACAATAAAATAAAATAAAAATAAAAAAAGCCTGTCAAAGACAAATGTAGGCTGGACAATACTGAAAAAAAAAAAAAAAAAAAAAACTCAAACAGAAAAAAATATTACTAATTGAGCATCCATAAATAGTTGGGATTAAAACAGTGTTTTATACTTTCAGAGACTAGTATTTGTCAACAGAAACTTTGACTGCTGCTCAGAAGCATGTTGCATTTGACCAGTTCTCATGTTTCCTCAAAAACAATTTACACATTCGTCCAAAAAAAAAGAAAGAAAGAAAAGAAACCCTTCATGAAGTCTCACATATTCATAGACTGAGTTTATCAAAATAGCGGAAATGCTTGAATAGAAAACAGAGGTAAGATGTGTTTGGAGACTCTTTGCAAAGACAGTTTTCTGAGACATTTCTGCCCTCTTGTGGTTACGGAGAAAGACGACAATATTCAGCAGCAGCTATTCCTATTTCTGGGTCAGGTTTATCAAAGTCATTTTAACATATGGACATTTCTGCACAAGGTAGCCAGTATAATACTTTGTATTTTGGGGTATGAGAGGTAACAAGTCCGATCAACATGCGTCCCTGCTGATTTTCTCTACAGCAGATCAGTTTTGTATGAACTAAGCTATTAAGCAATTCAGGTTCTATGACGCGTACACAATGTAAATAAATACGGTTGTTACTCCTGAGGGCTTATTTTGCATTCAGAGAGATCAGAAACCTTTCCCACCTCCAACACGGGGGATGGGAGTGGGGGGGCAGGACTGGCATTTAAAGTTGGACATCAGTAAGGTTATGCTGGGTACACAGCAAAATATTTTTTACATCTTATACGATTTTCAAAATGTGATAGACCACAAACATGAGGATAAAAAAAAAAAATTCTAGTTAACCATTTTGCTCCTATAGTGTGTGATGTGCCATGATGTCACAAAGACAGCACACCACATACAGATTTTCTGTGCAGAACCGAACACCGGTGATCACCGCGAGATGCATGCCGGTTAGAAAAGTGTCCGAGTTACGTCTGATTTGCTCTGATGTCATGCTGACGTGTTCCAAAAAACTCTCGCGACGGCGAAGCAGCTGTGTCGGATTGAGCAGTCGAGCGCAGTTGTTCTCCACCGACTGTGCTGATGGGAAACGACTGACTGACGACACAACTTCATGCTCATTGGCTGAGAATGTCAACTGATACATTTTATCTTTATTCTAAGAATTAGATTACCCATTTATTCATTTATTTATATTTACATGCGAACAAAACAAAAACAAAACACGCCTAGTGGAGTTAAGAATTAGGACATGCGTTTATTAAATTTTTCTTGTAATTAGAATTCCTTCTTGTAATTTTCACTTTATTCTATTGTATGTGTCTGTGTATAAATAAATAAATCCATTAAAAATATACATGAATGAACGGTTTAGCCATTATGCCTCTTATTATGCTATCTTTGTGCCTTTTATTATGCTTTCATTATGCAATCTTTGTGTGGTTTCATCTGAGAAGTGTCAGGGACTGTCTTAAAACAAGGGAAGAAATTCTGAAGAATGTTTACTACAAAACAGCTTTGACTTGCATAGTTTGGAAAAAATGTTATGAACGTGATCTGCACATGATGCAAAAACAGTGGTATTTTGATTACATCCACTTCATCTGCGATAAAAAACGTGAACGCGATGATCTCCATTGCTGACGTTTGCAGCCGACAAAACAGCGAGATTCAGGAAGTGTCAACTCTAAAGGTCTTTTTTGACCCCTGCCCTTACTGCAGCCACCTAGTCTCGCCTACATTTCAGGCGAGGCAAGGCACATCTCAAACAAGCTTAGAGTCTCGACTGTGAACACAGGGAATCTCGCAAAATCTTGCGAGACTTCAGAATAAGCATGGCGGACGATATGCAGGAAGAAATTGCAATGATTGTGTTTGAAATGATTTCATAAATGACAGGTATAAAAATTTGTGCTGTTGCCACAAATCAACAAGTTGATAATCTCTGCTGTCCACATCAATTTCACTTTGTGCTGCACCATGAATGCTTCCGTCTTCCATCATCTCGCTTTCTGATTGGATATTTTTTCCATTCACGTGATAATCTCCAGAGCGTGCGTGTGTGTGTTTGTCCTCGGGGTTCCCCCCACACATAAGGATTTCTGATCGTAAATATTAAACGTTGAATATTTACGATTCGCGATCTGGGAGGCTCCGACGTTCTTCCGTTCAGGTTCGGACACTCTTAACACACCTCACACCAAGGTAAAATCTGATGAGATAATCTTTAGAACCATCAAGGTAATTGGGACATAGCTAGGATTGTCGGAAGGGTGTGGAATCTTTTGGTGTGTACCCAGCATTAGGTTATGTAACAACGATCTTAAAAAGCGTCTGTATGGCGGCGCCAGACACAACATGAAGTTTACAATCTGGTATACAAAGATGTATATTACACAAATGCATAATATACAAATATATATCTCCCAAGCATTTAGTGTTCAGTACTTTTGCACATTTTTGTGAAGATGCTTACATTGAGTTATAGCGCCGTCATGGGCTAGATTTGACAGTGACGTGTGATTGACCTGAAGGCTTTGAGGTTGGAAGCGGTACATTTCTGTTTCCCGCCTTCGACTTCGTCGGGAACGAGGCATTAAAAATGCTCAAGTAGTGACAACAGCATTAACATTAGGGCTGCACGATGTGTCGTTTAAGCATCGATATCTGGATGTACAAATCCACGATAGTCACATCGCAGGATGTGCGATGTAGGCTGTTGTAGTTGATCCGTTATTCATTAACTGTACGGGCCAGCTGCTCCCCGGCTCTTGACGAATGTGATTCGCGGATTAATTGCACATCTTAACCATCATAGAGTGAAAGCTTATCATGTTTATCAAACACATTATGCATGCATTTTTAAGTCCTGTCAGATTAACAGGGCACAGACAGAGAGAGAGAAAGCGCGAGAGAGAGAGAGCGAGTGCGAGTGCGAGAGCGAGAGCGCGAGAGAGAGAGCGCGAGAGAGAGATAGAGCACGAGAGAGAGATAGAGCACGAGAGAGAGATAGAGCACGAGAGAGAGAGAGATAGAGAGCGAGCAAGCGAGCCCCGGCTGCACGCTCACCGTCTTCAAACAACACTAGCGCCGTCTTGCTCTCTCTCCCTCGCGCATATTAATCAATTGACACGATGATGTCGATGTTTAAATCAATTAAAATGAGAATGTAAGTGTGCTCACCCCATTTTTGGTTGTAAGAAAAAATTATATTACATTTCATATCGCAATATATATCGTAGAAAAATCAAAAGCGCAATGTCATTTTTTCCCAGTATCGTGCAGCCCTAATTAACATTAAATTAAAGTAGCTCGCTTTAGGGCTGTGCAGATTCAAAACAAAACCTGCCCAATTGCTTCTCAAAACTAGTCCAATCGCTTTTCCTTCCGGGTGATAAAAATACATGTTTTTGGCAGGGTTGCATTGGTAAAATTTGCTTTTTAAGGGCTAAATATCACGTTACTGGGATTGGGGTCGCTTTGACCCGCGGACATGAAAAACAACCTCGGACTTGGCAACACTGACAATCTACACAAAATCGATTTCAAAATCGAAGGCGATTCTTTGTTGATTTTGAAAGCGATTTGGTGTAGCTTGTCCGTGAACTACAGCTCTGTGTAGTAAATGCCGCTCCACCTGAACCAGTGTTGCCAAGTCCGAGGTAGTTTTTCCATCCCAATAACGTGATATTTAGCCCCTAAATTTTCACCAAGGCAACCCTGCCAAAAAAATTTGTATTTTAACCCCGGGACGCAATTTTTATCGGGGAACCTCCTGGAATCGCGATTGGGCTAGTTTTAGACTCATTTTGAGAAGAAACTGGGCAGGATTTGTTCTGAAAACCTGGCAACCCTGATCTGAACATACATGCTGGACATACACTACTAATTACAGGAGCGGCTTTACTGAGGAGATGCCAATGAAAATCACATTAGATTTTTTGCACAGCCCTAGCTCTCATAGAAGAAAGCACGGGAAAAGAGGTAGGCCTATGCGTCTTGACTCATTCCTACATTTTGACCAGTCTTTCACTATGGCAAAACAAACATAATAAAACCCTAAAAACTGTATGTTGCTCACATTTTTAGTGATCTTACTGGGATACCCAAAAGCACAAAGTAGGTTATAATAAGCAGAAAAGACAACACTGCAGAGAGTGTGCTGTTTAAAAGCATCAGCGTCACAAGCATAAAACAGCAAGTGATCAACGGCGGTTTAGGTAAAATTGCACAATAACACAATGTGTCTTTGGTCGCTAATCTTTGGTCAAACATGGCGGACACCAGACAGGTTAAACTGTTGTCAAACATTTCTTGTTCACAGCCACGAAATGCCAAAATGGGAGTTTGTGGTGCTTATCATAGCAATCCAAAATTCTGTGGTGTGTACGTCAGTGTTTGGGATTAACAACCGTATTTACTAGCATGTGTGATTCTCAAACTGTCTTGTACCTACAACAACAGAGGAGTGCCTATAATGTCTATACAGTTATTCAAAGTCAGTCCCTTTCTACATACAGCAAATATTGCCGGTAACCATAGGAACAGATAATGATAGTCAATAGACTATAAAAGGATTTCAGATTTTTTTTAGGGACTGTTCATATATGTGGTGAAGACAAGAACTCTCCGGTTCCGTCCACGTCCCCTTTCACATTGGCCCATTTCCTAAATAATTAAGAATTTTGTCTCTCTCTCTCTCTCTCACTACACAATACCACCATTTTACATAACCTGAGAGAGGTTGACAGCCCTAAGCGCACACCTCATGCTAACCCATTTCAGTGATGTGATAGACTACTTCACTGCCATTTCAGTCCTACAGCATATATAACTCAACCCTCAAAATTTGGTTGTGACTCCTGAAAATCTGTCAATCACTATTGTTACAGAATGTGGCTTTCACTCTTTTATAACAGATCTGTGCTTGAACAAAACCTCAAGAGGACTGGCAACAGTTTTCTGCTGTTGTTTGAATGTTTACTATTTGTTTGTAGATCTCTGCCACTTTAAAGATAAAAATAATAATAATAAAAAAAAAAAAACATTCTTATATTGTCTGCATGCATATATCTGTATAATCACACAAAGATATTCCAGGCATTACAAGACAAACTATATAATACTAAATCACATCTCTCCTTGGAAAAACTACTGCAAAATACTTTTGAAGATCATTTCTTTTTATAATGGAAGTGAAAATTGTTCCTTCTGTTTGTTTACTAGAACAATTTGAAAAGAACAGTTGTTTAAAGGCAGTGGACACTTATGAGGGCGAAACCGTTATGAGGAAGCATGAGTATTATGAGAGAACTCTACAAATCTGTTCGGAAATGGCAATTATTCACAATGACAAACTACTTTTAAAAGATACTTTGGTCCTAATCTAGGCAATGTTTTCTCTAGTTAATGTTATCGCTAATCTAATAACCTGCTGCAGATAAATGATGAAAATAATGGTAAGAGGAATCCAGTGCATAAATAAAAAACTATTTGTTTAGCTTTATCCTCTTAAAAATGCATTCAAACAATAATGCAATTAGCTGCCTCTGTTCAAGGAGGTTTGTACTGAGACAGTGAGAGACAGACAGTTTCTGCATTTCGTAGCCCTATTTTCACTTTTTCAGAAACAAGAACAGAAAAAAAAAGAAAGAAATCTGATCTACTGGACCAGAACCACACAATATCAGATCTTTCCTACTTCCGTGACCCAATGTTATTGGGGATCCAATCTTGGGGTTTAAGTGGCTGTTTCAGGTATTGCAGATTGTATTGTAGAAATAAATTATCCCAGTGAGCTGTTATGAAAAAAAAAAAAAAAAAAAAAAAGGCTGCTACAAAGGTGCAAGGCATCTAAGTCAGCTTGACAGTATAACTTCTGCTACGGAACATTTATTGCAACGTTATTGTGAGAACTGACAAAATGAAATAAAATAAATAATTGTAAAACTGTTTATCTATATGATCCTAGTATACATTTGAGTTCTGCTGGCCTTGCACTCCTGAGGGTTAACACACTCGTCCGGTTAACTGAGATTAGTGAATCAGGACTTACACCTCTACAAGCTTGATCTGCCCTCTGATAAACCGCAAAAGAGAGGTATCGTTCAGATGTCACAGCAAAGAGTGTTTGTGGTTTTTCTAAAGGCGTATTTGCAAAGAAATGGCTTTTTCTAAGTACCCCATTTTTTCCTTCGCTAGATGGAAAGTATGTCGTGTATGATTTCAATAATCCATCGACTGGATTTCAGATGGATTCCACAGAACGAAAAGACAGATGGATGAACCACATACTGATTAAAACACCATCACAATTTTAAGTAGCAGTTCAACTGAAACATCGAACACACAAGTTCACGTCCGTGTCCTCGGGCAGACTGTAATCTTCATTGAGTTTCTTTTGTTGCAACTGCCTATGCCAAGCTACTATATAGTCTGAAGGGGTGTTTGTGAATTGTGAAGTTGTCAATGTACCTTCCCTTAGTAAATCTCTATCATGTGCCTCACTGATAGACACTTACTGTAAATCAGATTTTTGGAAGGGGTAATGTGAAGTGACCGGTACATCCGATTCAAAAAGTCTCCATTTCAAACAGTCTATGGTGCCATTAGCTTAAAAAGTCCTGAGCCGTCTCAAGCAAAATTACTCTTGAGGAAGACCAGCTTGTTCATCTCCTCCACAGTGACCTGCTGCTTTCTCTTCATGGCTAAGGTCTGCTCGCAGATGCTCATGCACTCTCCATGCACAGCTACAGCCGGTACAGCCAGCAACCACAGCGCTAACCTCGACAGCTTGGGGTATCTGTCCATGACTGAGCTCCAGTACTGCAACAGGTCACCTGTGCCATTAAAAAGTGGTTCACCGAGGTACTGGAACAACTCTTTTCGTACCTGTGGCTCTTCAGGATCACACGATGGCCTCTCCAATCCACAGTCCAGACGGCCACGCTTGGGTGCTGACGGTCCTTCACTATCCCGCTCATCCACAGACGTACCCCCAGAACCACCGCTTCCGGCTTCCCTCATATTAGCAGCCATGTCACACACCCTTGAGATAATGTCCTCGTGCTGGTATGCAGGGACTGGCCGCAGCTTCAGCTGTGGATCCAGGATCATTGCGACTTGATGGACACGTTCCACTTTGAAGTTCTCCTTCAGGGCTTCCAGGAAGTAGTGGCAAAGCTTACTGCCAGCCCCTGCTTCACCGGCTTTGGAGGTGAAAAGTTTTTCGAGACGGAGGTAGACGGGAAAGACGTGTTGGAGCGTGGGGCAGCGTTCCACACTCAGCTCCTGTGCTGCCTGTCTTAGTGGCGCAAGCAAACATGCAAGCGTGCCAAGCAGGTGCTTGTTCAGGCCTTGCAAGAGCGGCACAGTGCTCTTCGAACGGCCGTATGCTTCACAGGTGGCCTCAAAGTTCTCATGAACCTTGAGCAAGGCCTCTGCAACTGCATCCCAGCAGGGTGGTGCGGCAGGCTCTTCCCCAGTTTTCCCTTCATGACTGAAGCTAGTCGTCGCAACAATGTCGCGACAGGTAGCCAGAAGCTCTCCTAGTTCATGGAGCCCTCGTGCTTGCAAGCTGCGGCGACCGAGAACAGCCTGAACCGTGGCTGTTAGAGAGCAACCTGCGCAACGAAGGCCAATTCCGGTTCGACCACAAAAGGCTAACGAAGACAAGCGCGGCTCTGTTACATACACTGTTCGGATTTCTGACATGACAAACTCTGACAGAACATTCTGGACCCAGTGGTGTATCTGCTCAGGACTCTCCCTTAAAGACGCCTCCTTGAGTCCCAGCACGTAGCGTCGGAGTTTTACACCCTCTACTTGATATGCTGTAAGCAAATAGCAGGAGTCTGGCCCTATAGTCTGGGAATGGCAGGTCACTGCAATACCCAAGGAAGAGTTGGACCCCAGGGCGCAGGTAACTTTCACTTTGACCTGATTGTACATACGGGGCAGCTGTTTTAATGCCAGCGAGCTCATATCTCCAAGGGCTTCACGAATGGAGTAGGCCCCATTACGTGAACCTGTGTCCACTAGGGTCTGCGCAAGCTTCAGGAAGTCTTTGCTGCTGAGGACGCCAAGAAGGCTGAGGTCTACGCACATTACTCTCAGCAGACGTTCAGCCACTTGTTGTCTCTCCTTTTCCGGGAGTAATCTGCTCTCTGCAAAAGCAGAAGGAGACAAATACATTAGGCTAAGTTACTTTACAAGTTAACTGATTTAACAAATGCAAGCCATCATATCATCAAAACCAATAATATAGTTAAAAACTGCAGAGAAACACATGCATGTATGAAAATTTTGCCTTTTATGAATTTGTAAATAAAACTTAAGTGCATGCTGTGGATTAATCGGAGCCATCCCTGATTTCCAAATAAATGTAGAAAGTCAGCAAAAACAACTGCATTAATTTATTTTGCAACAAATGTTAAGTTTGAAAATTTAGCAACCAAAAAGTTACTAACAACAGTAGTCAAAAAACTTAGTAACTGGATAGCTTTAATTTACTGGCCCAAGCAAATAATGTGTTGTGATTCAAGTGTGAATGGAGTCTGGTAATGCTGGAAAGAAAGAACGAACTCACGAAAAGATGGTACATGGTTCCTCTGTTGTGCTGGCTGAGGAGGTTTCCACATCTGCTCCTGTGTGGCCACAGGCGCTTGGCAAGGCTTTGGAGACTCATCTTTAACATGGTTCTCATTATCAGCTAAAATTGGATTAAAACAGAAGGAGGAAAGGAAACACATGATGTACTCATTCTTGGGGAAAAGCATAGGTATTCATAAAAAAAAAAAAACAAAGAAAAACACGCTGAGGGGTGAAAACAACTTACAAACGAGAAAGATCAACTGATCAAGTTTCACACAGAATTAACAATTTTCAGATTTTCTGAGATGATTTTGACATAAAAATCTTTGGAATTTACCTGAGTAATGTAAAATAACCCAAGAGGGTTCCCAAGTACCAATAATTTTGCATGGCTTTTCCATTATGTTTTGTTATTTTTTGAGTGGGTGCGGGGATTGGGTTCATTTGAAAGAAACTGAAGTTGCAAATGTCAAGCCTGTTAAATGTTTCAATGGTGAGCCACAATTTTGTTTTCTTTTGACTGCAGAAATTTCCAAGACTTTTGTTTTGCTTGAACGTTTTGGAGCTCATTGACTTTGATAATAGGGAGCCTAAACATTTTTAAATGTATACGTCCGTGTTCCGCTGATGGAAAAATCATACGATTTTGATGTAAATTATGAACTTTTTTTTTTTTATTCCTTTTTTTTGATGACAATGAGAAAACTGTTAAACAAACAGGTATGCCGGGAGTGTGAACTTGACCAAATGAATGACAAGCAATTGTGCAGGCGTGGATTCCATGCATGCCTATGAACAAGTGATGAGTAAAGATGTTAAATTTACTGATCAAACAGAGCAAAAAGCACATGCATAATATGCAGTGCTCACAATGCATTCTGTAAATTTGTGCCCTTTGCATAAAACTGTTACCCAAGTGGTGATGCAAAGAAATAATGTAAACAAAACAGAGTGAGTCCAAATTTGGATGAGCTCACAGCTGAAAATGTTTTCATTTTCTGGGCTCACTCACCAGCATGGGACTGCATGTGCTCCAGGAGGTTGTTGTAGAACTGGAACTGAATTCCACAGGCTCCACACGAGTAGGTTTCTGGAACACAACGTCCAGTTTCTCTCAGAACACAGCAACGTTCTCATAACAGAGCGTAACCGGCTAGCTTCACACCAGAGCACTACATATAGCTAACAAATTTAGGTCAGCGTCAGGCATTCAGGCTAAAGGTTTTTTACTTAAAGGTTTTAACAAAATGGCAAGCCATGCAAATGGCACAAAATGGGCATGAATGAAGTCAGTCATGATTTACAAAAATAAATAATATGGACTATATGAAACACGAGAAGACTGGTATAAAGCAAAAATGAAAAGGTAAAATGGATTTCCAAAATACATACTCTGAGGGCTGGGACGGGAAGAATAAGTCCGGCTGTTTGGAGTATCTGGAGGATAAATAATTATCCATGAGTTTTAACCATGAGTAAACTTCCATGCAAAGGCAATAACAAATTATTAGTGCACTTAATTTTTTTTTTACTGTTATACTATTAAATATGATTATCAGGGTTTTGAGGAACGCTTATTTGTTAATGTCTCAATTATTACTGTATTGCACTGCATCTTATTTGGAAACACTCAGTGACAACTGATATTTATACAAACCCGATTCCAAAAATAGTTGGGAAACTGTACAAATTGTGAGTAAAAAAAGAATGGAATAAACTTATATTTTATTCACAATAGAATATAGATGGCATATCAAATGTTGAAAGTGAGACATTTTGAAATGTCATGCCAAATATTGGCTCATTTTGGATTTCATGAGAGCTACACATTCCCAAAAAGTTTGGACAGGTAGCAATAAGATGCCGTAAAAGTTAAATGTACATATAAGGAACAGATGTAGGACCAATTTTGCAACTTATTAGGTCAATCGGCAACATGATTGGGTATAAAAAGAGCCTCTCAGAGTGGCAGTGTCTATCAGAAGTCAAGATGGGCAGAGGATCACTAATTCGCCCAATGCTGCGGCGAAAAATAATGAAGCAATATTAGAAAGGAGTTTCTCAGAGAAAAATTGCAAAGAGTTTGAAGTTATTATCATATACAATGCATAATATCATCCAAAGATTCAGAGAATCTGGAACAATCTCTGTGCGAAATCACAACATGGGCTCAGGAATACTTCCAGAAAACATTGTCGATGAACACAATCCACTGTGCCATTCGCCATTGCCGGCTAAAACTCTATAGGTCAAAAAAGAAGCCATATCTAAACATGATGCAGAAGTGCAGGTGTTTTCTCTGGGCCAAGGCTCATTTAAAATGGACTGTAGCAAAGTGGAAAACGTTTGTGGTCAGATGAATCAAAATTAGAAATTATTTTTGGAAAACTGGCTACGTAGAAGAAGGATCCGGGTACTGAAATGATCAGCCTGCAGTCCAGATCTTTCACCCATAGAAAACATTCAGTGCATCATAAAGAGGAAGATGCGACAAAAAAAGACCTATGACAGTTGATCAACTAGAAAGCCTGTATTAGACAAGAATGTGACAACATTTCTATTCCTAAACTTGAGCAACTTGTCTCCTCAGTCCCCAGACGTTTGCAGACTGTTAGAAAAAGAAGAGGGGATGGCACACTGTGGTAAACAAGGACTTGTCCCAACTTTGAGATGTGTTGATGCCATGAAATTTAAACTTCTCAGTTTAAACATTTGATATGTCATGTTGTATTCTAAAAAAAAAATATTGAAATTCAAAACTTTCACATCATTGCATTCTGTTTTTATTCACAATTTGTGAATTGTGTCCCAACTTTTTTGGAATCAGGTTTGTATACATTTTATTGTAAGCAGTCTGATGCAAGTTGATCCTGTTGATTTACATTACAAACGATCAAAATTTTATATTTTCGACAATAGAATATATTAGCACCTGCACTACATTTCTTATTTGTGCTAATTCGGGGCCTCTGAATAAAACTGAGGTGTTTTTATGGAATGTGAGTTCCATATCATCATACCATTTGAGCCATTAAAGCCTGATGTATTAAAAAAAAAAATAGATTTTGTTTTAAGTGTTCAAAAAACACTTTTTTTATAATTATTATCCTTTTATATTTCAGGCTTTACAGGGCCCTCGTTCTTGTGATGTTTGTAGTGATTAAGTGTAAATGGTGGTGTGCAAGTGGTGTAGTGTTATTTTCTGCTCTAGTGCACTTATGCGTTCTGTGTGTTAAAATTCACTGCTGTGGTGAACTGGAGGACATTGCAGCATCATATTTGAACATTTCAGGCTCACATTTAAATAGAAATCTCATTTTCTAGTCTAGTTTCTTGAAACTATGCAACTTCGGTTGTAAAGATTAGACCAGTCTTCCAAATGGTGAGCTGTCTTTTCCTCATTTAGCACATTTCTTTAATGAATCTGCTACAGTGCAATACAGCTTTGGCAAATTAAAGTTTGCACAACACAAACCATACAGGAGTGCACTATGAATCCTCAACCAGTGAAGCAAACAGTGTAACTCATTCATACAAGGGGTCATTATAGATATAGAAAGCATTGAAATCTACCAAAAAAATAAATAAACTGCCTGTTGAATTTCAGTTGGAAACACAAAATTATGACAGCAGTTGACCTTGACTAACATTATATAAAAAGAAAGTGTTGAATACATGCTCTTTAAGAAACATTGTAAAAACATAGTAAAATAGTAAAATCTCAAGAGTGAACACACAGTTTAGTCCTAGCACAGCGCATTACTAAACAAAACTATTTTTCCAGTAAAAGCATCTATACATCCTTAAATATGATAAGAAGCAAAAGATACGCTTAATTTGAAGGGAAAACAAGTTTATTTTTCCAGTCATGTTTGGAGGTCTGTCTGCAGAGAGATGCTGCAGAGCTTTGATTGTGACAGTAAAATATCACTGCGAGCAAAGGGCAAACACTTTACGAGATTCAAATATCAAAGGTGAAAGATTTCAAAGATTTCCGTGTCTCTTACCACTTGAGTTCTGGGAATTGTTGATGTCAGCACGACTGGGCTGGCCTGCCTGGCTAGACATTTTCCCTTCCATTTTAAGACTGTAATTTCCTTCTGCAAATGCAAATGCAAAAAAAAAAAAAAAAAAAAAAAAAAAATCAAAGCAGCTTAAATAATACATATCAGTCATATCAGAAATATGAAAATGCTCATTTCGTCCTTCTTAGTGCATCATTTAAAATAGAACAGCCATTTTCCATGAATAGGGAAGAAATGGGATTTTAAAACTATTTCTCTATGATTTATAGAAATGTTAAGCTGTTCAATAATTTATATTTATTTATTTTTGCCAAGCAACATATATTATAAAAACTATTTTTTTCCGAAGGCTCCTAAGAATGTGAATATTTTTCCTGTCTGCTGCCTTTCACATTTCAGGATAGCTTTGGTGATTGTGTGTTCATGGTGCTATCAGCCACTAGGACTTCATTTTAGGACTTCAGATCATCATTTTTCTTCACATCTAGAGTGATAAAGTCACTTGGCAGTTACTCCACAAATGACCAGTCCAGAACAGAGTGCCAATAAACAAAGATGTCAGCGTACCAGACAAGCAAAAGCCATTGAGATGAATGGGAATGCTAATGGAGAGCTTTCTCCAGGGACAGGATGTAGAAACCTTTTCACATATTTCATTCTAAAAGTGTGCATAAGCTCAACGAGCTTGTGCAAAATTCCCTTACAAATTTCAGTCTGCAGAAGATATTTAAGCTTTATTCTTTAACATTTTCTCTTTGCCCAAAAATAATCATATTTGGAGCTTACAATGACTAGCTTTACAATGCTTAAAATAATTGTATGCAAGCCCAATTGTGTACTTCATTCAGGGAAAGTGCCAGCCAACCAAATACAACAAAAGTGGTAACATATTTGAGGGTAATGATGGTGACGGCAATTATAAGCATCAGAGACGAGTGATAAATTCTTATATTGCTACATTTCTTGACTATGCCAGTAGTAGAGATTGAAAGTCTGAAATGTTTCTAATGCATAAGATTAACCGCCCAACATCTTTCACAGACAAATAATCATATGCATCCATAATTAATCATAAAAAAAAAATGCTTTATTGCAATCGACCATCTCCATCTAACATCTTCCTGCAAAACCACGCGTCTCTAAAAATTCTACAGCTCATTTAGAATAATCAGTCACTTTGAAACAAATTGAAATTTAATTCTGGTAGCATCTCTACAGTCTCTCTGACCCACTTCTATATTTTCACCATACTTTAAATAGCTTTCAATGTCAACCTCGACTGCATATCCTCAATGCAGGACTAAGAGATAAATGAGAGGAGAGACGAAGGACAAAGATAATAAGAGAGACACCTCAGCAGAGCACAATAACAATCTGAGATCCTGGTCAACAGAAATTATGATATTGGTATACTAAGTTACATTAGATTTGTGAACAAGCTTCCGCCATTTCCATATTTAATGATTAGAGCTTCCTTTACGGTAAGTGTCTAATCTATAACTTCTACACACCTCTATTCATCTTTTGGCAGATAACTGCAATAAACAACACAAAACACTGGTAAAGATGTGAGAACTTACTTATTGGCGCGTGAAGAGCCACATGTTCCTGATAGGGGTTGAAGTATTTGTATTGTTTTCCACAGAACTCACACGTGTAGCTTCCCGTTTCTACAGAACACAAAATACACTAATCAGTCAACACAATTTTTTTTAGCCACACATTACTGCTGACAAACGTAATAATTCTGAGATTCATTTTTCCACTTGAACCATAAAGACTTATTTATATCAGATTTCCCTTTTTTTTTTTTAAAGCAGTTCACCAAAAAATGACATCATGATTCATTCTCATGTTTGTCCATACAGTTCAAAACTAGATCCCAATAGAGGAGAAAATAAAATAAAATATTTTTATAGAAATGTATGCAGGTTTGCAGTGACATGAATAACATGACAGAATTATTTTTCAGTGAACAATTTAAGGCAGTGATTCTCAACCAAGGGGTCACGATTTAAAGAATATATATATAACACTTTTATAATAATTAATTTTAAAAGTGTAAAAATTAAACACTTGATTTGCATTATTAAAATGTAAAAAAATAAAAATAAAAAATATATATATATATATATATATATATATATATAATTATTATTATTTTATTTGTTTTGCAGTTACACTCTATTATAATAATATTTTAGAGTGTCCCTAATTCTGCAGAACTGGGAACAGGTAAAACACGTAGAAATTAATAATATACATCTACAAATTATCCTTAAAGATGGATAGATAGATAGATAGATAGATAGATAGACAGATAGACAGATAGACAGATAGATAGATAGACAGATAGACAGATAGACAGATAGATAGATAGATAGATAGATAGATAGATAGATAGATAGATAGATAGACAGATAGACAGACAGACAGACAGACAGATAGTAGCAGTGTCATTTTGATCAGCGCTGACTTTCATCAGAGACAGAAGAAAACTAAGAGCAGGGAGAGCTGTGAAGAATTCTCTCATTTGCAGCCACACAAGAGATACATTGCGAGCACAGAGACAGATAATCTGATCATAATGTTGCAGAAGCCCGGTTATAAGCACACGGGCACCTAAGCAGTATCTGACAATTCATTTGCATTATTCTTTTCAGTCTTCCTAAGTAGGGCTGGCCGATACGGCAAAAAATATTACCATTATATTCTTCTGATATCAAACGATATTGGTATTCATCACGATATTCATTTGCTATTAATGGGAAGGAATTTTTTTCCACATGTTTGTTTCATCTTGAGAATGAATGTAAACATAACTTGTTTGTTCAGAATGAAACTCCACAGAGTAAATTAACTTAATTTGGGGCTTTGTGAAATCGGTTTCATTTCCTCCTAAATTCTGTTTTCCATTTCATTTTTTCTGGATTCTGTGTTTTATGACTTAATATGAATTTATCAAACATGTGTCTCTTGTCTGATGAAATGAATTAAAACAACTTGAAAATTTAATGAAAATATAACAACTAATTAACCACAAAACATTGCATATCAGATGCTACACAACCAATCTGTAGAATTTAAAACATGGATGAAAACCAATATCTCGGTTGTACGAAATTCCTGATTTAATTATTATTACCTTGAGCAATACATTTTAGTATACAATAGTAATACATTTCTATCACACTTTCTTCAAATTAAACCAGACTTTTATTTTGAGGGTTTGTTGTGAGTGAGTTTGACAATAGTTTTTCTCAAGTGAAATGCTGGTGAAGTGAGTCTCAGAGCAGCTCTGGAGATGAAGTTGATGTCCTCATATATTGAGACGGCAGATGCTGAAAATACCGTTAGCATCCTGCGTGTTTGCATTTGCGTAGTAGACGAAAGCAAAGTCCCTGTGAAGGAAAGTCTGTTCACTCGGGGGCCTTTTTTGCAACGGTTTCGAGCAGCTATTTCAGGCATCCAAGACCAAGTCCTATCTACTTGAATGGGAAAAACAGATATCTCAAAAACTGCTCGCCAAGCTCAGATTTAAAATGCATATTTCAAATCAGAAACAAAAACTGACATCATAAATGTTACTTCTTACATTCAGGTAGAGTTGAAAAACAACTACCAACGTGCTTATTGCACACCTCAGCACACTGACTGATTCTGTGGCTTTTCGACTAATCAATATTGAGTAAAAATACCCAGAGATTATCACTGTATACACATAAATGTTATCCCAATCTTCATATATCGTTTATCGTCCAACTCCTCGTCGGAGGTCCCATAACCTCAGCTTCTGACACAACATCAAAGTGACCGATATGAAAGAAAACCATTTTAAAAACTCTTACTTGGTCCCATTTTCTGGTAGGATTCAGTCTCCTCTTTAAGGTCTTCCACTGGTATCACATGGTCAAACGGATCTGGACAACACAACAAGAAGTAAGCGTTTCATCTTAAAGCACAGCTGGAGTCTCAATCATGTAATCAAGACAGCATAACATCACTGGTTCTCGCAGTGTGGGTCTTAATAATGATTTCATGACATTAGAGATAGCAATGTTATGCATTAGTATTTTGTCATTAAAAATAGAGGGACAGTATTAACAAAGAATGAGACGAGGATTTTATGAGGAGGATTGGAGGGTATAATGAATCGATAGCTCCTCAAACACCATCTTAGAAAATTCACCTTTCAGTAAAATGTCACCCGTGTTATTGCCGCTGGAGTTACAACCCGTGCATCATTTGTGAAATAAAATAAATCAAAAGAAACATCAAGTTGTACTTCGTGATTAGTAATAAATGTCAAGTTGTTTATAGATTTTATGGGGAAAATGTTTTGTAGGATCAAGATTAATCAAGAGAAATTATTGAGTGTTTTTTTGTTTTTTTGGCTTATTGTTCATTAGGAACGTCTTTGGTCAGAGTACTATTGAAAATGTAAAAAAAAAAAAACAGATTGCATCATATTTTTTTCTCCCCACAAATATTATACAAAACAGGACCTGAAACTTTTTATTTTTTCTTCGATAAATGATCAGTGCTCAACCTTCAGAAAACGTTGACTGTTAATTTTAGATGTAACAATTCAATTCAAGTTTATTTGTATAGTGTTTTTTACAATAAAAATCATTACAAAGCAACTTTACAGAAAATTACAATTCACTCAACTCGCGATTCGATTCACAATTTTGATTTCACGGTTCAATTCGATCCATGTTTTTTAAGACAGATTATAAATTAAGTGTCCTTTTATTATTGCTTGGACAAAATGCTGTATGTTTCTTTGTGAAATTGAAATATAGCTATAATAATATACTAATATAGCACTTCCGTATTATTGCACTTTTGTTGCTTCTATTGTCCTCATTTTTAAGTCGTTTTGAATAAAAGTGTCTGCTAAATAACAAAATTAAAATATAATGTAAATAACAAAACTAAATTGAAATTTAAAACAAGCCCCTAATCAAACAACACAAATAAAATACATATTTTCATATAAATTGTCTGTGCTCTTTCCATTTAAAATGAGAGGAAACCACTGGATTTTAATCATGAGCCAAACAATGATCCTGCATACATGCAACTTGAGCAGTTTTTAATCTAAAGATTAGATTGCATCATTTTGAGATTTGAAAGAAGCAGCAGTTGTAAGTGGGATAACCCTAGCTTACATATTTTTAACGAATAACGCTTGCAATTATTATTATTTTCTTGATTAACACATTAAAAATATTTAACACAATTAACATGGGTTGGAGCTAGGGTTTGCCAACCCACTTACAACTGCTGCTTCGGTCTCTTTTTTTTCTTGACAAAAATTGTGTTCATTTGGACGCAGAATGACTATTTTGACAGCACTACTACTGAATGATAGGCAAATGTATAATATTGCATTCATAATAATTAATCTAGTACACCTATTATTAGCTTATCAACTAAAATATTAAATTTGTGCACATAAAATATTAAAATATGTCATGGGAGTACCCATTTAAGTAATAAGTAAAGGAACCTAAGTAATGGTACCCAAAATAAGTAATGGTACTCATTTGTACCCTTTTCTGTGGAAAGTGCCTTGAAACATTATTGAGTGATTTAAATGAAAACTTGTGATCGATTGACAGCAACCATGTGTATACTGAAACAAACAAATAAAATAAAATATATATTTTTTTAATCACACAGAGTTTGGATATATTCAAAATCAAAAGAATACCCAGCCTCACCATCCACTGCATGGAGGTCTCGGTGCTCCTGAAAACAGCTGTAGTACTTGTATTTTTTCCCACATACGTCACACGTATAGCGGAAAGAACCTGGATTAGAAAACAAAGACTTGTATGAACAGAAGCTTGAGAGATCATTATGTGATGAGATGTTGGGAAACAGAGAACAAAAGTTTTACTCACTCAATTTAAAAAAATCCCAGGTCAATTACACAAAAATCTGTCCCATGAATAAATGCTACTCACTATTGATTCCCAGAGATGCTCCTTCTCCAGAAGCAGCAGCCTCAGTCTCTGAACAGAAAGAAACCACACACAATGCAAACAGATATATAACTTGGTATTGAAATGTGTCAAATTTGATGATTCTGTTCTTGATTTGGATTTCAACTCCTTAATGATTCTTTTCCAGTTCAATGCTTTTAAGGAAGCATTCATCACCCAATAACTAAACTATACTTCCATTTAAATGCTTTTAAAACCGTATATTTTAATGTTATTCAAAAGAAAATTTATGCTTCAGTTCAACAATGCAGCAACCAAAAAACATAATTACTGTTTTTTTTTTTGTTTTTTGTTTTTTACATATAAAAAAAAAAAAAATTACTAATGATCTATGATGGCATTGAGTATAATTAGATTTTCACAGTACATTTTGAAGTCAAATGTTGGTTTTAATAATGAGACTGAGATGCTGTTATCCTCCAGGTGGATTTACCAAAAAAAGAAAAAAAAAAAAAGGGTTCAGAATGGCAGAGGTTTTGTGAAAAGCCCTTTAAAAGGCAGTAACACCAATGAGAAATGATTACAGATGAAAATTTTATAAGCTGATTGTAGGAACACCAGATCAGCCGTTAAAGCTGCACACGGATGGTTCTTTGATGAACAAATAGTCTAAACTGAACAGTATTGTTATGAATCAGAAATACGCAATTATGAATGTCTTTACAGTATTTTTTTTTATTAATTCTGTGCATCCTTTGGGGATAAGTGTCGACTACATTCAAAAACAGAAAGTTTGAATGCATGAGTGTATGCACTAATATCCTCCCTTTATTTAATTACTCATTAAAACTAATTGATCATTTATCATTTCAGAACTCCAATTTAATGGTCTATCTTTAACTGCATCAGTCATTTCCACATATATTATACAAAACAGAAACTGAAACTTTCTCCCCCCCCCCCCCAAAAAAAAAGCTCAGTGCTCAACATTGAGAAAATGTCAACTGAGATGTAATCTGTTGGAGATTGAACAACGTTTTTATTTTATATGAGGTTTTATTTGACTTATACAGATATAAATGTGCAAACCTCAAACTGTCAATATAACCAAAAAATGGGACATGTCTAAAAACTGTAACATTCATGAACCAGTTTGATTGATTCAAGCAGTAAAAAAAACAACCATCTTATTCAGATTCAACAGGTCAAGGATTCTCAAATCTGGCCCACAAGATGCCCTTTCCTGCAGAGTTTCACTCTAACCCTAATCAAACACCCCTGAGCAAGTTTGATCAGGGTTAGAGCGAAACTCTGCAGGGTATTGGCCCTCCAGGACAAGATTTGAGGAAACCTGGGATAGGTCAAGAGCTGGACGCACCTGTGTGAGCTCGGACATGCGTCTGAAAGCAGTTGTAGTACTTGTACTTTTTACCACATACTCCACAAACGTAAGAGCCTGTAAGAGAGGAAACGGGTGAGATTTGATGATTAGCCCTTCCTGACAAACATGACACTGAAGATAAAGAATTACAGAAGGTGGAGACTTCAACTTGACATCGCAGCACATGAAAAGTCTTCCCCCCCAACATATTAGTACATCAGGATTGACATTTCACCACAACATGATGTAAAAAAGTTCATTTTTTTTTTTTTTTGTTGACTGAATAAAATTATTACCATATATAAAGTGCATTCATCAATAAAATGAATTAATTTCATTAACAGAATCAAGTTCATATAATATATATTATTTAAATAATTAGAATGGTAAAGTTCCATTTGTTAATATTAGTTAACATAAGCAAGCAATGAACAATACTTCACCAGCCTTTATTAATCTTAGCTCATGCTAAATTCAACATTTACTTCGACATTTTGTTGTATTACTTGAGAATGTTTTATGAAGTAAAAACATGACATAAATGCTGAATCTGTACATTATGTACAAGAGCCTTCACCTTGTGTTTGAGAGTTGCGAGAGCTTCCCAAAACAACGCAGATCTCCGCGGGATTGTTGCCGTCACTCGCTTTGCCGTTACTGGCCACAGACTCGGGGGATGCCACCTCGGTCTTCACGCTCACTGAGGGCAGCTTTGGAGACGTTGTTGGGACCGCCTGTGTTGCTCCAGCCTCTGTGGGGACAACAGCCGTGTCCTTGGGCTCCTGGCTGGGGTTCGGCACCTCCTGACAACTCATGACTCCACGTCTGCTCAGCAGCAGCTAAGGGAACTGCAAATGATAAAACCAGCAAAGGGTAAATCATTCTAATATGTGTATATGCATTATATTTAAATATATGTGTATTTGTACATTTATCATATGTTTAAATGTATAATATTAATAAAACTCTGTGTCTTCGTATCAGAGGTTAACTATTAGATAAGAACAACTTTAGAGAAGAACAAGAACCAGTCATAAATTCAGAGACTCCATACCGCAGCCTAACTCAATTTAACACAGAATTTAGTAACGCCAAAGAAGTGTTTTAAAAGCGTACAGTATTTGCCTTCTGTGTGGGAGACATTCATAAAAGTGCAGAAGAGCTGAGATTTATGTTTAGGAAAATAACCACAAATGCTGTATATAATAACTCTCTGCGGAGAAATAAAGTCAGCTTGATGCATATGCACTGCAGTCTATAGTGTGTGTGTGTGTGTGTGAGAGAGGAAGTGTCTGTATCTACCAGGGGTGTTTTCTACAGAAGCCCTGAACTGCAATATGGAGAGAAAAAAAAAATTCTGGTGGAATTATTTTTTTATTTTTTTCTTACATTATTCCTGAACCTATGCCCAAATATTTATTTATTCCTTTCTCTCACTGAAAGTTTCAAAAACTTTTCCTCTCTTCAAAGCTTCAAAGAGAAACACAGAGAGCAAGAGAGAGAGAGAGAGAGAGAGAGAGAGAGAGAGAGAGAGAGAGAGAGAGAGCTTGTAGCTTTCAGTACTAACCCCAGCCACCAGGTGCCACTATATTTTGGTACTGCATGTTAAATATTAGCTGGCTATCTTTTTTCCCTCTGTCTCTATTCTGGTCTCTTGAGGGGGAAAATAACAGGGGGCAGGGTTTCATATTTTATTGAAGCACCCCTGGGCGCCACCATTGGCTAGCGGACCCCCACCTGCTGTTAGCATTCCATTGACTCCCATTCATTTTGGCGTCACTTTGACAGATAATAACTTCACATCTGATGTGTTTAAGACTCCTTTTGTCCATTCATTATTTCTAAAGAAACACGAAAATGTATAAAAGGCCCCATTACCTTGTATCTTACGTTGTGGCCCCTAAAAATAGGCTAACGATTGCATCATAACCTGCGTCTCTCTGTCGCACAGTAGAGAAATTACCGTATGGACAGGAGGAGAAGCTCGCAGGCAATCTTTTACTGACTATGAGGCTATCGGGGGGATGTGGAGGCATGAAGTCAAGGGAAAAGCCCATAGAGAGTCTATAAAAGCAGCGGGACAAAATTATTCAACAACGTCTGCAAGATTCGGTGGGAGATTCAGATTTCTCTTGGCACAGCGATTAGAAGACTTACAGGTTGCTCTCATGACATGTATGTTATCAAGCTCAGTTTGAGTCTGCGCAGTACGCTCGACCCCCAGGAAGTGTGTGCATCTAATTGATTTCACTTGTCTCCATTGAATCCAATGGGGTCGCTGGAAAATACAGGGACAGTTTTTAAAAAAGAACAAAAAAAGGTTTCTGAAGAGTTTTTGGGAGACACTACCTAACCACTACCTGGTTCAGGGCTTCAAAGTTTTCTTTGAGGAGGTAAGAGGCAGTTCTTTCCTCGCCAAAAAAATTATAACAATAATAATAAAAAAAAACAAAAAAAAAAACAGACTCATCACAAATGGGATTGAGCAATGCATGGATCACTTGTTTTTTTGTTTTTTGATTTTCTTACACAACACTGTCCAACGGCAGAAAATAAAGATGCTTACAGCATAACATGAATGTGAGGGGCAGGGTTAACAAACTAAATATATATATAAAGCTATTAGCAGCAATTCTAAAAAGGTTTAACCTGATGGACCAAAATAAATAAAAGTGGAAATTAAATTAAATTATACAGACAAAAAGCGCAAAATTATAAAAACGTTAAAAATCAAATAAAAATAAATCATAATTTGAAATATAAAGAAATCTATAATGGTATCTCGATCCTCTAACAGCACTGGTGAGGAGGGGATGAATTCACAGGACAGAAGTCAGTGCCTCTATCACACTTCACTGTGCCATAATTGTGATGATGCACACCTGTCATGCCTGCACATGGACGAGTGAGTTAAACACACTGGTGGAAATGAACAGACCAATTACAAAGATCTCAGCACTTTGATCACTTCCATCAAAGCTGCCAATCTGTGACTGTGATCATCAGTGTTCCTCATGGTGACTGTTCAGAAGAACCAAGCGCCCCAAAATAACATTCTAGGTTATTTTTTTTTTTTTTTACAACCATAAAATAACGTTCCCAGAATGTTGTAAGGTGGATATTTTTAACCTAAAAATAGCTTATGCAGAACGTTCCCTAATGATTATTCTTAAGTTAGTTGTATAACCCTGTAAACTATCTTTCCAGTGAAATGTGCAGATGCTTTTGTGTACTGACCACAGAGCCTTGAAATATGTTTAATACAACATTTACTAAAATACAGAAATTAATGGTCATTTCGTTTTACTGTCTGACTGGCTTGTTGGTTGATCAGTCTCTTTATTGAAAGATTACTTCAATTCAATGCAGTAATGAGAGTAAATATGATTTCAGACGGATAGCCCAAGCCTAGCTGAAAATAACATTATGTTGATCGAGAAGTCTTTGTTTACAGATCAAGAGAAGAATGTCCCGCTGTACAAACTGTACATTTCAGTGATAAGAAATGAAATGTGAATAAATGTCATTTCATAAACCATGAATTGAGTTGAAGTCATTTTTATTTGGTGCACAATCTGGGTACCCTCTAATCTTACACATTAATGGACAAATTTAACATTATTTAATTTAAAAACCAAGATTTTTTTTTTTTTTTTTTGGAATACTGATTATGCATTTATACAGATAATTTCCTTGCCGCTTCTACTGTACTGCGTTGCGAGTGTGCTGGACGATTACTGATGTACAGCGGGGGAATCATTTCAGAGTAAAGTGGTTCTGGAAATGTTCTGGGAACCAAAAATTGTTAGCTGGGTTGAGCAACAAATTGGACACTAGCTGGTCCAACTTGGTTTTAAAGTCAGCCTATTCTTCCATCACAAGTAGAGTACAGTGTGGATAGCAGCTCTTAATTACAGTGATGTCCATCAGAAGCAGAGCCAGGAGGCATTGTTAGTGTGCACAGGTACGTTCTTTCACGGATTCGTTTTGAAAACCAGCTCCAAACTGCGGTAACTATGAGCAGAATTTCAACACTGTCATCTAATGAGAATTTATTACTCTCAGGCTATTTCAGGAGATGACTGGGAGAGATTAGGCTGACAGCCCTAGTTTCCTTCAACCAGAACACACAGACACGTTTCCGTCACAAAAAAAAAAAAAAAAAAAAACCCACTGTGAAAAAATTATTTTTATTTTATTTTGTTTTTTACCATTTTACATTTAAATGGAAGTGGTGAAACAAAAGGACAAATCTACTCTTAAATTTAATCTGAGTGGGCAACTCAAAAAAGCCTTTTCAATTTATATGCTAATGATCTCGGAATTAAAATTTAATAACTGGGAGATATTGAAAAGCATACTTGAATTATACAAAAAATAAATCCTGAAAGAATAGACTAAAATTAGAAATTCGAGGCAGCACGCAGGCCAGCGCTGAGCCCTTAAACACTTATGATTACATTTTTTATGGAAATCAAAATTGCAAAACAAGCAAGAGATGAAGAGACTGAACCTGCTCCATTGTGCTGCTATAAAAACTGAAGAGAGATTTCTTGTGTTCTGGATCAGGGCATATATATACATAAAACATTCAAATAAATCATTACAGCTCCACAATTTAGTCTGTTGTGTATGCATTACTTGTTCTATTATTCAGTGTTTTTTTTATTTTTATACATGTATTAATTCATATTAGGGTTATTTATCATTTATTATAATATAAATGCTTAATTGTTAATCATTGCATTGATAATTACATTCCCTGCCTTTTCATTGAGTTGGATGTTCTATTATTTCCCCCGGAGCTTTAATCGTCCGATACTCTCTAATGTCCAGCAGAGATCAGGGGCCTTAATATTTGCTGCGTTGAATTCTGGCTGTTACTTCATGATTTTTATCCCAACTTATAACTTGCACTGTTATTATTTTATGTGCACGAAGACAACGGAGACACTGCAACCACGTACACTACAAATAAGAGATACATGATCGACTGATGTGTCATTAAATGCGTTTGGAAATAAGAGAACCAAACGAGTCATAGGAAGAGACTTCAGTCGATTAAACAGAGTATCACCACAGTGTGCATACTAAACGTCTAAAGGTGTATGAGATTTAGCAAGCACCACTAATAATAAAAAAGTGAGGAAATATACAACAATCTTAAATCTGCCCAAAACCGCCAACCCTTCACAGTATCGGAGCAAAAAGACCCACAATAAAAGAGGCCATCAAGAGAGGCCTACGGCATCTCGAGTGTCACTATGAACCAACCGCATGCACACTTCAGAATAACTTATGACAACAGTTCTGTAGATGGGCTACAAAATGACCAATGTAGAGGACAGAAACATATTCCACAGCAGAGCACTGCTTTTGAAGTAAACAAACAGAGCTTATTACGCTCAACTAGGAACAATGTGCACAATTCTATCAGATTTATAAGGTTAATTATTTATAAACTGAAGCCAACACAGAAGAATACATCAACTTTCTAAACATGCAAACGGTTCATCACGACTTAAAAATGAAAGTTTTAACCCTCGCTCTGAGTTTGCATGTTTTGATGATGTCCACAGGTTTTTGTTCAAGAAATGACACTGGCTGTAGCAATTCTATCATAAAGAAGTGGCCAAATATTAAAGATAATGTGGACATGTGAAAATTAACATTTAGCAAATATATGTATAAAAAAAAAGATTAGATTATGCATGCGATAGGCATTTGATATTATACATAAATGTACATGAATTATTATTATATTGTTTAATTGCATGCATGTAAACAGTTTTGTTGGATAAAATTACTAATCAAGATAATTGACTGATTACTCAATTATGTAAAAAAATAGTTACTGAAATCTCTACTTTATTCATTTTAAAATGATTTCTTAGTAAACATGAAATATATATATTTTTTTAAGTTAGTTGAAAGCGCATGTTTATACATATTTATGTGCAGTCTACAAATGCACACGTGACAAAATGTTCATGTAATTAAATGTTTTAGATATTTAAAGGCTTGTTTAAATTATATAAAATGCATACTTGCTAAATGCAGATTGTAGATGAGCAAGTATTATAACATTTGCCTTAATATTAATAATAAAAAAACATTTTTTTATAATACTTTGCATACAATTTACTTTCTTTGTTTAACAGCTCTATAATAACTTATTAGATAGAACTGTTAAACAGTGACAGTAAATTACTTAAACTGAAAATGGGAGCTCTGCGTTCTGGCGGTCAACATAAAGGTCCTGTGTGCTGTCAAAATAAAGGCCTCCCTTGTGACATATCGGACTATACAGTACTAATAATAAAAAAAGTCAAATATTATACAACCACTAGTTTCAAATACATTAAAAAGCTAAAGAATAACTCTAAAGGAAAAATAAAAAGGAATAAGAATATTTTCAGATTCCGTATCTGACAGTTTCAGTCCAGATTGAAATGTTTTAATTGTAAAGAAAAGTTTGAAGACATATATTAAGTCCAAGTATTTGGTGGTGTTTGCTTTGTACAGTGCATGTTGAATGCTATGATATATCATATTAGTGAATGCTGGCACATGTAGGATGCAGATGTAAATTTACAGTGCCTGCAAAACATATTGCACCAATCAGAAAATTGTATTTTACTTTTAAGCCTACATGCTGCAGCAAGATACACCACACTTCAAAATAACAGACATTGTATTTAGTGAAATGTTAACACACTATCATTATGTCTTTTTAAAGTTTGAAAGTCCTGAAACTAGTTCGCCAACCTGTAATTGGCAAAAAATAAAAATAATAAAAATAATAAAAATGTTTAAGAAATTATTTGACATATATTGGTGCTCCTGTTTTTGTGACATATCAGGACACAACTCTGTATAATGACATGGGTATGAAACAGGTATTACAAGGAGAGGGTGACTTATGAGGACATAACCCATGTCCCCATTTTTCAAAATGCTTATGAGTTTTTTTTGAGAAAGTAAAAATGCACAAAGGTTCCTGTGAGGGTTAGGTGTAGGGTTGGTGTAGGGCCATAGAATATACAGTTTGTACAGTATAAAAAATATTACGCCTATGGGATGTCCCCAGTTTTCACAAAAACGTGTGTGTGTAGGCCTGTCATAACAAATTTTTCTGGACAATAAATTGTCCAAGAAATTAAAGCGATAAACGATAATATTGTCGTTCTAAGACCAGTTTCAACTAATATAATGATAATGGCATGATAACGCAGGTACACCTTTTCATAGATCAATAAACTTTTATTTTATGGCAGATTCCGAGCAAGAAATAACATGTTGACTTTGTGTGGCTTAAAATGTATTAATTTTGTATGTTTGTATGTTATATTATGTTTATATGACGTTAACCGAAAGTAAACATTTTGACCAATGAAGGGCCGTTCACATATCGCGTCTTTTAGGTACTCAAGTTCGTTATTTCAAATAACGTGGTGCGACACGCTTGTTTTTTCCAGGCCCGTCCGCACCACATCTAGTTAAAAACATCTCAGCTTTTCAGAATTGACAAGAACTGTGACAACATGTGACAAGAATGAACTCAATCAACTTCCTTCAGGGTGAAATTCCCCATTGCACCCAACTTTTCTTCGCAAATAAATCTTGTTCGTTACAGCAAGGGTTTTCCAGTGGTGGAAGTCCATTACTCAAATGTCCTATCGTTGAAACGGATATCGCGGCTGATGGATGCTTAACAACGACCGAAGCCTAAGGAGCGCTACTGCACGAGCGCTTTGAAAAGAAGGAGAAAACGACATGTCTAGCATTTTCCACGCGTTTTAGGCGCGACATGTAAATGGCCCCTAATAAAACCAGTTAAAAGTTTTTTTGTGTGTGTGTGTGTTAACTCACTGGGCGTGTTGACAAACGCAACCACACGGCTAAAGACATATTTAGCAGAGCAAGCCAAATGAAGCGAGCGAAAAGTAGGCCCATTTTGACAGAAAGGGCAACGAAGTTACTTGCAAAATATGCTACGCGGTATTAAAATAAAGCAGTAATGCAAGTACAATGCTGTATCACTTGAGACACAAACATCCACAAGCAAATGAAAGGCGCTTCCCAAAGCTGGTCACTCTAGCGAGAGGTTATCTCGTTATTCCCGGGACATCTGTGCCATCGGAGAGAATGTTTTCTACTGCGGGCTGTCCACGGCTGCACTCAAGACTAACACCACATCATGACATGTTACTTTTTTTTTTTTATAAAAAAAAATGAAATTATCACGGTCTAATTTATTATTTATTTATTTTTCGGTCGATTAATTGATTAATCGACTATCGCGACAGGCCTACGTGTGTGTGTGTGAACTTGAGTACTTCTAGGTGAATAACCAAGTGCAAGCAAATCTGTGACCGTGACCATGTTAACCCTTTCTTGCAAAAGGTCAGATTTTCTTACTTCAACTGAAGCACATTAGAAGCACTCTGGGATATTCACAAATCATAATGGGATAACATGGATCATCAGTTTTGAACAATCTCATAGATTCCATGTCAGCCAGAGCACAAGCTGTCATTTAAAACAAAACCAGGACGTGCCAAATAAAAAGAAATATACATATTATACAACTACCTAAACTAAAGTATTATTAATACTGTATTCACCAAATTAAAACTACATTACAAAACAAGTTTTCAGCATAGTTTTATCGCCATCAAGTCGTTCTAAATGCAAATGTTATACATTTCTTTCTCTGGTCTATTATTATTATTATTTTTTTCATCCATGGAATGAAAAGGTTGTTTTAGACCCCAGAGACTTTCATTGTATGAGCAAAAACAGCTGAAAACACATTTTGACGAATTTTCAAAACATTCACGCAGTTTAGGAACAACAGGAGCTTGAGAAATTGATGGCAATTAACATTTTTTGATTAATTATCCCTTTAAGAAACTGGACACTTAAACTAAATTAATGCAGCACTTTGTCCTAAGGCGAGCTCGGGCTGATTAGAAATTTCCCACGGAGCAGAAGTTTGGTCTGTATCTGATCACCTCACGCTCCTTCAGGCTTTGGGGTTTAAGCAGGAAGTGTCGGAGTGTTGTGAGACGGGTTCATTTTCAACTGATTCAATTGACAAGACACTAGAGCAAAGTTACCTACTGTTCTGAAGCACTGCAGAATTAGAGTTACCCTTAAATATAACATCATCACAGAGCTGTGGGACACTCATAGGCCAGCGATAGCCAGCATACAAGCATCAGTGCGAGAGCCGACATGTCTGGTCATGTCATGTGCATGTAAGTTATAAACGTATGCCAACTGAAACCACTGAAAATCTGTACAATTTAACAATTTACTCCTATAGCCATGCTGAGATCTCTGTATCTCTGGAACAGAACCATGTAAAGCCTAAAAAATGAAGATAAAATCATTGTTTTACTGTCTTCAACAGTTGTTAAAGTAATGGTATTATTATTTATTTTTTTACCCCTAATGTCTGTAAAAATAAGATGACTGTCATCTTTCTAAAGTCACTTTGCAATGTATTTTGGTTCCAAATCTCAGGTGAAGATACCACTTTGACCCCGCTTCTTCAAAACATACATCCAATGCATTTCATATTTTGCCTTTCATATATATATATATATATATATATATATATATATATATATATATATATATATATATATATATATATATATGCTAAATTTGACACAGAGCGACTATATAATATATGCTATTTAATTTCAAAGCAGACAAAATAACAAGGTCAGAATGGCCTTAATCAAAATAATTATTCACACAACTCTAATTTGGTACTAATGTCATCTCTGAGTGCTCTGAAGTATGGCGCTTTAGAGTTTGCTATGGAGCAACAAACTGTATGAAGTCATTGTAGCATCTTATGAAATCTAGGTTCCCAGAGTGATGTAACGTTAATAGTTACCAGAATAAAAAAAGGCCCAAATTCACATATCCTACAAAAAATAAAAAATAAAGGCAATTGGGCTAAGGATTATTCTACGGAGTCACAATATCACAGAGTCGTTTTGTATTCATTGCTTTTGGGGGAAAAAAGCAGGGCATAAATGGAGTTTCTTATGGATTTAACAGAAAACACTGCACTGTTACTTTAGAGCTCAGTTTCCACACCTTATGAAGAATTTCAAGCAGCAGTTCACCCAAAATATATTCTGCTGTCATCATCTATTCAAAGATGTGTTGTATATATACTCAGTCGTATCAAATATGCTTTTTAAACATTTTTTAAGTACCGTTTACCAATACCAGTCATTTATTTATAAATGTAAAAATTTTGAGTCACACTACATTTACAACCAGCATTAACATTCACAAAAAGGTCAAATTATCATATAATAATTTTGAGAAACCAAATTGACCTTAACACACAGTCGTGCATGTCTTCAGTTTTCCTTTCTAGGACTACATTTATATATATTTATTATGTTCTGCGTTATTTTATTAATTTATTAATAATAATAAAATATTATGCAAAACTAAAAGAACCAAGACTTAAGTGTTTTCTTCATTAAGATTTTTTGGAACTATTTTTTTCATATAAAAAATTTAATTTTACTCAGAAACTAAAAGCACATACACATGTGGTCAGAATTGTTGGCACTCTTGGTAAATATCATCAAAGGCGGCTGTGAAAATAAATTTGCAATGTTAATCCTTTTGATCTTTTATAAAAAAATAATAATAATAAAGTTCGATTTAAGTGATAAAAATAAAAATAAAAAAAAGATCAAAGGGATTAATGTAGATTTATTTCCATAGCCTTCTTTGATCATATTTACCAAGGGTACAAACAATTCTGACCACGTGTGTAAAAGCAAAGCACTCAAAATGTATTCATGAATAAAATTTACAGTATTTTGAATTTTTTTTTTTTTTTAACAATATTCCAAGACTGAAACCATACAATAGCTTTGTGCAAAGAAAAAAAAAAGGGAATCTAAAAACCTGTTATTTACTGATAATCTGTCACGCTACAGAAGCTGTGAAATCTCACCTGTGCTGAGATATAATAAAAAATATATATATATATTAAATGGTTGAATGAAGAATGAGATATGAGAACGGCAGCAGGAAAAGAAAAACTTTAATTTGGTCTGTTTGTCAAAGAAAGCTATACGGCTTCAGAACAGTCAAATACAGACAAGCGATGCAGACGGCTTTAACAATACTTCAATGGTGGTTCCTTTTGCAGCTTCAAAGCTGTAGCCACCAAATCATATGGAAAAGAGTTAAGTGAAGATTCTGCAAAAAAAAATCTTCTTTTGTGTTTAACAGGAAAAAATAACAAAAAGTCAGTAAAAAATTACAGCATACAGCTTTGAAACAACAATTTCTATATTTAGATGAACTATCTCTTAAAGTCAAATGGAAAGGCCACCCTGCATTGGCTCACATGGTTTGAAACATAGATGAAAACTTCATTGGTAAAGGCAGTTTACCTTGTGGTGCAGAGCTCGCAGGAGTCAACTGCTCTGTTCTACTTCCTCTCCTTCCTTGTCTGCTTTTCTTGAATTCTTCCAAACAAGGGTACAATCTGAAAACAAAAGGTTTAATGGGTTAAAAATTAGCCACTTGTTCCAAGTTACATCTACAGGCATTGAAATGCAGTGGAAAATTACAGACCCTGGACGCCTTGCATGGAAAATCCCTAAATTTATTGCACAAAAGGGGGAAAGGCAGGCTTCTGAAAATTTCCATGAAAATTCTATTCTTAGATTAGTAACAGTCGGAGGGCAGAGTGTGGGTTTTTGTTTGAGTAGCAAATCCTAACCAAAACAGGCCTGATTCCACAATATTCAGCTGAATACTACCTCCAACCAAAGCATTTACAACTCCAATAAAACCACCACATAGAAGAGCATTAAAAATGCAGTATATTTGCTGCTTTGACACCTCCATAGTGGTGATGTTTATTTTAGAAAGTGGAATCTCTGTTTTGAATGGAAAAAAATAATATGGCATTTGGAATTTATGTGGCGCCTAAGTTCTGAGAGCACAATGAAAACATGGGACTTTTTCCTTCTTGTAAACCTAGCAATAACGTTTTAATTTTCTGAAAATGTAAAAATAATAATAATAATAATAATAATAAACAGTTTCTAATGAACAAAATCTGAAGTGGCTAAAATTGTTGAGTCCATCATGACAATAAAGAAAACGGGAAATAAACAAATACTATGAAAATGTACATTTTCCAATTCAACTTTTCTTAAATCATTATGCCGGTAATACAATTTGTACGGAACTTGGCTTAATCAAGGTTTATTTAGCATAGTGGCTAAATGAACAAATAACCAGATGCCACCCGATCTAAAGATTCCCTCAGAGTTTAATAGTAATGACTTTATTAATTTCTCCACTGATAGATAACATCAGAAATACAACAACAAAAGTAGATTCTACAGTCTAACACTTCAGTTTACTTCAGTTCACTACCATTTTATTTAAATGGGGAGTTATCGCCTTCACCAGTAAAATATGCCACAAGGATCTGTCCTAGGTCCTCTGCTATTTTCATTATACATGTTGCCCCTTGATAATATTATTAGAAAATACGGAATTAGCTTCCACTGTTATGCTGATGATACTCAGCCATATATCTCAGAAAGACCAGATTCGACTTTTTAAATTATCTAAGTTAACAGAGTGAGTTAAAAAAATGTAAAAGATTGGATGACCAATAGTTTAATCCTATTAAATTCGGATAAGACAGATATATTAATTATTGGACCAAAAAAACAGTACACAGAATCTTGTAGATTACAATCTGCAACTAGATGGATGTACTGTTACTTCCCCTACAGGCAAAAATCTGGGTGTTATATTAGACAGCAACTTGTCTTTTGAAAACCACATTTCACATTACAAAAAAAAACAAAAAACTTCCAACTTCAAAAACATTGCCAAGCCACGAAACATGTTATCTGTTTCTGATGCAGAAAAGCTAGTTCATGCATCTTTAGACTGGACTATTGTAATGCACTTCTAGGTGGTTGTCCTGCAACTTTAATTTACAAGCTAGAGTCCATACAAGGTCAAGAAAATATGATCATATTACCCCAATTTTACAGTCTTTGCACTGGCTACCTATTAAGTTCCGTATCAGTTACAAATTATCCTTCCTTACCTATAAGGCCCTAAATGGTTTAGCTCCTGCGTACCTACTGGTCTTATACTGGAATAGCCTTCCTGATAATGCTCGGGTTCAGACACACTGTCTCAGTTTAAATCTAGATTAAAAACGCATCTCTTTCGCCAAGCATTCGAAAAATGAATCCTATAATCATGGACTGTGCATATATATATATATATATATATATATATATATATATATATATATATATATATATATATATATATATATATATAATGTGTATTTAATTATGTATTTAATTGATTTTTTTCTGTACATTTCTACTATATGGACATAAACTGACAGTCACCACTGATAAGCTATTACTAAATATTGTAGAAAATTTTCTGTCAAGCTGCTTCGCAACAACTGTATCATAAAAGTACTATACAAATAAACTTGGATTGAATTGAATTGGTAAAAATGCACAAGATGCATGTTCTTCTATTTTGGAGGCCATTGAAAATATATTTAGTTTTTGACATTTGTTCACCTAAAAATAAAATAATAGTTATGAAAATGCCATTTATTCACGGTCATGACCTGCTATCATTTGTGGAACAAGAAATCATTTTTTTATAATTTTTGTGTATTTTTTTGTCCATACAATAAATGTCGATGACAACCAAAGTGGCTTTTGAACATCTTTTGTACCCCACAGAAAAAAAATAATGAGTCATAAAGCAGTGGTTCCCAATCCTGGTCCTGGGGAACCCCCAACACTGCTGTTTCTTGTATCTGACACACACATTTGAGGTCTTGGGAGTCTTCACTTAATGAGCTGATGAGTTGAATCAACATCTCCCAATTCAGTGTTGGGGCTTCTCCAGGACCAGGATTGGGAAACACTCTCATAAAGGGATGACATGAGGATGAGTACATGACAGAAATAAATTATCACTAGATCACAAAGGACACATTTGTCTCATTTGTGTATTCAGTACAAGTAAAGGTGACTTGTAAGAATTCAAAAAATAAAGTTCTCCAATCTCCAAATATTCTCACTTCCCTCGTGTAACTACAGCAAAATGATTCCGACACCCAACACGTGTGACCATACATATGATGCGCCCAGCTGCTTTCTGTTCACGACACAGGAACAAAATGCCAAATATTCTGCACCCACTGTCAAATCTGACTGATCATAACAATATTTGCAGTTGAGCTGTGAAAGAAGGGGGAAAAAATCAATAGTGTGTGAAAGGATAATGCTAGCTGGTAAGAGTTGCTTGTCATTTAACACTATTCTGTTTTCTTTCGACACTGGGGAAATGTGCTGCATTTCGAAACGGCTTGACTGAAAAAATAATAATAATGATGTAAATATTTAAACGAACAACAAAACATCATGATGAAGTTCAATTAGACGCATAAACGCAAAAGCATCCACAACAAAAGAGCCTACAAACAGACTTAACCACAGCGGTCGAATATATATAGGTTTTTTTATTATTTTCTTTTTTTTTTTTTTGTTTTTTTTTTATGTAACCTCGCAAGCCAAATTAAATGTAATTTCTTAATTTTTCGAAATATCTACCGACAGGTGGCGCTAATTTCGCTGCAAAAACGAAAACGACATTTACATTCTAATTTCATCAGTAAATAATGCCGTATTTTACTAATCACACTTTCGTTCCTCTCATCTGCATCGAAGTTCAGTTCATGAAGTTATCTAGGGAACAAGCGAACAGTTCAAGCAAACCCTTCTTTCCAGTCGCCAGAGACGAGTAAAATTCACAGGAAAATTCAGCAAACATGGCTGCTGCGTGTGCTTTTTGTGTTTTCAGATTGTACCCTACCCCGTCTGATTTCAACTCAACAAATTTCCCGCAAAAGCCTCTGGTCGATCCAAACACACGAGCGACGGAACAGAACGAGCAATGCAACAATTCACTGCAACACAAACTCGCTGCAAAACTTTATTTCGAAAGCAGCTCCGCAAGAAAAAAGAAAAAAAAAAGAGAAAAAGAGAAATCAACAGATCATGCACTGCACGAGACATTCAGATCACATTTGAGAGAACTGGATGTGATCTTACCGCGCACACAAACATGAGCTCCGGTAGTCTGCGACCAAAGCGCCCGTTACATTCTGTCTTTTGTGAATGAGGAAAGACGCGGCGGCTCCACTTTGTTACCTCCCAAAATGATGCGGGTCATGCGGAGAAATTTTCTGGGAATGAAGAAATCCTCCCCTTCGGATCTCAAAATGACGAAACGAGCGGGTCTTTCCGGGGCTTTTTTTCTCTCTCCCGGTCTCTTCTAGAAACAGCGCTCCAAAATTTGATTTCAATGAATTTGTGTTCTCTTCCTGATATGTCCACGCCACTGGCCGACGCTTCACTGCTGGTGAGGTGTATTAATGTTGCGGTCTGCCCCACGGACACACTCATCCGCCATCATGCAAGGGCAGCTTCTCAATTTCCAAATGCATGAATATTACACAAAGCCTTTATGTGGCTGATATCACGTCAGCTGGCTTTTGGGTTAAACAAACAACATAACTCAACTATTGGCATCCAAGTAAATTTAAGAACGCAGAGCAAGTGTTTTTTTTTTTTTTTTTTGTGGCCAAACTTTTTTTTTTTTTTGTTATCTGCTAGAATTAAGAAAACACATCTGTTAGATCTGCAAGTTACTTGTTTCCCAGTTTGTTGCCTAAACTGTAATTCAAGTGTTTTGAGCAATTTTAGTTAGCCTATGTTTTGTTGCTATAATATTTTACAGAGCGATACAAACATGTTGTGACAAGTAGATAAATGACCTAAGTTACAGTAAATGAAGATTATCTGTAGCGCGTATTTTTTTTTTTTTTTTTTCTCCTCAGAAACCATGACAAATTAGAAATGAACCTCGAATCAAAGGACTTTTATGTATACTGAACTGTTTCCTTTTGTCCATCTTCACTTCTCAAACTGGTCCCGTCTCGTCAGCGCCTCTAGCGGCGAGTCCCTGGATGGTCTGGAAAAAATAATGTGATTCAGGAAATTTAACATGCAAATTAAAAATTTTACAGACGCAAATATAACAGTGTTTCTGCGAGTCCTCATATTTAGAAGCTTAAAAATCACATTATTTGGTAATGATTATATATATATATATATATATATATATATATATATATATATATATATATATATATATATATATATATATATATAAAGTGCCATAATTTAAATTTAGTTTTGGAAGTGTCTGAAATGTTTTGTCTACATTGTAGCTTACTTATGATGTAAATTGTACAAAAATAAATAAATACATTTAAAAAATCCTAAAACTGTATTTTCTGGTTAGGGAAAAAAAAGAGATATGTGCAATCTCAAACACCATCTAAAGTAAAAAGCCACTTTCCACAACATGGTTAACTAGGTAAATGTGCTATCGGCTATTTACAGAATACATCAGTGAAAAAAAAAAAAAAAGAGTCAAATAACAAATAGTGAAGCAAATATGGAACAAAAAAAATCATGACTATATATATATATATATATATATATATATATATATATATATATATATATACACACACACACACATATAATTATTATAAAAAATGCTGTTCTGTGAACAGTTCTTTGAGTAAAAAAAAAAAAAAAATTGAACTAGATGTTAGAAACCGTACAAAAGCATACAAAACCACAACTTTTACATTTGGATAACTCAAAACCGTTACAGTTGTAGTCCTTTTTCAGACATAAGATGCATTTGCTTTGTGACTTGTATGTGCAATCAGCTGCATTTGTGTTTGAAAAGGTGTGACCCAAATGGTCCATGCAGCCAAACAACCCATTCAGGGAAATGAGCAATATGATTCGAATTTCTAAGTGACACTTTGCAGGGTCTCCAGTGGGATGTCCTAACAGTATGGTGTCTTTTGTCTGTGACACATTTGTCTTCAAGTGTAAAGTTCTGTCCCACAGACAGGGTTGAGATTTATTGAAATATCACTTCTGATTGAATGTGCTACAATACTAACTAGAATAAATGAATCTACACAAAAACTATGTCAAGCTTCCTGCTTTTTTTCATTTACAAACCACTAAAAGACTGCTGAGTCAAATACAGCAAAATCAAACACACAGTTGCCTGATGAAAAGAACAAAAACAAAACAACACCAATAGAAACCATGACAGACATTATAATGGTTTCCACTGCCATTACAAACAAACTATCAACTATCAACTAACCATTACCTAATTGTTTGTGTTGCCACACATCCCGAGTGACATTGCATATCAGCGACTGTAAAATATGCATATTAGGTATGGGAGTTGCATACGTTGAGTTTTGATATTTGGATAGGGTCATGTTTTTGATTGGCCTTTGAACTGGTTTTGTTAGTCAGACCTGTTAACCCTGTCCAGTAGTGTGTTTCGGCCTGTTGTTGTTATTCTATGAGGATTTAGTGGTTTTAATATGCTACCAATAAAAAACAACAATTTACCAGTACAGACCCACAGAGTCCATTACAGTTTTCATTAAAACCAATCAAATTCCAATTATGATCATTATAATTTTTTTCCCCCAGCAGGTTGATCTCCCTTTCGAGATCATTTAAAAATATAATTGAATGCAGCTCACTTAGAGTTCACATTTACAGGAAGACTGAAGTATTTAAGGGCTATCTTAGGAGAGCTACATGAAACTAGAATATTCAGAATTTCTCATTAGCTGATGGATAAATGTTAAAGTTTTATTTCTTGAATTAGAGGACAGAATTGTCCCCCTTAGACAGGAGAGAATTAGGAAAAAATCTAGTCATTGGATAAATTAAAAAAAAAAAAAAAAAAAATATATATATATATATATATATATATATATATATATATATATATATATATATATATATATATATATATATATATATATATATATTGGACATATAAAAAATTATGAATAGGACTCTCTTGATTTATAGGAGAAATAAGAATCAGGAGAACTATATACAATTTATAGCACTTAGAAATTGAGGACAGAGAAATATGAAGGAGGCAAAAAGTAATTTATACAAGGAAAATAAGATCCTAAATCTTTGTGGAAGGTGCTGAATAGTTTCCAGAATTACCAGAAAATGTAAAATTTGATAAAAGTTAAGTTGGTAATAAGTTTAATTTATTATTTTCATTAATTGATTTAAGGGGTGTAAGTATGAAAGTTCTGGATAAGGTTAATGATAGAAAACATTTTTTTGCCAGACATGTCAGTTTTCTCAATACGCAGAGATCTAAAATTACTTGCATCATTTTTAGTCGTTTTTTGCACATTGATGTTTCGCATTTTAAGCATCTTGATTGGTTACCTATAGAAAGCACAATATAACACATTCAATAAAATATAGAAGATTACCAATGTGCCTTCATATTTGAATGCCTTTTTTCTATAGATTAAATGAGCAACATTATTGCTATGCTTTGTAAAGTATTAAGGATATTACATTATGTAATTTTAAAACTATGTATGGTTGTAGGTCTTTTTAATACTAAGTTAATATGAATAAGTTACCTCGATATTAAAGGTTTTCAAAATATGGCTAGTTTTAGTTTAAAAGTTGGCTCTTTGTGTAAAAGTGGAATATTTTATTAGTAATAATTTCTGTATTTATAATGCAATGTCAGTACCTGTTACCAGGAGTGACATTTGTGCCTAACATCAAAGATCACAATGGAAACAAGTTTTTAAATGTATTGTGTTATCCTTGAAAAACTGAGTGTATTTCAGAACAAAAAATGCATTGCTTGTCTAGCAAGTCTTTGTGAATATGCTGATTACATCATGTTTTCCTCTGTCCATTCCATCCATTCATCTTTGAGTTTTGCAATCTCTTAATCAGATAAGGTTCCCCTTCATGCTGGATGGTGTTCACAGCAACATGGGTTTTCACCAAACATTAATTTTGTAATCTTCCAGATTGTTTCGTGTTCTGTCCAGGTTCACACCTCTTCAGTTCACAGCTTTACCACGTTTTCTGTTTTCCAATGTACAGTATGAATGCAATGTTTTCCAAAAACAAACAAACAAACAAAAACAAACAAACAAAAAAAAAATCAACATGCTATGTATTGACAATAATTTCACCCAGGTTAGACAAAGCCAGTGGCCTATTTCAGTGGTCCTCGGGAACTGGTGTCCCACTGCTGTGCACATCTATGTATCTTTTATCTGGCGCACTAAGTTTAAAAAGTTTAATTGGAGCTAGAATAGGTTTCGGTCTGTTCTGTTCTGTTTTGTTCTGTTCAGGGTTTTTTTTTTCCTTCAAAACTGGACCAATCAGCTGTGAGCAAATTTAGTTCTTGCCCCAAATTAAAGCAATTCACAGTGAAGGCTATTGTCAGATTCCAATATTAGTGGATGCCAATGTCAATTTATTGAAGGTAGTAGTATAGCACGGTAGTGATGTTAGCATGTTGGCCTTTAAAAACAAATCTTACTCCAAAATACTTACTCTCTGTGGGACAGAACTTTGTACATGAAGACAAAAGGCCTACTAACAATACTATTGGGACCCCAGTGGAGACCCCTTAGAAATTGTAATTGTATGGGCCATTGTTGATCCCATCTGAGCTGCAGCCATAATGTAAATGCATCTGACTAAAGATAACTGAAAATACACCTAGTCTTTCAGATTTTAGAGACGTTTGACTGACTTATTTTGGTAACGTTTCATTAGATTTATTCTTTATAAATTAATCATGTCCTTAATGAATTACATAAGCAATTAATAATATATTGACAAGTTATATTCCACTTTTAATATAAAGTAATATAAATGAATACATAAAACTACAAGCATAAGGAAATATAAAATATGGCTGGTAAGGGGCTACAATGAGCCTCTTCCCGGGCTGTTTTTTTTTTTTTTTTTTTAACAAAGCATGAACACATGTTAGACTGCACCCCATAAACACAACCAAGCCTAAAAAAAAACAAACAACAAAAAAAAAACAATAGTAAACCTCCCCTTTAAGCTTTTTGTGGAGATTTTTTGGTCACACTATATTTTAAGGTCCAATTCTCACTATTAACTAACCATTAACTATGACTTTTGCCTCAATTAACTCCTAATTTGCTGCTTATTAATAGTTTATAACAGGGGTGCCCAAGTTTAGCTCCAATCCTAATCAAACACACCTGAAGCAACTAATTAAGGTCTTCAGGCTCACTTAAAAATTAAAGGCAGGTGTGTTTGATTAGGGTAGGAGCCAAACTTTGCAGGACAGTCGATCGCCAGGAGCAGGGTTGGGCACCCCTGGTTTATAAGGTAGTTGTTAAGTTTAGGGTATTGGGTAGAATTATGGATGTCATGCATTATATGTACTTTATAAGAACTAATAAACAACCAATATGTTAATAATAGGCATGCTAATAAGTGACTCGTTATTAGTGAGAATTGGACCCTATACTAAAGTGTTACCAATTTTTTAATCAAATAAATTGTTAATTCAGTTAGATTTTCTAATATTTGCCTTCTTAGGCCCCTATCATACACCAGACGCAATGCGGCACCAGGTGCGATGCAAGTGGTTTTTGCTAGTTTCATCCTGATGCAGTTGTCATTTTCATGTCCTGTGCCATGTTGTTTAAATTTCAAATGCATTTGCATCCTTTTGTGCGCCCATGGTTGTGCTATCTGTAAACGAGATTTCTAAAGTTTGGCACAATTTTTTTTCTTTGTTTGTAAAGAGCGCTTTAGTAACATGTAGATGGGTACGTGCACCATGCGTGTACACTGCTTATTACACACAAGGATGTGCAGCATTTAATTCCGCCTTGGCACGAGCGCAAGTGGCTTGCATCTAGTTAAGGCGGGGATACACTGTACGATTTCGGTGCGATTTCGGCAAGGTACCTCACACTGTACGAGTAGATCGCATGCGATGTAAAGTCAAAGCTCACGATTTGTGTGCGATCACTGTACGGTCCGATCGTCGAGTTGCGATTTGACTGCTCACACTATACGTGGGGAATCAACTGAATCAACACATAGGATCCCTCAGAACCCTGATGTTTGTTGCTGTTTCAGAATAAACATGGTTTCCCAGGATAAATGCACTGTTTTGTTGATATGCGCAATTCTGAAGTGCTGAAACTTCCAAAAAAAAAAAAATGCTCGGAAGACGTGGTCAATGGTTCATCCATTTTGCATGCGAACTGGAAGCAAGCAGGCATTTTCTTCCCTCTTTTATTTTTCTTTGCCATAACTCCACAAATTATGCCTCCGTCACTTCAGTCCACACTACACGCCATGTCACCATGGTGCGCAGTGAGGGAAACACGGAAAAACGGTTCGTAGCCCTGCTTCAATAGGACAATACCTCACGAGAGGCGACCAACATTTCTGACATGTCAGAAATCCATTCGAACAACTGATGCCGGACGGGAGAGGTTAACCGCCTCTCGTTTCCCCTTGTACACTGCACGACAAACGACGCACGAAAATGCTGAAAATCGGCCCGAGCCGAAAAAGAGTCGCACGAGTCAGAATTTGGCTCAAAATCGGATTAAAATCACACAGTGTATGCCCGGCCTTACAGGGAATGTAAGATGAGACTGTAATTGGTTAATGGAAGGTTATGCCCAAAACACACCCATTACTCATTAGAGCATAGAGACTACCCTTTTAGACCATGCACCAGATTGGCTGTTCACTGCCGATATCACCCTCTCAAAGAATATTTATATCATGGGTTATGAACCCGCTGAACCTGATCTAAACACAGTAGGATTTATTAATTTTTTACTTTGTTCAGCTACCTTTGTGTAACAGGCCTCAGGGGTTTTAACAACATTTCTCATGTCTCTCCAGCACTGGATACCCTTATTTAACACAGCTAAATTAACTGTCATAGTGTCTGGTCTTTGTTTCCCTGTGTGTCCACTAGTGGTCTCACTTCCCCATAGTCACCCCACTGCAGGCACTACATTTCCTACAAAGCCTCTGTCCCTTTCATCACTGTTAATTGCACACCTTTTAATTGCACTCTATATATATACTGTCTATATAAACCGGTCTGTTTCCAGCTGTTTCATGGAGTCCTTGTTTGCCGTCACCTGGCTTTCTCATGTCCCTTGGTTTTCATGTTTCTGTTTTTTTGGACTGCTTTTGTTGTTTTTGTCCTTTATGATATAAATTTTTCATGTTGGAGCCATATGCTAAAATGTTAATATATATATATATATATATATATATATATATATATATATATATATATATATATATATATATATATATATATATATATATATATATATATATACATAGCATTATGCAAATTTTTATTTTATGTCACAGGCACCAAAATTACTAAAGATCACAAACACTCTAATATCAAGATATCCATGCTCTCATCTAATGCAGGCATGTACTCCTTTAACATTTTGACATTATTATTTTTATTTGTTTGGATTATATTTTGCCTCACATGCAAAAACCTCAGTTTGGGAATTTAGAGTATTCTCTCTCTCTCTCTCTCTCTCTCTCTACTTATTTATTCATTTATCTAATTATCTATTAAATCATTCATTATTATTTATTTATTTTTTATTTGTGTGTGTGTGTATTCCATAAGAATTATTTACAATATCTGGAGGAAACAAGCTGTAGTTTGAACAAGCCATTAGTTGTAGTACTTGAAAATAGTTTTCTGTTAAAGAGAATCTCTCCTTTTAGAGTAGACTTTGAGCTTGATAACCTTGCATATCTCAAACAGAATTACACAATAACTAAAATTGAAAAAAAGTGAAAAAGCATAATAAATACCCCTTAAAGTCTTGAATAGCTTTTGAGCTCTTTATCATGATTCACAAGTGCAATGCTATATCAGGTGCGTCACCGAGCAACTTTACTACATCATAAAAGCCATACAATGTGGAGCTGGTTACTTGATGAAAACATCAAAATGTTTCAATTTTACATATCATGCACTATGGAAAAAGTGTTATGAGTTCATAACGTCATATTGTGCAAGGAGTTACACAAAAGCCTTTAGTAATTGATAATCTGACCCTGTGTTCATAATTTGTGTTAATTTCAGCAAGAACAAATTAAAGGTTTTGTGTGTGTGTGTGTGTCTGTGTGTGTCTGTGTGTGTGTGTGTGTGTGTGTGTGTGTGTGTGTGTCTGTGTGTGTACTCTAATTGTCTGTGAAATCAGATGTAAAGAGTCAGAGTTTCTTTTGGAATGCCAACCAATGCTGCTGAAAGCTTGTTGATATATCACATGCTCCAACCTGAAAGTTGTTTTATTTCAAATCACCAGTAGGAAGATTTAGTGTTCCCTTTGGTGAAGTATTCCAAATAATAATGACTTGAAATGTTATAAACTTGCTTGCTTTTGACCTCATGAATTACTAACTGATAGACACAACGGTGGGAAATCTGATTCAATCAGTCAGCGCTTAACGAAGTCACTAAGGTGCATCTAACAACTCTAAGAGTTGAGATCTAAGAAACTTATTTTATGATTGCAGTTTGGATTTTAGTCTTGTAGGATAGATCTTGTACAGAGAAAAGTTTGTACTCTCTAAAAGGTTAGTGTTATCCATATGGATCCCCTCGAGGATGTGTCCTCTCTTCTTTATTTATTTTGAATACAAATCTTTGTAAGTATACTTTTTAGAAATAGACATATTGTAAAATTTGCAGATGACTTTGGGATGTTTATTGAGTAAGGAGGTTCTGTGGTTGATAATTGTGTTACCTGGTGTCAAGATGTTATTGTTGTTGTTGTTTTTTTACTTATTGATGTCAAAAGATATTACTTTTTAAGATACTTTTGATCTTACCTCCAGGAAGTTATCTGTTCAGTATAAAAAAAAGTTACAGAACAGTTACAGTTTTTATGAAATTTAAATATCAAAGTGTGTCTACTTGCTAATATATATATTTACATGGAGTAATTATTAATAATTCCATGAATTTTATATATATATTTGACATTTTCACTCTTCAATGAAACCTATTGGTTATTTAAGTGAAATCATCCAATGTGCATGCATAATGTAGCTATTATGACATTTCTTCTATTAAAATTGTCTATCAGAAGAATCAAGCCAATCTCTCTGACATCTTTTATGAACAATACTTGAGAAAGGCACTTTCTATTTTTGAAACTGTTTGTCACGGTCCCGTCTGTTTCTCCTGTGTTTTCCCCGTGGACTCCATTTTCCCTCAATCCTTCATGCTCCTCCACCTGTCCCTCATCATCAATTTCCCTCACCTGCCAGCAATCTCTCCATCAACAGGACATTATATTCTTTCTATGTTCACCCCAATGTTGTCTGGTCTCGTGTTGTATAGCATTAGGTTTATCTCCTGTTTGGATCTTTGTTTTGTTAATTAATCTACTATTATTGAAGCTCTCTGTGTCTTTGGTCTGCAGCAAGTTGTCACACAGTTGACCATCCTTTATATATATATATATATATATATATATATATGTGTGTGTGTGTGTGTGTGTGTGTGTGTGTGTGTGTGTGTGTGTGTGTGTGTGTGTCCATCAGGAGGTTGTTTTAGGACTCTGGTCAGCAGAACCAAGATAATTAAGGCCCTCTCTTGGGTTGGTGATCACTGTGTTTGTATTGCACTTGATATGCAATATAAACCATAGACTGGTTCTGTTAAGATACTTAGTATGTGTTAACTGTGTTATTGCATCACCATTATTGTATTCCTTATGAAACAGAAGTATTTGTAAGAATAACATGCAATTAAAACGTATTATAATTTCAATTTAAATTAAAATGCAATTAGCTGAACTTAAGAGTGTTTGACCAAATTAGGTATTTGTATGTAATTTAATAATTAGTTTTGCTGTCTGTAATAGTTAAAGTGTACTGCTGGTAAAGGCCAAATTCACTACAAGTGGGCATTCAATAACATGAAACACACTTCTCTTTCAATAGGGTCATAACTCTGTCTGTAGTCTGTTTTTGATATTGCTGCAAAACGAATCTCCCCTTGACGAAAAGTGAAGGAAAGAACAGAAAGACAATGGATCTCGAGAACTCTTGCTGCAGTGATGAACACAGAGCACTAGAGGACAGTCAAACCCTTCTCTTCATGTGATGTCAGAACTCCGAGGGCAGTATAGATTTGGATATAGTACAGATTTATATTCCTCTATAGATTTGAAAGTTACTGCTTTCTTTCTTTTTCTTCTTCTACTTTCCCACACATACACACAAAGTGATAGTTATATAACAAAACCCCTTCTTGAAAAGATCTAGAAAACCATTAAGGTGTTCTCATTAAATCAGGTTAAACACAAGGGAGAGCCCCATTAGGGTAAGATAGTTACTTCATCGAACTTTACATCAGAGGTATAATTTACTATATATATATATATATATATATATATATATATATATATATATATATATATATATATATATATATATATATATATATATATATTATAAAACATGCATTGCATAGCACTAATAGCTCTGAAGTGTTAACAAAAATGAAATCACCATAATGATTAGACTAAACTCTTCATGAAGAACCTTTAACATCCAATGCAATCTTTCCATTTCACATTTCACCTCTTTATAGTAGAAAAACTGGTTTAAAAATGATTCTTTTCTGAACTGTTTGGTTCTTTGGGTATCCAAAAATTCTTCTTCTATGGCATTAGTGCGAACACCCCCTTCCGATACCTTTAGTTTGAAGAGTGTTAAAAACATGTATTTTACATATCAAACCAAAGGGTGCCGTTCCTAAACACATTTTACATCAGTTCAATATCAAAAATCAAGACAATATCAGCAATTATAACATAATAAACTATAAACCAAATTCACATATTGATTCATGTGTCATAAGTATGACAATATACACAAAATAATCTAAATTACATAAAGACGTGCCCTGTGTTCAGAATCATGTAATACAGCTCCCAGCCTAGCATGAATAATGCAGTTACACTGCTTCAACCTAATAGCTATTTCCGATTTCTCTCAAGTAAACGTTACATAACCGTACTTCAGTAATGTTTCGTTTCTGGGTCGAACAAGCCCTATAAAGGAAGAGCTGGGATTTGTCTGATTAAAAAATGAGCCTCATCAGGTGAGATTGAATTAATGACATCCGTCAGGGATTGGATCCTGCGAGGGTTGGAGAGGAAATGGAACTTGAACATTGACATATTCCAAATGATGTACCTAAAATTGGAATCCCATTAGTGCAACGTGCAAAGGAACTCACCCCTCACAACATGCTGTGGCTTTAGGAAGAAAGCAATGCAGCAATATGAAACCATAAAGCCTGGAGACATGCCACACATGATTTGTGGAATTACTATGATCAAGCATTTTTTGACGTTCATCATGAACAACGAACTAATAATTTAGTTTTTCTTTGTGGTCTCATCAGTTCTGTATTGTTGTAGCAGGTGCCGGACAATGATTAACCAGTTTACCTCCTACATCTTCACATTACCTGATTGCATTCCACTCTCTACTGTGAAAGTACCAGGAAAGAAGTTGGGACTTTCTCTCATGCCTCTTTTGGCATGTATTTAAAGTAAATGTGTGAGTGACACTTTATTTGGTCCCACCTACTATTAGGTGTCTTTAACTACTATAATACTTACATCAAAGTAATGATTGCATTTATTGAATTCATGTTGAACTGCAAAACACTTTCTTGGGATGCAGTTAAGGTTTTAAGTACTGTTATTTAAAGAACAATCTCGGACTGATTTAACCCATAAAATGTAAATACAACCAATTAATTTTGGTTAAATAAATCAGTTAATTTGATCATTTTAAGGATACCATTTATTTCCCCCAATATATAAAAATGTAGAGTTTGCTAGTTCCTTCATTGTATTTTTTTTTTCATAGGAAACTGACATATATTGCACCAGCAAACATAAAATAGACTGATTTAAATAAAAATAAAAATAAAATGCACCCCGACCCCCAAATGAGGCTCTTTTGCGTACACACTAATTGTCCTTCTCAGGTTTTTTCCCTAGTTCCATCAGCAGCAGTGATCATCTCCAGAGAGCACAGTGTGACTTAACTTGCAAATCAAGTGTTTGAAAGTACAGCAAAGAACTTTCAAATACTTCCTCTACCTGTTCCACCTCTGCATCTCTCTTCAGGCTCTCTTCAACTCCTATAATGTGTGGCTGTGTTGCTGTGATACTGCAAGTCTTACTCATCAAATCTTTAGTTTCGCTTTCATGAGTTCATGATGGAGCGATGCACACATGTACAACATGAATCAGGGCTTTCATCATGCCAGGACTATATAAAGGCAGTAGAAAATAAATGCGAATAATGGTCAGCAGAGGACAGTCTGACAATATGTGGACTGTACTAATAGTGGGATTTTATATCTGCCAGCACTGTGAAAAAAGATTTAGAGGTGAAATTCACCAAATAGAACACGCTGTTTTGAAAAAATGACAAAGTATAACATGTTCCATATGGAGTGCTTTTAGGAAGAGTGCACTGTTAAACATTTTAGTGTGAAATGACAGTGGGACTTCTCTTGTACAGTATCTAACGGCACTCTCAGAAAATGTATTGACAGCCAACAGTATCATACTGTGTTTCAATAGTGTCAATGTACAATGAAGACACCCGGCATGCAATACAGCATGAATAGATCATGCTGTTGTCACCTTTCTGTGTTTTGCTTTGCTTCCCGTGGCCTAGTTTTGCCTGTGTCTTGATCAGTTTATTGTTTCCATTTGTTGTGTCATGAATTATCCCATTAATCCCTGTGTTTACAAGCCCTGTCTGTTCCTTAGTTCCCTCTCTGCTATTATTTGTATTTTGGTCTACACGTTGTGCTGCCCCAGCTCCTTGATTCCTTGTGTTTGCTTTGTGGATTATAATAAAAGACAGTACAGAGTACAGCAACCTGTGCAGCTGTAGAGTTGTTGTTTTTTCCTGTTTTTATTTGTTAAAACAATATCTTAATGTTCTTGCTAAGAACAGTTTGACTATCTTAAAGTCAGGCAATAGCCTATTTAATATTCTAGCCTGTCATCATTTTGACAAATGCTTTAATTTGTCACACTTCTGACATGACTAGATCATAAACTTGAATATGAATATGCAAGCTTAAAGAGCCCAAACAAATGGGATCACCAATCACCATTATGGTGACTTCAAAACAATTACAGTAGTAAACAATTACATTTCTCACAGTGGCACAATTAAAGACAAATTCAAGTAACAAGAGCAGTAAATTACTGTAATATTAGCATCGTTCTGCTGTTCATTTACAGTGTTTTGTAAGAAAATTACCCAGGGTGCATCGATTCCACAAAACATTTTGGACTTTACTATTATATTGTAAAATAATACTCTTTAGTCCAGTACATTTCTGGCTTTGATTAATTTTTTTTTTTTTTTTTTTTTTTTTTACTTATTTTGGAAATAATATAGTAAAAACTGTAATGTTTTCTGACACTTAACTGCATGTTAATTGCAATCAAATGAAAATGCATTATTATCAAAATTATATAAAAAAATTATAATCACATACCTAACATGTGCTTTAGTATGATAGTCAACAGATCAAAAAAAAAAAAAAAAATATATATATATATATATATATATATATATATTAATTAGGGCTGTCAAATGCAAATCACTATAAATCACTATATTTGCAATTACACCTGAATCCTAACCCTTTTTTTTCTGAAATGCATACCAAAAGATAAATAACAGGACACAGATACATAATTTTCATGTATTGATTCATCAATATGTGGTTATTTTTTTCTGAATTTCAAAAGTTTAACATTTACTTAGATCAAATTTACCTGAGCACTATATCAAACCATGCCATTTAACTACAGATATTGTAAGAGTTTTAGGTGAACCAGTGGTTAAATATAGTCACATATCTATGAAATTGTGCATAGAGAAATTTGAAAGAATGAACTCAGAAACACAAACATGCGCCACCATCACATAAGCAGCACTCTGGGCACTCTTGTTTTTGGGAGGTGTTCATTTGCTCTGCCACAATACTTTAGGATCGATATTTTCACGTTCTGAAGGCTTCAAGTGCCAGTAAAACCAAGTAAAAATGCATATGCTTTTCCAAACAGCTGTAATTTTTGCTGCATTGCATGTAGGCGTTCTGCGCATGCGCAGTGTGAAACACATGACGCTATAACAGGAAGAAGCTCCAGCGTATCAACTACCAAAGTCGTCTTTGTTTATCTAGCTTGGCATGAATGTATTTGAGAGTAATTGGGGTAAAACTTTAAGCTTCTTCTGCGTTTTCGTCACGGCGCTCGCCGCTTTTTTTACTATCTTGAGAATTCATAGATCAACGAGCCTTCCCTGACCTGAATAATTTGTCACATTGCGCATGCGTGAAATGCGTTAAAAAATTTGACGTAATTAACAACAAACAACTAATTAACATCGTTAAGGAACTATGTTTGAGAGCCTTAATATTAATATATATACTTTTCATGTTACTGCTACAATTAGACCCTGTCTCAACTCTCTGCTTGCTCCCATAACAGGACATGACAAGAGAAAAAAAGGAAAAGAAAACCTGATGGTTTAAATTTACTTTGAAATAATAATTATTTAAAATTGATTAATGACAAATTATGTGGAGGCAGAGAGGAAGATGCTGCAAAACTTTCTCAGGATCATGGACAATTAGAGCTGAAGATCTTTGCCCGAACCCGACGGGACCCGTCGGGACCCGACGGGTTCGGTCGGGTTCGGGCTTAATTTCTATCATCTTACGCGGGCTCGGGCCGGGCTCGGGCTTGCGCTCCGGTTTGCGAGGTAATCGAGCGGTCATGTGATGTGTTTCGATTAGCGCGAGAAAGATGCGAAAATGAATGCTGAGCAGGTGTAACGGAGGCTTGCCTCTGGTGATTACGTTTTGGTTGCACCAGCAACTAAAGCAAAGTCTGAGGTGTGGAAAACTTTTGACCATGCTTATAATGAGAATAATGAGTGAATAATGACGCACCATCAGTGAGCGCAGGAGCGCGCTGAAGACATATACAGTGGATTCATTAATTTTCCTCCACAAAAACATGTAGACCTAGCCTAATCTCTGTGAGTAAAGGTTTTTCAAATGATAACTAAATATTCATTGAGTCTTAAATGCATAATGTTGACAGAGTATTTACGCTAATGTTGGCATTATTCTTTTATTAAATAAAGCAAATCCGGCGGAGCCTTTATCTTAATTTCGTTATTGCCAAATACCCATCTTAATTTAAAATGTATCTTTTTTTTTTTTTTATGACTCGTTTTTATTGGTGCGTTGGTCTATTTATAGGTTAAATGAGCCTATGTCTAGAATGCTGAGATGTTACGATGTGACACAGGACTTATTTTATTTCTTTATTCCAACTTCCAAGTGGTCTAGTCTACGTTAGTTATGAGTAAATTATGTTAAAACATGAATAAATTGCTCATTGTTGGCAAAAGGCAAAAGAGCTGTGTGCGTACGCACATTTGAATAATGTCGGGCTGTAAACGGGTTCGGGCTTTAAAAAAGCTGTCAATCAAAATTTACTTGTCGGGCTCGGGCCGAAACCTGTCGGGCTCGGGTCCTGTCGGGCCTAACTTTTAAGGCCCGATTACAGCTCTATGGACAATGCCTCTCATTCCTTGTATACCAAGATGTGACGTGTGGATCCATTTGCAAACTTAGTTAGAAGATGTGGACAAATACAGGTGAGGGCCACACAATGGCATACTGTCATGGAACGTTCTGCTACGACCTCCTCTGGCAGCATCAGATCCCTCTCTCCTGAATATTAGGACTGCAATTCCCAGTGTCCCTCTCCCCAATCATCCCCGTCTAACCCTGCTTAATTATCTTGATTACCTTCTAGTATTTTCACCTGCACCTTGTGTTCTCCCCTTTATATTGACTGCTGTTCCCTTTTATATTTTGTGAAGTTTTGATTTACCCCTGGTCTGTATTGTTATTATCTCTGATCCTTGTAACCCGATTGATGAGATTATCTGAGTTCTCTACGAACGTCTGCTTAAGTTCCTTTTCATTGCCAGCCTGAGTTTATGTCAGCTGTTCTCTGCTTACTCACCTGTATTAATAAACTGCTGCAGATGGATCTAACTGACTCCGCCGTTTCATCACACATACAGGTATATTGAGGGCAAGACGAAAGAGTAGTCCAGTGAGCGGGTGAGGTCGATCTCCAGTGAACAATATCCAAACAGTGTAATCCAAAGGGTTAATCTAAAACACAGGCTATGGTCCATGTGAGGGGTAATCAAGGACAGGCCATAATCAGGAAACATGACGTGGCTAGACTTTGACAAGAATTAGAAACTCAAACTAAGACTGGGAACTGACAGAGAGATGAGTGCAAACAATACTCGGCCATTTGAGAAGGATCTGAGTGTAATATAGTGTGTGTGTGATTAGTTACTTTAAGTACTTTGCGAGCGCTAAAAGAGTTAGTACTCTACAGCCAAATCTCGTTGTGTATGAATGCGATCCGCCATTTATCAGTAACTCCACAACCCTACCTAGTACGGTTTTCCTCAGTGTTTGCAATATCTGCACAAAGGAGACGTGGATCAGCTGCTAGAATATCTTTCCTTTGATTTTACACTTTTATTTAAATTTAAAGGCGGGCGTACACGGTGCGATTTTTGCTGTCGTACGAGTTCGCATGCGATTTTTTTCAATCGTGTGGAAATCGCGTATTCTCGTATGGTCACGGCTCGTATCATTTGCGATGAATTATGAGCCGAGCAGAGTGGCTTACGAGCACTTCCCGACCTCCCGATCATTTTTAAACATGTCTAAAAAGTTTGTGAGCTATCGGTTTGAATTCGTGCCATTTGTGCGGTTGAACGAGCCGATTTGTTGATTTATCTGAAGTTGACCAATCACGAACTAGGAAAACCACAGAAGAAGAAAGACGAAGACGGCAGCTGAAGTCTGTCAGGAACAGCGAGCGCTGTATGATGTTTCTAGCAACGTATTCCAATGCCTTTTAAGTTCTCTCTCTCTCTCCCTCTCTCTCTCTCACACACGCATATGTAGTTTACAGGGAATCTCCATAAACGTAACGGTATTCTATACTGTATATCCCCATACACTACCTCTATCTTCACGAAAAATGCATGTTTAAAATTTCTATTAAACACCGTATAGTATTTTTTAAAGCCATTTGGTTTACGAGGGCACAGTCCTCACAAACCATGTTTACATTTTAATACCCATTTCAGATATTTATATACCATATACAAGAACACACACACAGGGTAACCAAACGTCCCGGTTTCCTATTGCTGAAAAATAACCTGTACGTGTAGGAAACAGTCACGGCTCGTATCAATATTTTATTTGCAGTTATGAGAGAGGGAGAGCAGTTATATTAGGCGCGTTCCACTTGAAGCACCCTGCACGCACAGAATGATCACCTGTATGACATCAAAGTACGGCGAGAGCGATTCGAATGCATTGGATATGTGTGCTCTCATATCGCTCTCGCGGTAATGTCATACAGTGATCCTTCTGTGCGTGCAGCGCTGCTTCAAGTCGAACGCGTCTATCAACATCGTGTGATTGCTCCTGGAATTCGCAGGTTGTAAAATCGTGTCGTATATCATCTCGTCCGTACGATTTTCAGATAAACTCCCTTGTGCCATGTGCGTGGACATACGATCTTCCGACCATCCGAATTCGCACCGTGTACGCCCGCCTTAAGTATTACTACTTAAAAAATTAAGATTACCTCAGAAAGCATTTCTAGCCAACCCCAACACTTATCAACAATAATAATGATAAATGCTGACGCACAATTATATATTTATTTGTAAAAAAAAGTAATAAATTGTAATTCGTTTTTCAATTGTAATTTTGTTTTTCATATTCCATAGCTATATATGACTACACTATAGACAAATGCAAAATCTAATCTAAATCTAAATAAATTTTTTCAGTCAAGTAATGAATGAATGCATGGTTAATGGAACAATTAGACTATATTTTATTTACTGACAACAACAGGTAGGGTGACCATTTCCGTGGTTCATACGGGACACGTCCCAGCCAGGATTTTAATAATGCCTAAAACATCCAGAGCAGTTTAACCAATAACATGCAGGTATTGTACATAATTGACCAATCGTGGGGCTGCATGTGAGAAGGTGAGATCAAGACGGGAAAGATCAAAGCGATGCAAATATGCGCACATGTATGTTCGTTCGTTCGATTGACTTGAAGCGTCGCTGCGCACAAATCCAAAAAAAAAAAGTGCGCCACAGTGTTTCAAGTCAAACGAACGAACAAACACGTGAAAGTGATTCGAAAGCATAATTAGCCATCTGCTCTGCTCTTTATAGCTCTCATGAATGTTACACAACGAAAAACCTGCACAGTGCAAATAGCCAAAACCTGGATATTTTAGGCAATATTAAAATCCTGGCTGGGACCTGTCCTGTATGAACGGCGCATATGGTCACCCTAACAACAGGAAACGTGAAGAAATTGGTAAATTAAAAAATAAAAGTACCCATCACAATAAATACAAGTCAACAACACATGAAACAAAGCTTTATTAAAACATTGTTCTGTTTTTGAATGTTTACAGACGGTGAACCCACATCCATCGATAACGTCCCTCACTGCTGCAGTCAGACTGAATCTGATCATGATGAGAGAGGGATATCGAGTCTGTCCTTATCTGAGTGCACAGAGAGGACGAGGAAGACCATGATGGAGACCCTGAACCACACAACCCTGAACATGTGGGGACAATCTGACTGCTGCTGTGTCTGAAATTGAATTTCATATTTGTACAATTGCATGCATTGCATTTTGATAAAGCTTCATTACTTCTGTGGTTTAGTGAACTGGATGGGTCAGTAGAAGGTTGCTGGATCAATCTCCGCAGTCGTCTCCACCAGTGTGTCTTTACTCCAGGTGGCTCCAGAGGGATCGAGGTCCCTGTAATAACAGCACTTCAGATAAAAGTGTCTGACAAATGAATAAATGTAAATGTGCTTTTTATAAAAGCTTTTTTGTGTCTTGGGCACAAATGCTCAATAAAGCTGCTTATTTCTTAAAGGTTTTTCTTCAAGGTACTACAGTAATATAAATGCATGCATATATTTCATACAGTTTCCATTTGGGGCTTTAAAGTTTTAGTTCATCTGAACATTTAAATTCAGTCATCATTTACTTCCCTCCATTCTGTTCAATCCTTGTGTGTGTGTGTGTGTTTTTTTCCTGAACCCAAAAAGTGATTTTGGTCAAGTTTCTCCTGCTGGTTTGTGTTCATACAGTATCAGTCAATGGAGCCTGACTTTCAGATTCTTCATGACATTATTTGATGATGCTTTAGAAGCTTCTGAAACTCTGGGTTTATTGACTGATATTGTATGAACAGAAACCAGCAGATCAAACTTGACCAAATTCATATCCTCAGTGTCTTTTGTTCTTTCTCTAGATGTTCTCGCTGGCTCTGGGCTCACTGAGGATGAAGAAACCACAGCAACATCCTGCTCAGATGAAGCAGTAAGAGGTGGAATGATGGAGCATCTCACCCATGGCACTCAACCATTTCCATGATGCTTCTGTGCACTTCTCCTTCCTTAGTGGACATGGCAGTCTGCAGACATTTCAGAATCTACAAAGATGCACAAACACAAAATAAAAGCAGTCATTTTAACAGCACGGTGTCATTTAAAATCCAGGATGGGGGTACGTTTTTTTGCACGGCTTAACTCATTTGGTTATGAGGTTCAGCGTTTCAAGTTGCCTTGAGCCCGGCAGTCCTTTGAAGACTAGCTTAGTTTCAACAAGCAGGCATTTTGGAGATGTAAAGCCAGTGGAAATCCTGATGAGTGTTCTATATTTCTGCCTGTTTTTTTTTTTTTTTTTTTTTTGTTAAAGATAATAAAAGGAGGATATTTTTCGCCTGTTTTGGTACTATGTGCTAGGTATGCCACTTTCAAAGGAGCAATTAATTGGATGTTTGTGTAGACTGGGTAACATGTAAAACTTGGTTCCGTTTCGAGGGAACTTTGAACTGCGTCCTCTGGTTGTTGCAGCCTTTTGAGTATGACCGATTGTTGTCTACTGTTAGTAAATTAGTAATGCATAACAGGGGTATGCAGGTTGTATAAATTTGTATTATAAATTGGCATTGTTTTTGTCCTCTTGGGAGCACTGGAATTATTGATATAGACTTTATGGCCTGTGAAGATTAATTTAAATGATAGAACCAGGAAACTTGATTTGAGTTAAAGCATCTTGATCTTATGTGCTCTAGTGTTAGGGAATTTATTGAGCTAGGCTCTAAGATATTTTCTGGCACTTATAATTTTTTTTTTTAAGGGAAGGTTGTTAGGATTATTTGGATTTTATTGGGGTCGATTTGTTAACTAATCGTCACTTCATCTTTTATGCTAGTTCAAAATGACTTTGCCTGAGGAATTGAGTGTTGAACTTTCTGAGAAGTTTCTAGATAGGTGCACCAAAGAGTCATGCTATTGTTTTGACTAGTAATGGTAAGAAGCGAAAGCTTCGAAAACAGGTTTGGTTCAATTCAGTTCAGGTTCAGTTTAAAAAATTGGATCTTGAGCAGGAGCATGAGCGTAATCTGGTTGAATAAAAAAAAAAAAAAGAGTATGCACGTGAGAGTGAACGTGAATGGAGGCACTATGAGATGAGGAAGCTAGAGCTTGAACTAGAAGTTAAGAAAGTGGAAGCTTCTAAGTCCATTCAGGTTGTGCAGACTTCTTTTGATGTTAGTCGAAACCTTTATGATGGTTCCTCCATTTTGTGAACGTGATGTAGACAAGTATTTAGCCCATTTTGAAAGAGTTGCTTCTTCTCAGAAAATGGCCATAAGACAACTGGACTTTGCTTCTACAGTGAGATCTAACAGGGAAGGCTAAGGAAGTGTTTTCTTCTCTTTCCAAAGAAGATTGCAGATTTTAAAGAGGTAAAAACTGCCATTTTGAGAGCATATGAGTTAGTGCCAGAGGCGTATCGTCAACATTTTCAGGGTTACAAAAAAGATGCAACAAAAAACGTTGCAAAAAAACAAAACAAAAATACTTATGTTGAATTTGCTTGGGAAAAGAGATTTTGTTTACGAGATGGTGTCCTTCTCCAAGGGTAGAAACCTTGAATCAGTTGAGGGAATTTATTTTTGTAGAAGAATTTTTAAAACTGTGTACCAGGGTCTGTATCTACTTACTTGAACGAGCAGAAGGCCCTGACCTTAACTACTGCATCTGTGTTGGCTGATGAATTTGTTCTGACTCACAGAGTATCTTTTCCTGATAGAGCGTCCAGTGAACAAAGTAAAAAGTATTTTCGGAATCGGTTGACACCTCCAGTAAGTACATCAGGCACTGTGTTAAGTGTGCCCCCTGTGAGTCAGAATGTTTCATCAGATAGGAAAGGTAAGGTGGTCTGTCATAAAGCTAGACATAAAATTTCTGAATGTACTGCTTTAAAGAATTCAGCTAACCAAGTTTGATTAGTATCCGGCAGCCATATCACCCTGGAGCCCAAGACCGGTTGCCCACTGAAGCTAAGCAGGACTGAGCCTGGTCAGTACCTGGATGAGAGACCTCCTGAGAAAACTAGGTTGCTGCTGGAAGAGGTGCTAATGAGGCCAGCAGGGGGTGCTCATCTGTGGTCTGTGTGGGTCCTAGCGCCCCAGTGTCGTGATGGGGACACTATACTGTTAACGAGCACCGTCCTTCGGATGAGACGTTAAAAACCGAGGTCCTGACTCTCTGTGGCCATTAAAAACCCTGTGGCTAAATTCGCCCATTGGCCTCCGACCATCATGGCCTCCTAACAATCCGCATATCTGCTGATTGGCTTCATCACTCCGTCTCCTCTCCACCAGTAAGCTGGTGTGTGGTGGGCGTTCTGGTGCAATATCGCTGCCGTCGCATCATCCAGGTGGATGTTGCACACTGGTGGTGGATGAGGAGATACCCCCTGTCTATGTAAAGCGCTTTGAGTGCCTAGAAAAAAGCGCTATATAAATGTAAGGAATTAATTATTAGTTGGGCTTGAACTGCTGGAGATTGATACTCAAGAACAGAATTCTGTGAGTAAGAAGTTGATAACACGAGCAGATGTTGGGGAAAATTATATAGAGTATGCTCCATTTATCACTACTGGCACCATGTCTCTGCCAGGACAGGAGGGAAAATCTGTGCAAATCCTGAGAGACACGGGGGCTGTGCAATCCTTCTTGTTAGAGGGAGTTCTTCAACTCTCAGGTCAGACTGCAATAGGGAAGTATGTATTGATTAGGGGATAGAAATTACTTTCTTAAAAGTTTCTTTACACAAGGTACATCTTGCCTCTGGTCTTGTAACCGGTGATGTGATTGTTGGAGTATGATCTTCTCTTCCTGTGCCGGGTGTTGCTTTTATCCTGGGCAATGACCTTGCTCAGGGAAATGTCTGAGGAACATCAAAACCTGTACCATCTACAGTTGTAGTTTCCTTACCTGTGTCTGCAGATGTTCCTGATGAATGTGGTCAGAGATTTCCCCATGTGTTTCCTTCCTGTGCTGTCAGCCGAGCCAGAAAAAAAAAAAAAAAAACTTAAAGCTTACCAACTGTGTGAAGATGAAGTTTCTTTAGACCCTAACAGTGAGGCAATCATGGAGGAAACTTTACCTGTTCATTTAGAAAATTATGTGGGCAAGAGTGGTCTTTCATCAGGGGAAGCTGGTGGTGGGACAGCTGAAGGTGAATCATTTGGTATAACCTTAACAGAAAACATTACTTCGGATTTATCTATTTTTCTGGTAAGTTTGTATCTCAGCAGAAAGGAGTATCAGATTATCTTTTGCCCACTATTTTTAATGTCTCCAGGGAGAATTTTATTCAAGAGCAGTTACTCAAGTTATCCAAGAGCAAAACTCTTAAACCTTTGTTTTCAATTATTCGTATTGAGGGAGATATTGACACTTCGCTACCTTAATGCTATTTTCTGAAATAAGGGTTGTTGCTTAGATGGTTGGTCACTGAAGATGAACCACTCACTAAAGCTTATGTTCAAGTGGTAATACCTCTTCAATTCAGACAATCTGTGATCAGGTTAGCTCATTATGGACTGGCTGGACATATGTGGGTGAGGAAAACATATGATCGATTGCAATGTGAATTCTTTTGACCTGGATTAAAAAGAGATGTGGCCAAGTTTATTCAAACTTGTGTGCCAACTTACTGGTAAGCCAAACCAGAAGATTCCTGTGGCTCCCCTCCAACCTATTCCAGCGACGTCAAAACCATTTGAATATTGCTTGTTGATTGTGTAGGTCCTTTACCTCGATCAAAGACAGATCATCTGTATTTACTTACAGTTATATGTCTATCTACTCAATATCCAGCTGCAATATCCCGTCAGGTCCATTACTATAAAATCTACCCTCAAAGCTTTAACTTACTTTGTCAACTTTTGACACTTCTATAATTATTCAGTCTGAACTGGGCTCTTATTTTATGAGCCGCCAGTGTGCTAAAGCTTTGCGATAATTGAAAATCAGTCACAACATTTCCAGTGCATATCACTCTTAGAGTCAATGGGCCCTTGAGAGATTTAATCAGACCCTGAAGTCACTGCTGCGGTCATATTGTGTGGAACTTGGGTCTGATTGGGAGGAGGGGCTGCCTTGGCTGCTTATGGGTCTTGGGTCTTAGAGAGGTTATACAGGAGAGTATTGGATTTAGTCCAAATGAACTGGTATTCGGACATGAAGTTCGTGGTACCACTGTGGTCCTTGCTGATAACTGGTTCCCCACTGAACCCTCCAAAAATGTTCTTGAATATGTTAGTGGTTTTCGAATTTCGACTGTATGAGGCTCGAGCAGTTGCCCAGAGAAAACTGGGGAAGTCACAGAGTAAGATGGAGAGGTTGTTTAATAAAAAAGCAGTATCTTGGGAATTTAGGGTTGGAGACCAAGTTTTAGCTTTGTTGCCCCTTGTAAATAACCCTTTTCAAGCCCGGTTTGCAGGTCCTTATTCGATCTATAAATGCCTCTGTGGACAGAATTATCTGTTAAACACCCCAGAATGACGTAATGTAGTACAGGTTTATCATATAAACCTGTTAAAGCTGTATTTTCCTCTTACATCTTCTGTTGGGTTAGTAAACACCGTGAAAGGGGATTCTTCACATTTGAGTGAGAAGGGAACTTCCTCTTCCAAGAGTTTCTTCTCGGATTACTTTGGGGATGATGGCGTTAATCTGCATTCTCGTGGTGTCATTGAGGGACGATTGAATAATTCTGAGATGTATGAAAGAAAGGACCATCATTTACCCCATCTCTTCTGTCTTGGAGTTCACCTTGTCTTCTTGTTAATAAGCCAGATGGATCCTACAGATACTGTACAGACTATCGTAAGCTAAATTCCATCACTATGCCTGACTGTTTTCCATTATCCTGCATAGAAGATTGTGTTGACTGAGTGGGGTCTGCAAAGTTTGTGAGCAAATTTGACCTTTTAAAAGGGTATTGGCAGGTTCCACTGACTGCTAGGGCAAGGGAACTTTCTGCCTTTCCGACCCCCGATAATTTCCTCCAATACCGTGCCATGCCATTCTGGTTCGAAATGCTCCAGCCACCTTCCAGCGCCTTGTTAACAAGGTATTGTCTTGTTTGTTTGGTAGTGAGGCTTATTTGGATGATGTGGTCTTGTTTAGTTCATCTTAGGCAGATCACCAAGCCAAAATAAGAGTTATTTTGTCATTTGACAGAGGCCTTGTTAACTTTACATCTGGCAAAGTGCAAAATTCGGTCACTTAAGGCGGGCGTACACGGTGCGAATTCGGATGGTCGGTAGATCGTATGTCAACGCACACGGCACGAGTGAGTTTATCTGAAAATCGTACGGACGACATGATATACCACACGATTTTACAACCTGCGAATTCCAGAAGCTATTGCACGAAGTTGATAGACGCGTTCGACTTGAAGCAGCGCTGCACGCACAGAAGGATCACTGTATGACATTACCGCGAGAGCGATATGAGAGCACACATATCCAATGCATTCGAATCGCTCTCGCCGTACTTTGATGTCATACAGGTGATCATTCTGTGCATGCAGTGGTGCTTCAAGTGGAACGCGCCTAATATAACTGCTCTCCCTCTCTCATAACTGCATATAAAATATTGATATGAGCCGTGACTGTTTCCTACACGTACAGGTTATTTTTCAGCAATAGGAAACCAGGACGTTTGGTTACCCCTGTGTGTATGTTCTTGTATATGGTTTATAAATATCTGAAATGGGTATTAAAATGTAAACATGGTTTGTGAGGACAATTACTGTGCTCTCGTAAACCAAATGGCTTTAAAAAATAATATACGGTGTTTAATAGAAATTTTAAACATGCATTTTTCGTGATGGATAGAGGTAGTGTATGGGGATATACAGTATAGAATACCGTTACGTCTATGGAGAGTCCCTGTAAACTACATATGCGTGTGTGAGAGAGAGAGCGAGAGAGAACTAAAAAGGCATTGGAATACGTTGCTAGAAACATCATACAGCGCTCGCTGTTCCTGACAGGCTTCAGCTGCCGTCCTTGTCTTTCTTCTTCTGTGGTTTTCCTAGTTCGTGATTGGTCAACTTCAGATAAATCAACAAATCGGCTCGTTCAACCGCACAAATGGCACGAATTCAAACCGATAGCTCACGAACTTTTTAGACATGTTTAAAAATGATCGGGAGGTCGGGAAGTGCTCGTAAGCCACTCTGCTCGGCTCGTAATTCATCGCAAATGATACGAGCTGCGACCATACGAGAATATGCGATTTCCACACGATTGAAAAAAATCGCATGCGAACTCGTACGACAGCAAAAATCGCACCGTGTACGCCCGCCTTTACTTGGGTAAGGTAGTGGGAAATGGACATGTTTGTCCAATTGAAGCAAAGATTGAGTCTATCTGTGCTTTTCCAGTACCTACGAACTGTATAGAATTATGTAGGTTTCTGAGAATGGTTGGGTATTATCGTGGGTTTTGCCCAAGTTTTGCATTTATTTTGGCACCCTTGACCGATTTGATAAGTTCTAAAGTACCTTTAGAGTGAACCACTGTTTCTTAAAAGGCATTTCATGGAGCCAAAGCCTTGTTGGCTAGTGTGCCTGTCCTTGTTGCAACAGATTTATCTCAGCCTTTTTGTTTAGCTGTAGATGCTAGGGATAGTGGCGCTAGAGCTGTTCTTTTACAGAAAAACCAGGATGGAGACGAACATCCAATGTCTTATTTTTCAAAAAAATGTCCATCAGTGAGTTTATTCAGTTGTGGAAAAGGAAGCGCTTGCTCTGGTTCTGGCTATTCAGCACTTTGAAGTTTATTTGGGATCCGCTGCCAGTCCAATTGTTGTTTATACAGACCAATCCTTTAGTATTCTTGCATCGAATGAAAAATCATTACCAGAGGATAATGAAGTGGAATCTCATTTTACAGCCATTTTCCCTTGATATTAAACACATTCGGGGCAGCGAAAATGTCACTGCTGATGCTCTACCCAACCCCCCCCCCCCCCCCCCTCCCCCCAAAAAAAATCATAAAAGTGAAACTCTTTGTAACAGCAATGCACCACAGAATGCCACAGGAAGTCATGTCTTTGGGTGGCTATCAAGCTATATAACCTTCTTCAATCAATCAATCACCTTTATTTATATAGTGCTTTAAACAAAATACATTGCGTCAAAGCACTGAACAACATTCATTTGGAAAACAGTGCCTCAATAATGCAAAATGATAGTTAAAGGCAGTTCATCATTGAATTCAGTTATGTAATCTCTGATCAGTTTAAATAGTGTCTGTGCATTTATTTGCAATCAAGTCAATGATATCGCTGTAGATGAAGTGACCCCAACTAAGCAAGCCAGAGGCGACAGCGGCAAGGAACCGAAACTCCATCGGTGACAGAATGGAGAAAAAAACCTTGGGAGAAACCAGGCTCAGTTGGGGGGCCAGTTCTCCTCTGACCAGACGAAACCAGTAGTTCAATTCCAGGCTGCAGCAAAGTCAGATTGTGCAGAAGAATCATCTGTTTCCTGTGGTCTTGTCCTGGTGGTCCTCTGAGACAAGGTCTTTACAGGGGATCTGTATCTGGGGCTCTAGTTGTCCTGGTCTCCGCTTTCTTTCAGGGCTGTAGAGGTCCTTTCTAGGTGCTGATCCACCATCTGGTCTGGATACGTACTGGATCCGGGTGACTGTAGTGACCCTTTGATCTGGATACAGACTGGATCTGGTGGCCATGGTGACCTCGAACAAGAGAGAAACAGACAAATATTAGCGTAGATGCCATTCTTCTAATGATGTAGAGAGTACGGTGTTATGTGAAGTGTTTCCGGTTCCGGTTTACCTAATTAATGCAGCCTAAAAATCCTTTAACGGATTTGGATATTAAAAGCATATAAGTATGTTATGTGTATGCCAGGTTAAAGAGATGGGTCTTTAATCTAGATTTAAACTGCAAGAGTGTGTCTGCCTCCCGGACAATGTTAGGTAGGTTATTCCAGAGTTTAGGCGCCAAATAGGAAAAGGATCTGCCGCCCGCAGTTGATTTTGATATTCTAGGGTATTATCAAATTGCCTGAGTTTTGAGAACGTAGCGGACGTAAAGGAGTATAATGTAAAAGGAGCTCATTCAAATACTGAGGTGCTAAACCATTCAGGGCTTTATAAGTAATAAGCAATATTTTAAAATCTATACAATGTTTGATAGGGAGCCAGTGCAGTGTGGACAGGACCGGGCTAATATGGTCATACTTCCTGGTTCTAGTAAGAACTCTTGCTGCTGCATTTTGGACTAGCTGTAGTTTGTTTACCAAGCGAACAGAACAACCACCCAATAAAGCATTACAATAGTCTAACCTTGAAGTCATAAATGCATGGATTAACTTTTCTGCATTTGACATTGAGAGCATAGGCCGTAACTTAGATATATTTTTGAGATGGAAAAATGCAGTTTTACAAATGCTAGAAACGTGGCTTTCTAAGGAAAGATTGCGATCAAGTAGCACACCTAGGTTCCTAACTGATGACAAAGAATTGACAGAGCAACCATCAAGTCTTAGACAGTGTTCTAGGTTATTACAAGCAGAGTTTTTAGGCCCTATGATTAACACCTCTGTTTTTTCTGAATTTAGCAGTAAGAAATTACTCGTCATCCAATTTTTTATATCGACTATGCATTCCATTAGTTTTTCAAATTGGTGTGTTTCACCGGGCTGCGAGGAAATATAAAGCTGAGTATCATCAGCATAACAGTGAAAGCTAACACCATTTTTCCTGATGATATCTCCCAAGGGTAACATATAAAGCGTGAAGAGTAGCGGCCCTAGTACTGAGCCTTGAGGTACTCCATACTGCACTTGTGATCGATATGATACATCTTCATTCACTGCTACGAACTGATGGCGGTCATATAAGTATGATTTAAACCATGCTAATGCACTTCCACTGATGCCAACAAAGTGTTCAAGTCTATGCAAAATAATGTTGTGGTCAAATGTTGTGGCAGCACTAAGATCCAATAAAACTAATAGAGAGATACACCCACGATCAGATGATAAGAGCAGATCATTTGTAACTCTAAGGAGAGCAGTCTCAGTACTATGATACGGTCTAAATCCTGACTGGAAATCCTCACATATACCATTTTTCTCTAAGAAGGAATATAATTGTGAGGATACCACCTTTTCTAATATCTTGGACAGAAAAGGGAGATTCGAGATTGGTCTATAATTAACAAGTTCTCTGGGGTCAAGTTGTGTTTTTTTTATGAGAGGCTTAATAACAGCCAGTTTGAAGGTTTTGGGGACATATCCTAATGACAATGAGGAATTAATAATAGTCAGAAGAGGACCTATGACTTCTGGAAGCACCTCTTTTAGGAGCTTAGATGGTATAGGGTCTAACATACATGTTGTTGGTTTAGATGATTTAACAAGTTTATACAATTCTTCCTCTCCTATAGTAGAGAATGAGTGGAACTGTTCCTCAGGAGGTCTATAGTGCACTGTCTGATGTGATACTGTAGCTGACGGCTGAATGGTTGCAATTTTATCTCTAATAGTATCGATTTTAGAAGTAAAGTAGTTCATAAAGTCATTACTGTTGTGGTGTTGGGAAATGTCAACACTTGTTGAGGCTTTATTTTTCGTTAATTTAGCCACTGTATTGAATAAATACCTGGGGTTATGTTTGTTTTCTTCTAAAAGAGAAGAAAAGTAATCAGATCTAGCAGTTTTTAATGCTTTTCTATAGGATATGCTACTTTCCCGCCAAGCAATACGAAATACCTCTAGTTTTGTTTTCCTCCAGCTGCGCTCCATTTTTCGGGCTGCTCTCTTTAGGTTGCGAGTATGCTCATTATACCATGGTGTCAAACTGTTTTCCTTAACCTTCCTTAAGCGTAAAGGAGCAACTGTATTTAAAGTGCTAGGAAAGAGAGAGTCCATAGTTTCTGTTACATCATCAAGTTGTTCTGAGGTTTTGGATATGCTAAGGAATTTGGTAACACGGGGAAGATAACTTAAAAAGCAGTCTTTGTGGTAGAAGTGATGGTTCTTTGATACTTGTAACAAGAAGTAGAATTTACTGTTTTGGCTATATGAAGTTTACACAGAACTAAATAATGATCTGAGATATCATCACTTGGCTGAATAATTTCAACACTATCAACATCAATTCCATGTGACAGTATTAAATCTAGAGTATGATTTCGACAATGAGTAGGTCCTGAAACATGGTGTCTAACACCAATAGAGTTCATAATGTCTATAAATGCTGATCCCAGTGCATCTTTTTCATTATCGACATGGATATTAAAATCACCAACTATTAAAACTTCATCTGCAGCCAGAACTAACTCGGATGTAACATCACCAAACTCTTTAATAAAGTCTGTATGGTGCCCTGGTGGCCTGTATACAGTAGCCAGTACAAACATAACAGGGGATTTATCATTAACATTGGTTTCTCTGGATAATGTTATATGAAGCACCATTACTTCAAACGAGTTATACTTGAAGCCTGCCCTCTGAGAAATCCTGAAAACGTTGTTATAAATTGAAGCAACTCCTCCCCCTTTGCCTTTTAGACGCGGCTCATGTTTATAACAGTAATCTTGGGGGGTGGACTCATTTAAAATAATGTAATCATCAGGTTTTAGCCAAGTTTCTGTCAAACAGAGCACATCTATATTATGATCAGTTATCATATTATTTACAAAAAGTGTTTTCGTAGAAATGGATCTGATATTCAATAAGCCAATCTTTATCATTTGTTTATCCATATTGCATTTGTTTTTTATTTGTTGATCCTTCTGCAGGATAAGCAGCTGAGCTGGTCAATAATTTATATGTACAAATTTTATCTTATCTAAACAAAAATACTTATAGATCGTTACTTTCTGTATAAATGTTTATATATCCTAATTATATTGACAACAATAGTGACAATCTATTGCTGTCCCATTGAAGGAAAGATGCAATATTATTTGTCTATTTTAATGTAGGACACTAAATAATAATTCCATAGAGATACATTAAAAGACTCATATTTTATTTGAAAAGAGACTTGTAGAACTGTATTATACACACAAGCTATTTGTGCTTGAATTGCCACGTGTGGCTTTATTTTTGGTTAAAATTTTACGAAAATCAATTATTGACCAAGCACATAAGACATCAGTGTTCAAAACTGTCTCCTTACTTTACTCAGATATATAACAGTATAAACTTCTAAAAATTATTTATCATTTGAATTATCGGGTCTGATTTTGGTATTGATTTTGGTTCTGATATTGGGCAGAATGAGCAGAAATATCTAATACTTATAAAGCAACATTGTTTCACAACCTAAGTTACTTAATAATTCATTAAACTGACAAGAGCAGGAGAGAGAATATAACCTTGTGTTTCATATTAGATTTTAGAGCCAAAGAATTTGGAACCTTGAAATCTGATTTTCTTGTGGTCACTAAGACACGTAGTGCATGATATAACCACATTCCCTTAGAAACGAGATTCTTTCTCTGCACCACTAAACCTTCTTAGGCCTTTTCTCAGGCCTAAAAACACACTACATCAGACTGGTGGTTCTTGTTGAGTGGAGGGAACTGACATGGCCACTTAAGTGGAATTAAAGAGAGTACACTTTCATGATTATGTATCTCTAAAAAAAAAAAAAAAAAAAAAAATGGCCTTGTTGAAGACCAGTTGTGCCACTGCATTGTGAATCATTTGTAGAGGTTTGATTCTGCTTGATGGAAGACCAGCCAGAAGAGCATTAAAGTAGTCCAGCCAAGAAATGGGCCTGGACAAGACGTTGTGCCACATTTGATTCCATTAGAAAGGGCCTGATCTTTCTGATGTTGTGCAATGCAAACCTGCAAGATCGAGCAGTCTTTGCAATGTAGTCTTTTCGAATTCTTGTGTGACTGTTAAAAATGAAGGAGAATTAACATACAATATCAAAATTATTTATTCCATAAAACATCCATTAACACTTTAGTATAGGGACCAATTCTCACTATTAACTAGTTGCTTATTAGCATGCGTATTATTAGCACATTGGTTGTTTATTAGTACTTATAATGCACATATTCTGCATCATCATATTCTACAACCTTAATCCTACACAATTCCTAAACTTAACAACGACCTTACTAACTATTAATACACAGTAATTAGAAGTTTATTGAGGCAAAAGTCATAGTTAGTTAGTTAATTAATAGTGAGAACTGGACCTTAAAATAAAATGTGTCACTAGAGACTGTGAGTCAGTGAATTTTGTTGATATCTGATACATTCTGTAATTACATAAAAAAATCAGTAATTAATTACAGTGGTCCACACAAATTATTACAACTAATTTGTTTTTGAGAGCCACACAATCTCTTTAGCTTTGGATTGCACTAGTTTTCTAATCAATGTTTAGGTGACAATTGCTTAGCAATAAGCAACTGTGATTTAAGTCTTTTTTTTTTTTTATCAGGCCATCCACAATGTATATTTGGGGAAATTTGCTCACCAGTGGGTCCTCTATAGTGAATGGGTGCCATCAAATTGAGAATCTGAATGAGAGAAAAGCTGTGTGTATGTAAGAAACAAACCCATGAAACTCTTCTTCCAATGAAAGAGTCGATCTTCTTTTGTCTTCTCACATCAAAATCTACATCCACATTTGTTTGGAATAATTTTGGACTGGTTTTGCTAGTAAACAGTGTGTGATGTGTGCATATTTCTCTCCTGATTCAGACGAGATGACATTTTCTCTGGAGGAAACAATATTATTGTTTATAGGCCACACACTTTAAGATTTTAAGACGCGATTTGCACATCCAAGTAATTAAGGGGCGTGGCCCAATTCAAGGCCTGTCACAAATAAACTTTTTGACCAGAAAATGTGGTATCATTACATTTATTTTACTGGTCCCGATCGCATTGGAGCCCACACAATCCCAAATCAAATATGACTCTTGATTGGGCTGACTCTTACTTGATACTCAACAATAGCCAATGAGAGCGAGCAAGCTACACCGACCATATTTTGTGCTTCAATAGCTGAAACTTGGAAGCCACAAACATGCCACAAAAGTGGAGTACTGAGAAAGAAGATCACCTATATCCTTCTTCCCATAAAACAAAACTCGTGGCAGGAGAACCAGTTGATGACATTGATTTTATACCATTTGTTTTTCTTCACAAGTCACGTTTGATCACACAAGTTTCGTGAGATCTTGTCTCACTGTAAAAAATGATACTACAGTCAGTAGGTGTGTGGTCTGGCGGTCTGGTCAAATCATTAAGAGAGTGCATTCAGTGTCTTAAAAACATGCAGCTTTTGGTTTCACAAGATATAAACTGATGGACTGGGGTGGTGTGGATTACTTTTGGACTCTCATTTTGACAGCACCCATTCACCGCAGAGCATCCATTAGTGAGCAAGTGATCCAAATCTGTTCTTATGAAGAAACAAACTAATCTACATCTTGAATGGAAGGAGGGTGATAACAGTTTCAGCAGCTCTTCATTTTTGGCTTAAATATTCCTTTTAATATTTGGTTTTATCATCCAAGCAAGGAAATTTGCAGCTGCTGAAGTCACTGGAATTAATAAACTGTTTGCAGAATCTCAATATATTGTTTGACTTCAAAAAGAAAAGTGATCATACATCTTAGAGAAACTGAATGCAAGACTCCCAGAGAGAAAATGTTCTGTCCTTTTCTAGCTTGCCAGTGACGCAAGTTATTTGTACAACAGTTGTGAGTATTGCTTTTAAGACAATTTAACATCTGAAAATTGCAGAAGAAGAAGGGTAATTTTGTGCCGAACAGATACTTGACATACCACAACAATATTATTTAACCACAATGTATGTATTATATATCGGGATGGAATTGCACACACTTTCCTTAGCTTACTTGACTTACACTGAGCCACTAACCATGGTGTGAATCCATAATATTTGGTCAAATAGAAGCTGCCTCATTTTCTCTGGAAAAATGCAATCTCTCAGTTGTATTTACAGAAAGGGGTGAGCGGAACTCAATTCTCCTGTGAATGTGCGTCATACTAGAGTCATAATGAATTTATACCCAGACTTGCAGATAAATTAGCAATATGTTCTACTTCCACATAACACTAAACCAATCTGTTCTAATTTTTCTTTCTTTTTTTAGCCTGAAACTGAGATGTTAAGAAATGCACAAACCTCTTCTGTTGAAAATATCTGTTTAGTCTGCAGTTTTGTAATTAACATATTTTAATGCAAAACGTCAAACAGTTAAAGCTGCAGTTGGTAACTTGTGACACTCTAGTGGTTAATAAACAGAACTGCTTGCTCTTGCTGAAGAACATCGTAGCCGGAACTACTTCTCTCTGTTTATGTCTATGAAGAATCACAAAGGTACTGGGTTACTCCGCCGCGGTATCCCCGAAGCAATCTAAAATAGTCTGAATATAAACACTTATTATAGGTGCACCCTAGTGATTCAGGACAAGCTAAAGACACGGTTTGGAAAATGGATTCAAGGTGTACTCAATTATATACATTTTTCTACATTTTAAACACAAACAAAGTTACAGACCGCAGCTCTGATTGGTTGTTTTTTAACGGGAGCGATGGAGTTTCTGCAAATGGCAATAGGAGCACTGGGAGGAGCCAGAGGAGCTTGATTTTTTTCACAGATTATCTGTCTCATATTCTACTGTCAGGACATAATGACAGGTTAAACAAATATGTAAAAAATATATTTTTACAAAAGTTACCTACTGCAGCTTTAAATAAGCACAAAAGAACATGCGTGAGATAATGCAAAAGAGAATGCATGTGTATTGTTTTAACAGTGCAAATTAAATAATTTTGGTTCAGTCTCCCCATTTCAGTATTCCTGCCTGTTGTCCCTTGTTAGTTTCTATGGTTTTTGATTATTTTATAATAAATCTTGTTTTATACAAAAGTGGAAACTTTAGCATTAGATAAAAATACACTGCCTTCTGTTGCAGAACCATGCTGACTGTCCAATGTCTCTACCGCAGTTTGTTAAGACTCAAGCCTGTTTCACTGATGATTGTGTGGTCATACTGTGGCTTTGACACTTCACTTCCATTCTTAAAGTAAATTTGTAGGCAATTTGGTGCTTGTTGTCTCCAGTGCTTAGAGTAAACAATTTCATGGTATCATGGATTTAAAACCAGCAACTCGTTGATTATTTGACAATAATACTAATGAAACAAGGCATGATCGCTTTTTTTTCAACTGACTTAGTTTCGAAAAAAAAAAAAAAAAAAAAGTATTTGTAAAAGCCTTACAAGCACTTAAATAATTTGTCACACTTTAGTTTGGGGACCAGTTCTCACTATTAACTTTAGTGAGTAAGGTAGTTTAGGCATTGGGTGGGATTAAGGGATCTAAAATTTGCCCATGCAGAATAAGGCATTATATGCTTTATAAGAACTAAGTAAAAGCCAATGTGTTAGTAATATGCATGCTAATAAGCAACTAGTGAATATTGAGAACTGGTCCTTAAACTAAAGTTTTGCCAATTAAACCAACCAGCTACAAGCTGAATCACATTACAAACTTTGATATATAAAAAAATAAAATAAATGAAAATAGAATAAAATTAATGTGCACTTAACCTGTTTAATGGGGGGAAGAACTACAATCCCATCAATCATTGCAAATTACAATTTAAAAATTAGCAATACAATTTAAAAAAAATAAAGATGATATAAGAGCAATATAGAGAGTTGAGAGAGATAGAAGACTAACTGTGTTATGTTATTTGTATTGCTTTATGCAAGTGGACGGGTACTAAAGTGTTGTTTTGGTGCTATTTATTTGTCACGATTCCTTGATTGGTGCAGACTTCTTTGCAGAATCATGTGTTATTCTTTTTTTTTTTTTTACTTCCAGAACTTGAATGTTGTAATCTATACTAATATATATATATATATATATATATATATATATATATATATATATATATATATATATATATATATATATAAAAGTTTGGACACACCTTCTCATTCAAAGAGTTTTCTTTATTTTCATGACTATGAAAATTGTAGATTCACACTGAAGAAATCAAAACTATGAATGAACACATGTGGAATTATAAATGGAATTATATACATAACAAAAAAGTGTGAAACAACTGAAAATATGTCATATTCTAGGTTCTTCAAAGTAGCCACCTTTTGCTTTGATTACTGCTTTGCACACTCTTGGCATTCTCTTGATGAGCTTCAAGAGGTAGTCACCTGAAATGGTCTTCCAACAGTCTTGAAAGAGTTCCCCGAGAGATGCTTAGCACTTGTTGGCCCTTTTGCCTTCTGTCTGCGGTCCAGCTCACCCCTAAACCATCTCGACTGGGTTCAGGTCCGGTGACTGTGGAGGCCAGGTTTGACTCTCCTTCTTGGTCAAATAGCCCTTGATGCCTTCAGTGTGACTCTACAATTTTCATAGTCATGAAAATAAAGAAAACTCTTTGAATGAGAAGGTGTGTCCAAACTTTTGGTCTGTACTATATATATATATACAGGCTGATCGTCGCAGCTGAAGCGGCTGAGGAGAGGACTATAAACGCTGTGCCTGAAGGTGACATGAGAGAAGAGGATCTTCAGATGACTGAAACTAACGTTGTGTCTCTTGTCCCTCCAGACAGCTGCGGATCGACCAGCCCGCCAACCGAGCACTCACCCTTGCACTCAGCCGGCCGGCAAACAGGATCACGTGGCACCGAGGACGAGCACCGGACACTACAGGATTCAGCACCAGTCAAAGCACCTCTCAATAAACACACCCTCCGGGGCTTCACTTTTGCACTAAACCCTGTCGTGTGATTCTTCAGCCCGTGACACTGGTGGAGAATGCGGGGAAATTACTGAAGGATCACCGACTCACACGATTGTACTGGTTCACCAAGTTGTTTTTTTTTTTCCCTCTGCTTTCTCGTCAGGCGTTGACTCCCTCCCCAGCTATGGAAGAGCTTCTCAAGCACCTGACGGAAATAAGCATTCGACAGCGGCCGGAATGAGGAATCCCCACACCGTGGGAGAGCTCGTCGAGGCCGTTGAGCTAGCGGAGATGATGATGCGATGAGAGGCTGGGGAGCGAAAATGAATTTTTTTTTTTCCTAATCTGTAAATCATAACCATCAGAAAAAAAAAACTCTTGAAATATTTCAGTTTGTGTACAATAAATATAAAATATAAGAAAGTTTGCTTTTTTGATTAAATTACAAAAAAACTTTTCCATGATATCCAATTTTTTAAAGATGCACCTGTATGTATGTACATTACCTGTACCAGCTAATCAAGGTCTTCAGACTCGCTAGAAACTTCCAAGCAAGTCTGCTGAAGCTGATTGGAGCTAAACTCTGCGGGACGTTTTCCCTCCAAGAGCATATTTGGACACCCCCTTCTTTAAATCAACTAAACCTTAAAAATGTTTGCTTGAATCTCATCCTTTGACAGGAAATTCACACTGAAACATACCTTTAGATCTGTTATGTCTCATCCTTCTCAACCTTGAGTCTGAATCTCTTTAAGTATATATATATATATATATATATATATATATATATATATATATATATATATATATATATATATATATATATATATATAATTTATAAGACTTTATCAAATAAAAAGCAGAAGCACTGGACTCTAATAAGAGATCAAATAATGCAATCCACAGAACCTGTATGTTTTCTTTAAGTTGCTGTAATTAATTTGAGAATTACTTTGTCAACATTTAAGGATCACACTGAAATATATATTGCACAACTGGACCTGGACATCACTATTTTCTTGCAGGAAAAATCCCCCTGATAAGACAGAGAGACACTTTTCACTTAAAATATGAAGTCCTTATTACCTCCCCTGTCCCATAATCCACTTCTTGGGGTATTAATAGCAAAAATTACAATGAGGGGATAGGGCACTTTCAATATTTATACAGACATGTTATGCAACTGTTTGACGTAGGTCCATGGGCCAGAAAATGAGAGCTGCATTCCTAGCAAGTCAAACTCATGTGGAGAGGCCTGGCTGAAGAATGTGAATCTAACATGGCCTGGCAGAGTTTTTCTTGAGCCACACACCAGTTGCTCAGGCACTTGGACGGTCAGCCAATAAGCATATTGCCTCATAAACCAAAAAATATCCTTGTGATGATTCTCAGCAAGTCGTTTAGCTGTTTATTTAAGAACAGTTGACACTGTTAGTATGTATTACAAATAGCAGTACTATCATAACATTGAAACACCACCAGTGTTGTATCTAGACACATTCTAATTGTCTAATCACATAATTGTTTCACCAGGGCATTGTATATCTTGAAAGGAATAAAGTTTCATAGAAACCTGGTGCTTTTTTCTAAAGGTAGGCAAAAGTTGGAAGGCTGATTGATGGCACATCTGCAATGGAGTCAGTGCTCTCCTTGATAACCTGATTTATTTTGGACAGTCATATGTCATTCCTTGCCCAGACCATTTTCACACACATCTGTGACCAACCAACACCATGTTGTCTCCTGTAAATTCTCAGTGTAAAACAGAGTAATAAAATGGCAAAATGTATCATGGTTACAATGTCAGCAATTCTCTACCTGGTCTCATGGCATAAATTTACCTGAGTGCACTTTTTAGCGAGATGCTAAATACGTACCAATATACATATCACTGGTGTTTTCCAATTAAAATGAGTACTACAGACAATAAATAACTGACACCTTTTATTCCTTTTCACACCAATTTACAGAGTAAATGCTGGGGGATTTGAAAACCGATGCTTTTGAACGTTAGCATTGCACATATCCAGCTTTATATCTATACATTTTCAGAGACAGAAGGTTTGTTTATTAGCTCATGAAGTATGGAGATGGCAAGGAGTTCTGGTTCAAATCTCATGTAACCACATTTTGACAAAGCAGTTCAAATCTGCGTCTAAGGAAGTTGAAATTACGCGGTTGCATCAACAAATATGTTTTTATATTAGTTTTGCATTTTTTAACACTAGGGGTGGATGGTTCTGTTTGTTTCACAGTTTAAGAGTCACGGTTTCGGTTTTTATGTAGGTCTCGCATTAGTTTTTAGGTAAAGACATTGAATAAAGTAATCAAATGTTCAAATGGTCCTGCAGGCGACCTCATAAATCTGTCTTCTTATGATGCACTATGGCTTTATGATTACTCCAGAGCACTTGTAGATCTATAATGATTTTCAAGTGCTACTTAAGTTATGATGCTTTTGGAAAACAGACCATAATATTAAGATCAGTAGTACTTTCAGTTTTACGAAGTTCTTAGGCTTATGAATCTAGTGGGAAACAAACCCCTCATAAGTTAAAGAGAATTGGGGGTACTTCAGGACCATAGTAGGGAACCACTGGTCAGCAATAATGTCCTGGACTTAATTTGAAACAACAGAACACTGCTGTCTGCCTGCATTCCTTTAGGTTTTCACCACTGGAACTTTATCCAGGAACTAGGGACTTTGGGCGGGTACTAGGTGTGTTTCCACCACAGGAACCAGGATCTTAATAAAGTTCCGGGTAAAAAAATGCCTCTCAGAAATTCCCCGCTCACAGCATAGTACTTTTTCAAAGGTCCGGAACTTTCGGTGACGGAACTTGGGTGCTAAACATGCTGATTGGTTGAGTTCATGCAATACGTCAACAGACTATTTGCCTAATCTTTACGGTACTTTAGACCACAGTGGAAATGCAGAAAGCAACAGGTCTGGGGTGGGATACAGTTCCTGGGAAAATAGTTTTTGGTACAATTTTCCCAGATAATTGTGATGGAAATGCGGCATTTGATACCTAATTTTCGGTTGTGGCCAATGCCCAGCTCTCTGTTAAAGGTGCAATATGTAAGATTTCTTTTAATTAAAATATCCAAAAACCACTAGAATATGTTAAATATTTTGCTGACTTTTTTACTTACATTATCCAAAATGTTTAGAACAGTGGTTTTCAACCTGTGGTCCGCGGCCGCGGTGGTATTGCAGGTGGGCCGCCAATTATTTTCTGTTCATTTCCAGTCCATTCTAGGGCTGTGCGATTAAAAGAAAACGTCCTAAAATCACGATTTGAGCGTGCGCATATGCCTAACTCCAGGTTCACACACTGTCTGTGATGCGCCTTTTTTTCTGAGCCAATGTTGACGGATCAGAGCGTTCTCACTGCGGTAAAAGGCTAGAAATAAAACGTGCGAAAATAATTCATGTCTAACACATGAGCATAGAGTGAATTTGTTAGTGAACAGGATGCAGTTTAAGTGAGAGGAGACACGTTTTAAGTGTGCACACTCTCTCCTCGCAAAGCTGCGTGTATCTGAGCAAGCACGACCGGTTTTGTGACAGAGCAAAGGAAATCTGCTGCGAACAGAGAGATTCACACTCGTGCATTATTTTAATGTGCTTTCGCGTTATATTTATGCGCTCTCACTGCTGACCGCATACACATACTGTATACACACTGCAAACACCTGAGGCACCGCTACAATTAATGAGCTCTATGAACAATGCATGGCAAAAAAGAAAAAAAAGTCCCTGTATACAGGATTTTTTATTTATTTATTTTTTTTGCCACAAGTCTATAAATTTTTTTACATCTTCACTATAGTGATAATTTTGACTTATGTCTGTTCTAGAGATGTTACAACTTTTTGATAAAGCTCTGATTGGTTTTCTTTTGGAAATATGTTTCAAATTAATCCTGAATGCATTTATGACTGTAAAAGCACAATTGCAAAATTGATCAAAAAAATCGCGATATTTTTTTTTTTTATTTTTTTTGTCCATATCGCACAGCCCTAGTTTATTCAATAAATATAGTTTAAAATCTAGCTTCTGAGTACTAAGTTATTAACCCAACAATAGCGGGGTCAGTTAATTTTTTTGAAGTGGGCCGCGCAAACATATGTGTTTGGTTGTGTGGGCCGCGAGTTGAAAAAGGTTGGGAACCACTGGTTTAGAAGAATGATTCAATCCAGTTAAATAAGCTATTTTAACTAGTGAAACCGTTTTAACTAGACCGTGTTTATGGTGTAATTGTGTTGCCAGCCAATCACATCATACACCTTCAATTTTGTGTTTTGTTTTGTAGAAAACATCGAAACACCAATTGGCTCAATGGCATCGTTTTGCTTCAATGGCTTTCCACCTTACTCTGCTTCATACTACAATGTCAATAAATCTTTAATACATTAACTAATCCATGAACATGATTTCTTCCTGTGTCCCATCGGATTGCATCGGCTGTGTGGATGAAGATGACAACTCCCATGATTCCACACTCAGTCTCGGCATCATCGAAATACACCTTTCTTTTTTGTTTTGGATATGCACCCTCTAGTGGTGAAAACTTACATATTTCACTGTTAAGACCCATATATACCCATCTATTTGTAGAGTCCCATGCCCACCTCATTGATAAAGTCCATACCCAACTCTCTCCTGAGATACATGACCCCCTCTTTTTTTTTTTTTTTTGAGGTCCATGCCGAGCTCTTTATTGAGGCCAGTAGTAAACTCCATTTTGAGGCCCATGGCCACCTCTTTATTGATATCATGGAATCACCTGCCTCACCGGCCAAACCAGCCTTCTTCACCCGATTACTTATCATGCACACTTGCATCCACTTACCACACCATTCAAAACACACTCACCACAGTCATTCGTTGACTGGTCTCAAGATTACAAGCTTCTCAAGCAGATCCCTTACCTACCTATCAGCGTGTTGATCCTGGAATCCTCACCCATTTATTGAAGGACTAGAAGTTCAGCTCAGATAAGACTGTTTGCTCTGCTTCCATTGGCCACTTCAGTTTTGAATCTTCTATGTTGGAAGCTTCTCCTCAGTTGCCTTATTAAACTCACCTGCTTGCTTGAATTTGCCTGCTTGTCAAGTCAAGTCAAGTCTGCTTTATTGTCAATTCTTACAAGTGTACAGTAAATACATACAGAGAATCGAAATTGCATTACTCTCAGACCCCCGGTGCATACAGGTAACAGTAGAGCCTAAAAATCTAAATCAAATATAAGATACCACTATAAAATAAGGCAATGTAAAAAAAAAAAAAAAAAACACATAATAAAAATAAAGTTAAATAAAGCAGCGCGATGCACATGGCAGATAGAGTACAAACATTGCAGATTAAAATATTTTTAGTGCAAAAAAAAAAAGCATATTCAGTCTGAAAGTGACAAACGGCTCAAGAGCAGTTATTGTATTTAAACTGACTGATGAGGTGGTAGAATGAAATCAGTTACATGGCGAATGTGGTAGAGAGCAGACCAATGTTGCACTAAGTGACTGGTGCATGTCATCTTATGTCAGTCGGGGTGGGTGGGTGTGGGGGACCTGAGGATGTGGGATCTGGGGGGTTGGAGGGAAGGACCTGAGGATGTGGATCTGGGAGGGTGGGGGTTGGAGGGAAGGACCTGAGGATGTGGGATCTGTTAGTTCAGTGGTGCACGGGACAGAAGAGGGATGGGATGGGGGGGGGGGGCACAAGTTTGGGAGCGAGTTAAGCTTCCTGACAGCTTGATAAATGAAGCTGTCCTTGAGGTTGCTGGTCCGGGCCTGGCCTGGAAAAATGGAGCGCAGCTGGAGGAAAACAAAACTAGAGGTATTTCGTATTGCTTGGCGGGAAAGTAAACTGCTAGATCCGATTACTTTCCTTCTCTTTTAGAAGAAAACGAACATAACCCCAGGTATTTATTCAATACAGTGGCTAAATTAATGAAAAATAAAGCCTCAACAAGTGTTGACAATTCCCAACATCACAGCAATAATGACTTTATGAACTACTTTACTTCTAAAATCAATACTATTAGAGATACAATTTTAACCATTCGGCTGTCAGCTACAGTATCGCATCAGACAGTGCACTATAGACCCCCAGAGGAACAGTCCCACTCATTCTCTACTATAGGAGAGGAAGAATTGTATAAACTTGTTAAATCATCTAAACCAACAGCATGTATGTTAGACCTTATACCATCTAAGCTCCTAAAAGAGGTGCTTCCAGAAGTTATAGATCCCCTTCTGACTATTATTAATTCCTCATTGTCATTAGGATATGTCCCCAAAACCTTCAAACTGGCTGTTATTAAGCCTCTCATCAAAAAACACAACTTGACCCCAAAGAACTAGTTAATTATAGACCAATTTTGAATCTCCTTTTCTGTCCAAGATACTAGAAAAGGTGGTATCCTCACAATTATATTCCTTCTTAGAGAAAAATGGTATATGTGAGGATTTCCAGTCAGGATTTAGATCGTATCATACCGAGACTGCTCTCCTTAGATTTACAAATGACCTGGTCTTATCATCTGATCGTGGTTGTATCTTGATCTCTATTAGTTTTATTGGATCTTGACACAATTGACCACAACATACTTTTGCATAGACTTGAACACTTTGTTGACATTAATGGAAGTGCATTAGCATGGTTTAAATTGTACTTATATGACCGCCATCAGTTCGTAGCAGTGAATGAAGATGTATCATATCGATCACAAGTGCAGTATGGAGTACCTCAAGGCTCTGTACTAGGGCCGCTACTCTTCACGCTTTATATGTTACCCTTGGGAGATATCATCAGGAAACATGGTGTTAGCTTTCACTGTTACCCCTGTTTCACACTGCAAGTGTGAGCGGCACGCGAGCAGCGCGTATTTTTTTCGGCGTCCATGTTAATCAATGAGTGCATTCACACCGGGACCAGGAGCAGTGCATAAGCATCAAGCAGGAGCGTCGCGTCAACAGTAGTGAAGTGGGGGTTTCGGCGTCCGGTCTATTTTTGCTCTGCTGCTCACGCTCAATTAAAGTGAAAGCACACTTTTGATGGAAAAATAAATATGATTTTACACAAAACTTTTTCAAAATGCACAGAATAAGCATGTCAAGAGTTTATTAACAACGACAAATTCTAGTGTTTTAACAATTATGCCAGTAAAGAAAATTAAGTATAACAAATATGTATTTACCCATTTAAACTTTTTAATTAATCGTTTTGAGTGAAAGTATGGTGTATTGTTATAAAAACAAATGTTGAAAGAATTATACCCATTGTTTGAAATGGTTATATTGTCTGCCAAACACGCTTTGCAGCCGCTGCTGTGATGCTGTACTTATACGCTTCCAGTGTGAATACTCGCAAGAGTCTGCTGCTGCAGTGACGGTATAGTTGCGCTCACGCTTGCGGTGTGAAACAGGGGTTATGCTGATGATACTCAGCTCTATATTTCTTCGCGGCCCGGTGAAACACACCAATTTGAAAAACTAATGGAATGCATAGTCAATATAAAAAACTGGATGACGAGTAATTTCTTACTGCTAAATTCTGAAAAAAAAAAAACAGAGGTGTTAATTATAGGACCTAAAAACTCTGCATGAAATAACCTAGAACACTGTCTAAGACTTGATGGCTGCTCTGTCAATTCTTCGTCATCTGTTGGAACCTACGTGTGCTATTTAATCACTATCTTTCCTTAGAAAGCCACGTTTCTAGCATTTGTAAAACTGCATTTTTCTATTTCAATTTTTTTTCTAAATTACGGGCTATGCTCTCAATGTCAAATGCAGGAATGTTAATCCATGCATTTATGACCTCAAGATTAGATTATTTTAATGCTTTATTGGGTAGTTGTTCGGCACGCTTAGTAAACTACAGCTCCTTTTACGTTATAATCCTCTATGTCCGGTACGTTCTCAAAACTCAGGCAATTTGATAATACCTAGAATATTAAAATCAACTGCGGGCGGCAGATCCTTTTCCTATTTGGTGCCTAAACTCTGGAATAACCTACCTAACATTGTTCGGGAGGCAGACACACTCTTGCAGTTTAAATCTAGATTAAAGACCCATCTTTTTAACCTAGCTTATACATAACATACTAATATGCTTTTAACATCCACATCCAAATCCGATTTTTTTAGGCTGCATTAATTAGGTAAACTGGAACCGGGAACACTTCCCATATCACCCGATGTACTTGCTACATCATTAGAAGAATGGCATCTATGCTAATATAAGTCTGTTTCTCTCTTATTCCGAGGTCACCGTAGCCACCAGATCCAGTGTGTATACAGATCAGAGGATCACTGCAGTCACCCGGATCCAGTACGTATCCGTCACCTAGAAAGGACCTCTACATCCCTGAAAGACAGCAGAGACCAGGACAACTAGAGCCCAAGATACAGATCCCCTGTCTCAGATGACCACCAGGACAAGACCACAGGAAACAGATGATTCTTCTACACAATCTGACTTTGCTGCAGCCTGGATTTGAACTGCTGGCTTCGTCTGTTGAGAGGAGAACTGGCCCCCCAACTGAGCCTGGTTTCTCCCAAGTTTTTTTTTTTTTTTCTCCATTCTGTCACCGATGGAGTTTTGGTTCCTTGCCGTTGTCGCCTCTGGCTTGCTTAGTTGGGGACACTTCATCTAAAGCAATATCGTTGACTTGATGGGAAATAAATGCACAGACACTATTTAAACTGAACAGAGATGACATTACTAAATTCAATGATGAACTGCCTTTAAATGTCATTTTGCATTATTGACACACTGTTTTCCTAATGAATGTTGTTCAGTTGCTTTGATGCAATGTATTTTGTTTAAAGCGCTATACAAATAAGGGTGACTTGACTTGACTTGGGGACTCCGCAGTCTCCTCCCTGATGGCAGTAGACCGAAGAAGCTGTGTGACGGGTGGGTGGGATCACCAGCAATGAGGGTTCCATAAATTTCCTGGAGGAAGGGGTGAGAGACACCAATGATCTTTTCAGCTGCTCTCACTATGCTTTGCAGAGTCTTACTGCTGCGCAGTAAGTGAATTGCTTTCATTGGTGCTGCTGCAGCAAAACACTGTTTGCTCACATTCATTTTGATCCTGCTGGATTCTGTTCTAGAAAATGTCAGATTAAAATTTCTGCGTTCCTGTAGGACTAGCCTATTTGTTTTTAAAAATCCGACATACAGTGCATTAAATCATGACAGCTCATGTGTGCTTGAAGATGAGGAAGAGCCAGCGTGGCTTTGACTAGATTTATTTGGAGATTACTGCTCATGTCTCACTCGGCACAAATCCAAATGTTTCCATATCCGTAATGTATATGAATGTTAAACCATTATTTATAATGTAAACCTCTTACACATTCGCACATAGATGGAAAAAGATGATCCTCTTCATATGAGCAAAAACGTCCTTGGTTGTCCTCGGTGTCGGACTCAGGTGTCAGGAGACGCATGTGGGGGAGCGGGTAATGTCACGGAATCACCTGCCGCACCAGCCAAACCAGCCTCCTATACCCGTTCACAATCACCGATTACTAATCACAGATATCTGTATCCACTTACCACACCATTCAAAACACACTCACCACAGTCACTTGTCAGCTGGTCTCAAGGTCAAAAGTTTCTTAATCTGATCCCTTGACTACTTGTCAGCCTGTCGATCCTGGAATAGGAATATCTAGTAGAAGTTCAGCTCAGATAAGACTTCAGTTTTGACTCTCCTATATTGGAAGCTTCTCCTCAGTTGCCTTATTAAACTCTCCTACTTGTATGAATCTGCCTGTTTGCCTCATTGACCAGTTGTGACAGTTGAAGTCCATGTCCAGCTCTCTGTTCATTCCCACCTTAACTGGTTTGCTATTTTATTTGGTCTATTCTGATTGAAAACAAATACAGCAATTATTGTAGTTTACACTTTGCCAACACACAATATTTAGACCACAATTTTCAAAGTCTATCATTTGGAGTAAATGAATGAGAAGAGATGAAAAGGAAAAGTTTGACAGTGATAGCATTATGAAAGGCAGTATGTTATAATGGTCTATTAATTATATTAATAGACCATTAATTATATAAATAAATGAAATAGTAATTTATTACATTATTTGATTTATTGATGGATAAAAATGTCACAATTCAAGCTTTTTTGCCAAAATGTGCAAAAAGTTCTATTGAACACCTGTGGCTTGTTGTAAGAAGCTAGGTACGTCTGGGTATCAGAATAGGTTTAGAGTTGACAAAAACATACAAATCCAACCAGGTTTAGATATGTACAGTGTACAGCCAGTCACACTAAACATGGAGAGTGTCAGTTTGATTTACTTGTCACAAGAACCAATGGAACCATTTGAAGGATTTAGATGTGTTGAAGGTGGTGAGGCTTTAAAACATTTTCCGCTGCCTTCTGCTATACATAGATATGTTTATTTTCCAGAGGTTTTTCTCTTCTGTCAACAGTAATGCAGTAATATCTACTATTACCCTACATAATGCAGATAAATGAGAGAATGACTGAAGGTTACAGCCTGCAGGGATAGTTAAAAATCATTACTATCTAAAGATGTACCTTTATTTACATTTTCTGTTCCATACGTATAGATCACTGTAGTGATGCACTTACTGTAGATACAAAAAATATTTTAGCATGTCATTCTATTTTAATCAGCAGTCACATTGCACAACAGATTTTATTCAATACAATAAATGATAAGGTGGCAAGAGTTGATATATCGTAAATGCTAGGCCTATGATCAAATTACTAAAGACAAATTGAAAGTGATGAACACATGCCCCGATCCTTTGGAGCTGTAATAAATTTATTGTATATACTAACTGCTGCTAAAACACAAGGTAACAATTGACCTTCAATGCCTGATGGATGGAATTCAACTATAGTACACAGTACACTATTAATATATAAATAGTTTGTTAATATGTTGGTCTCTTTGGGGTTTTGTATAAAAATGCTGTTGATCCATTGACATTTTTTGGCTTTAGATAAGGCATGTAAGGTACAAAGCGCTCACATTTATAGAGCTTTATCACGTTCGCTTTATAATCTCTTTCTGACAAAGAGGGATGTTTATCCTTGCTTGGTCCAGATTATGAATTTTTATTTATTTCCTTTTTTTAAACAGGGTGGGTGATTATTTTGAAGCTTTCTGTGTGATTATTTTGATTCACAGATGGATTTGATATCCTTCACAGGGATTTTAGTTCTAAATATAGGCTGATATTTCATGTTACTATAAAAGAATTGAAGGCACAGAAGTGCAGTTTGCAGTTTGTAGTCATGTCACTTTATGATTTTACCAAAGTTCAGCCAGTTGATCATGATGGTGCAGCCAGCTTGAATCTCAATTACAATGCCTTAAATTGAATTTGCTGAATGAAATCCAATACTTCTTTCTTATTAATTTTGGGGTGCTATTTCCCAAAATAGTGTCTGTTTTTCCTTCATAGCATGTCACACTTTCTCACAAAATATATGCATTTTGTAGCATTTTAACAAGAAGTGCATTAAGCTTTCTTCAGCAGAAAAACGTCTCTAGGTTACGTATATAACCCTAGTTCCTCAAGGGAACGAGACGCTGCGTCGAAATGCTTTGGGGAACGCGTTTAGCATGAGCGACTCTGAATATCATATCTAATCTGTCTTATAGAAGAGCGTGACGTCACGGGCGGGGTGACATAAGTGACCAGGAAGCTGTAAAGGCACGAGCCGCACAGCTGGCTTCGGCTTCGAGTACCAGCAAAAGCATCGGCAGGGATGCCAGGGGTATGGCCTCGAGATGCAGCATCTCGTAACTTAACATACGTAACCTAGAGAACTTCCTCTTCAGGAACTCGAGCTGCGTCAAAACGCTTTGGGAAACGAGTACCAACGCTGCCAGACTACCAAACCCCGGCCTAGTGTGTATCCGAAGAGCACAGCTTAGGACGAGATGACTGAAGTGCCTAGAGTGACTGGCATGTCTAAGCCATAAAATCTTGCAAAAGTAGAAGGTGTAAACCACCTCGCAGCATTGCAGATGTCCAACATGGACGCACCTGCTAGAAATGCCTTGGAGGCCGCCATACCATGCGTAGAGTGAGCCTTGGCTCCCGACAGCTGGGGACGACCAGAGGACTCATAGGTGGTGTTGATAGTCTCAACTATCCAACGACTAATAGTCTGCTTAGAAGCAGGAAAACCTCTCTTGGGGGGACCGTAGCATACAAGCAATTGGTCCGTTTTTCTCCACAGGGCAGCTCTGTGGACGTATGCATCCAGCGCTCGAACTGGACACGCACAATTTAGCTTCTCTTGGTCGGGCTCCCGAAAGGGAGGAGGACAGAAGGCCTCCAGCACTACAGGTTGTGGTGTGATAGAGGACACCTTAGGAACATATCCCGCTCGAGGGTACATTAACATTTTGGTCATGCCAGGTGCAAAATCAAGATAGGTTGGAGCCACTGAGAGGGCCTGTAAATCTCCTACTCTCCTCAGAGAGGTAATGGTCAACAGAAAGGCGGTTTTAAGTGTCAGATGTCTGTCTGGCCTCCTCAGGGGCCACACCCACAGCTTCCACAACTCCGGGTGAGGGTGAATTATCGTGCCCTGTGCCCGTGAGAGTAGATCTGTCCTGATCGGTATATCCCATGGAGAGCCGTCGAGGAGCGAGACCATATCTGCTAACCATACTTGGCCCAGCAAGAATGGGGATACTAGCAACAGACGGAACCCATCCCGGCGTACTCTTGCCATAACTCCCGGGAGCAGAGCAAAATGGGGGAGAGGCGTACAGACGAAGCCTCTGCCAGGTCTGTACCATAGCGTCCAGTCCCAGAGGAACTGGATGAACTAGAGAGAACCAAAGGGGACATTGTGATGTCTCTTGAGTCACAAAGAGATCTACTTGAGCTCTGCCAAAAACTATCCATATCTGCTTCACCACCTCAGGGTGAAGCTTCCATTCCCCGGGCTTCAGCCCCTGCCTCGACAGTATGTCTGTTCCAATGTTTAGTTTCCCAGGAATATATACTGCTCTTAATGAGAGGAGTTTGCTCTGGGACCACACAAGGATCTGGTGCGCCGGCTTGTACAAGGTGGTTGATATAAGAGACCACCAATGTGTTTTGGGTGCGCACCAACACATGTTGACCTCTTAGGTCTTGGAGGAAGTGCTTCAGTGCACGATAAACTGCTAGCATCTCTAGACAATTGATACGCCATGTCAGCTGGCGACCGCTCCACAGACCAGGGGCAGGGTGGCCACTCATGACCGCACCCCAACCAGTGAGGGATGCATCCATCGCTAGTATTACACGGCGACAAGGAGCTCCCAGCACCGGGCCCTGATTCAAGAACCAAGGTTTCTTCCACATTTCCAAGGCACGGAGGCAGTGCCGCGTGACCTTGATAGTTCGAAGTGGATTGCCCCTTGGGGGAAAATCCCCTGGTCTTGAGCCACCACTGTAGGGGTCTCATGTACAGCAGGCCAAGAGGTATCACGTTGGACGCAGCTGCCATCAGACCCAACAATCTCTGAAATTGTTTGACGGTGAGTAACTGGCCTTCTTTGACTCTCTCGACTGAGATGAGGATCGACTGCATTGCGGTCAAATCCCATACTATGCCTAGATAGGTGGTTCTCTGAAATGGAGAAAGTACACTCTTATTGGCATTCAGTCTCAATCCCAGCTCCCCCATATGTGCGAGAACGACATCTCGATGCCGAGCCGCAACCTGCTCTGATTGAGCTAAAATCAATCAATCGTCCATATAGTTGAGAATGCGGATACCCTGCATGCGAACCTCAGAAACTTCCTGTGTTGTTGAAGGATGGATATTTGGAAGTATGCATCTTTGAGATCTATTGTGACAAACCAGTCCTTATACCTGATCTGTGCTACAAAATGCGTGATTGTGAGCAATTTGAACTTCAGTTTCATAACTGATCGATTTAAAACCCACAGATCTATGATCGGATGAATCCCCCCATCCTTCTTTGGAACTATGAAATACCAGCTGTAGAACCCGGACTCCCTGTCTTGAGGAGGGACCACCTCGATGGCCTCCTCCCATAATAGGGTTTTAACTCCTTGTTCCATAACCAGAGCCAGCTCGGGGCCGACTAACACCCAGAGAGCGCTGAGGCACCGTGTAATGCGGTACACGCCGCTCTACCCCAGTAGGGGCCGGCCTCTGCAGTCTGCAGACTTCTTAGCTGAGGACCTCCCAGCCTGAAGTACGGCCCTCAGATCCGCCTTAGGCTGGGAAAATCCTGGTTCAGTGCGTTGCTTCAACCTCCGGTTCTGACGCTCTGATGATAGACTGAGAAGACTGCTCCCGCCCAGTAGCCCCTCCAGTATATATAAGTTCTCAGAGTGAGATAAATGTCATTATATTCCTCAGAATTTAATGCAAACAAACAATCAGACAAGTAAACATGGTCTGCCTTGTTTATATAATTCATATCTAACTTCTCTATATCTAGCATTTCGACGCAGCTCGAGTTCCTGAAGAGGAACAATTACAAAAACAAGATTTCTATCTTCCTCTTTCAGATTACAAAGATTTGTTTAATTCTCAGTTGATTTTCACATGTATGACATTATTTGATGTTTAAGAGTTATTACTACTGACAGAAGAAAATGAAAACATGCAAAAACAACACATCTTATTCAACATCTTATTCTTCAACTGTGGGTGTTTTACAACATCAAAATGACCACGTTCATTTATACATTCTGTAATAATAAAATCTCCATAATCATCGGGAAGAAGGAGGCGGGAACCGGCGCACAATCAAACATCATTTTAATTATTCAAAATAAACACAAAACAGCGCATCAGCCCCTCACGGATGACTGATGCGGCAGTGGGTCGCAGGTGTCGCTGATTTCCCAATCATTCCACCGGCCTCACTCCTCGTTCCCATGTCCCTTGGCCCCACCCCACTCGTCACATACCCCCATCGCCCCTCGCAGGCCGGGGGGTACCCTCGAGACTGTGCTCTACCCCCCCCCCCTCCCTCCGGGGGGGACCGCTCACGGGGACCTGCAGGAACCTGGGGGTAGGACAGACGAGGCGAGAGAAAAGGAGATGGAAGGAGTAGCGACAGAGACGAGAGAGGGGAGAGAGAAAAAAAAATTCCGGTTCCCAGACGCACTGCTGCTTGGCCCTCCACCAACTGGGTGATCTCCTCCACGATGCCTAGCGGTGGCACTGGACGGCCCTCGGCGGATGGCACGACACTCCTCCACAGCCAGGTGGACGGCGATGGCTCCTCCGGTTTTGGGCAGCCAGTAGGAGTCCCCCGTTCCCTGCTCCTCCGCGTTCAGGAGGACGGCAGCAGGCTCCGGCTCTCTGGCGAACGGCGCCGACTCCTCCGCTCCCTCACGGACGGCAGCCGCCCCTCCACATCGGGGGCGGCCGGCAGCGAGCTCGCCCGTCCCCGGCAACTCGCTCCAGCCCACCGCTTCGACCGTCCATGGCGGCACACTCCTCGCCTGCTCGATGGCACCGTGGATTCACCACAGCGGCGAGGGATCTTCAGCAGCACGTCCCTCCTTCTCCAGGGCTTCGGCACCACTGTAATAATAAAATCTCCATAATCATTGGGAAGAAGGAGGCGGGAACCGGCACACAATCAAACATAATTTTAATTATTCAAAATAAACACAAAACAGCGCATCAGCTCCTCACGGACGACTGATGTGCGCAAATAAAAAGCAAAACATAAAATAAAGCCCAGGCCTGGTCCTCTCTTGTCCTTCACTGTCGTCGCTCCAGTTTTATATCCTTCCATCTCCTACGTGGGACTCGAGACCGGCGGTGGGTCGCAGGTGTCACTGATTTCCCAATCATTCCACCGGCCTCACTCCTCGTGCCCATGTCCCTCGGCCCCACCCCACTCATCACACATTCATTTGGTATTTATTACATATAGCAGGGATCCTCAAATCTGGACCTCGAGATCCACTTTCCAGCAGAGTTTAGATCTAACCCTAATCAAACACACCTGAGCATGCTAATCAATGCCAATCAATGTCTTTGGCATTATTAGAAAATCACAGGCAGGTGACTTTGATCAGGGTTGGAGCTAAACTCTGCAGTGCATTGGACCTCCAGGGTAAGATTTGAGGAATGGGGATATAGTATTTTATCATATTTTCTATTCCGTTGCAGACTGGAAGTTAAATGATACACTGTGAATAATTATTTGACAAACTTGACATCTGAATATTAACTGATGTTTTTATCTTGATAGAGTATAAAAATCTTCACTCTTATTTTCTGAATAAAACAATTATGATAATGATAATTGTATAGGCCACGTTCACATAGCAGCAGAATATGGTTGTCAGCCCTGTACTTGAGTCCTTCATATGGTAACGTTCACACACACAGTATGATTATTTATGGTTGTGACAATCTCATTCTGTAATCAAACTCACACCTGCAGATTTTCAGAACTCATAACCACAACCAAGTCGCTGTGCGAACGGGACATTTCGAGACTCACAACTGTAAGTTGTGCATTTTTAAATCCCAAAAACTGTCACTGTGAACATAACCATTAGTGATATTTGGTTCTTGAATGAATCGTTCTTTTGAGCCAGTTCTCAAGTAACCAGCTGAGCCAGTTCACAAATCAAACTGAATTGAACTTTAGTTCTGGGTTGATGACTCAGGACGCACAGCCGAAGTAGCATGTCCAACTCATAAAGAGCCGAATGAGCCGGCTCATCCCAACTTTCAAAGTTTGCAGAGGATAACATAGGACTTAACAAAAACCGAGTGAGCCGTGGCGAAGTTTGCTGAGGATTACAGAAGATTCTGATGAGTGAGTTTATGATACTGTGCAAGCCTGAGGCAGTGTAAATGACTGTTATTAATTTACATTTTATTAAAACCTGCAAAAACATTTCTGTCAACTGATGTAAATAAATTTTACAATAGTTTATTCTGCATGCATATTATATTTAAAGTTGATTTAGCAAAATCAAGGAGTTTACGAGACAGTTTATACTGTAGACATGTAGAACATATCTGTCTGTGCATCAATGTCTGTAATGTAAATTTTATCCAAGTTGTAGGCTAGTCAATATTGGTCAGAGAGCTGTATCTGACACAAAGGATCTGCGACACCACAAACACCATTAATTAAAGTAACACTCGGAGAGCACACAATGTCCGTTGAAGGAAGGTCTATCCGACAAATCTACGGCCTGTCCCTCTGATCTCAAGTACTATGCTCTCTATTCCAGTTGGTCTCTGGAACTGCCAGTCTGCTGTTAACAAAGCAGGCTTCATTTCTTCTATTACTACTCATTCCGATCTCAACCTCATGGCACTGACTGAGTCTTGGATCAAACCTGAAGAAACTGCCACTCCCGCAGCCCTCTCCACTAATTTCATTTGTTCCCACCCTCTTCGTATGACTTGGAGGGGTGGAGGTACTGGTCTCCTTATATCAAAAGAATGGAAATTTGATCTTCAACCATTACCTACAGGTAACGGTTCATTTGAATCACATGCCATTACTGTAACCCACCCTGTTAAAATTCACTTTATGGTCATTAATCATCCCCCAGGTCAATTGAAAAGTTATTGGTGGAGTTCGATGTGCTGCTATCAAACTTTCCTGAAGATGGTACTCCTCTGGTACTGCTTGGTGACTTCAACATCCACCTAGATAAACCCCAGGCTGCTGAATTAAACACTCTGCTCACCTCCTTTGATCTCAAGTGAGTGTCTACTACAACGACTCACAAATCAGGCAACCAACTGGACCTCATCTACATGCGCTGTTGCTCCGTGGACAACTCTTCATTTGCTCCACTGCACACCTCAGACCACTTCCTCATTACTGCTAACCTAACACTTACTCCTGAAGCGGCACACACTCCAACGCAGGTCACCTTTGATGGAACCTACACTGACTCTCTCCATCTTGCCTATCTTCTGTGGTTTCATCCTCACTTCTTTCACTCTCTCAGTCTCTCCTCTCTTCCTTCTCTGCAAATGTCTTTGCTGCTAAAACATCCTACTACCACAACAAAATGAACAACTGTTGTGATGTGCAGACACTCTTCAAAACTTTCTCTTCTCTTCTTAATCCGCCTCCACCTCCTCCTCCATTGACTCTTATAATTGCCACTCAACTGAGACTGCCCTGCTCTCGGTTACTAAAGCCCTGCGTCTGGCAAGAGCAGCTTCATAATCCTCAGTACTCATCTTTCTGTACCTGTCTGCTGCTTTTGACACCTTTAATCACCAGATTCTCCTGTCCACCCTCAGAAAGATGGGCATCTCTGGAACCGTACTCCTGTGGTTTAAGCCCTACCTCTACAATAGATCCTTCAGCGTGTCTTGGAGGGATGATGTTTCTAAGTCACAACAACTTGCTACTGGGGTTCCTCAAGGCTCAGTACTTGGACCACTTCTCTTCTCCATCTACATGATGTCATTAGGACATATTATCAGCATCATTCCATTCCTTGTGAAGTTCACTCAAATTCTTGGATCGATTTAGCTTGACAGTCCTCACAATGCTGCGTTTCTCTCGGTTGGTTGTGCATATTTTTCTTCCACACTCTTTTACTTCCACTCAACTTTGTGTTAACATGCTTGGATAGAGCACTCTGTGAAGAGCCAGCTTCTTTGGCAATTAATGTTTGTGGCTTACCCTCCTTGTAAAGGGTGTCATTGATTGTCTTCTGGAGAACTGTCAGATCAGCAGTCTTCCCCATGGTTGTGTAGCCTAGTGAACCAAACTGAGAGACCATTTTAAAGGCTGAGTTGATTAGCTGATTGGCATGTCGCCATATTCTATTTTGTAGAGATTTGGTGGGTTTTTTGTTAAATGTGAGCCAAAATCATCACAATTAAAAGAAACTAAGACTTAAACTACTTCAGCCTGTGTGCATTGAATTTATTTAATACACACGTTTCACAATTTAAGTTGAATTACTGAAATAAATGAACTTTTCCACAACATTCAAATTTATTGTACCTCTATGTAAATTGTATTTTTTTAATGCAGCTTATTTTTTTTTTCTTCACAAAACGTTCCTTAAATATTTTTTACACATTAAAACAAATTGTTCTATTCATAACTGAAAGTACTTTTTACCACCATTTACTACATAACTTAGGTTTAATATCAGAAAAACATCAGTTTGAGCTAGGGGTGTAACGGTACGCAAAAATCACGGTTCGGTACGTACCTCGGTTTTAAAGTCACGGTTTGGTTCATTTTCGGTGACATTAAACTGCAGGTTGTTTATTACTATACACTTTTTTAAAATACTTTTTAATAAAATATATGTAAAATAAAAAAAAGAATAAGAAATAAAATACTGCTGCAAAGTTCTCTACTAAATAAAATACTCTCAGTCTCAAACATATATCATATAATAAAATATAATGAAAAATATAAATAAATAACTATGATTACAGTGCAGCATTGCCAATCCCAGCTTGTAGGCCTGCTTCACCAGAACCGTGCCGTGCCTGCTGCTGTAGGTGACAGGGAGACCGCCGACAGACCAGGCTCTTGTTTTCATGACAACAATATCTATACTTCATGTTGAGCATAAATATAAAACCTACTGATGAAGGACACCATCAACAGTATTGACAGCAAAATAGACTATGTTTGACAGGTGCAATATTTGAAAATATATTTGATAATTAATAATTTATTTTTTAAATTACATTTATATCTGGATTTGTCAACCTATAGACTTTCAAACATCAAAGTGTCATGAATTAATATGTATTTGTGTACAAAATGACATATAAACATATTTTCCTATTCTATTTTCGCGTGAAAAATAGGCGTCGGTTCTATTTCTAGCATGCATGCATTTTCCGTGTGGCTCGAGCTGCGCCTGAGATGCGCGTCTCACGCAGGCAGTCTGCAAGCTCTAACCTAACATGGGAGTCGAATTAAAAACGGACACACCACGAGACGCTTGCGCCACGCATCCAGTTTGTCGCCGGCCTTGGAATCAGCTGCAGGGCGGGATTTGCACTGAACGCGGAGACTTCCACCACTTAATATGTTCGTTTTTAAACACGAAAATGTACTTATGTTCCGCGCACAAAATATTGCTTTCCGTCATTCGGTACACACGTGTGTGGCCAGAGGTATAAATACAACGTATTTTCAATGGGTGTTAAAACAGAGTATGGCCCCTTTAAGAGATCCACCGATCTCTGCTCGCGAGATTTCCTGTTTGGCATGTGCGCGAACAGAACAGCCATTTCGTGATGATTCAATGTAGCAGCCGAGTGCTGTGTCGTCGTGTTGGCATCGGGGAGATTTATTTTGAAGTTTTGCTGTCTTCCTGGATGTGATTGGATCGAGTGTGATCCACGTGAACCTCGTGTCTGGTGATAGTGGAAACTTCCAGTCACTACCGTATTCTTTACTTTATCAGTAGTTAATTTTTTGACCATTTTGTATGAGGATTTTGGTGATTATTTATTTGTGTTCTTAAAGACAAAATCCAAATCACCTGATGAAGCAGTAGATATTTTTGGTAATGCTCACTCCAGAGTAAATTATTTGGGAGTGCGAGTATTGTGCTGGTTTTCAACCAGGAAGAGGAGACATCGCTGTCTGCTGCTGAACTACAAGTGTGGTTGAAGATCGGGAGCCAGTGACTGGTCTTCTGCAGAAGAGGAAAAGAGTGTCATATACCCATTACAGACAGAATATCCTTTGAAGTGAGAAGCAACAAGCATTTAACAAAGACTTTGAAAGGACTGTGAAAAGACTTTTAAAATTTCATCAACATGTTACAGCCAGAAGAAGAGCCTGCGGCAATACATGGTGCCGCTAGTGCAGAGGGAGCTGGTAATGTGCAAGAACAGATACAAGAGCTCAGTAGAATGCATGCTGAAGCTATGGCAGCTATTGCCAACCTGAGTAGAGAACCAACTAGGTCCTATGTGTATGTGCCCAGAGAACGTCACATTCAGCCCTTTAGTGGCGATCTTAGCAAAGATGGTAGAAATGTGGATGAGTTTATTGAAGAGGTGGAAAGAGTACTGCTTGTAAGAAACCAGACACCTGAAGATCAAGCTGATTTTGTTCTTTCCCTGCTTAAAGGTACTGCTGTAGAAGAGGAGTCAAGGAGGGAAGCCTCCACGAACAGAGGACATCTTCTTGTATTTGAGAGCGGCCTTTAGAGAAAAGCGTAGTCCGGCCCAGTTATTGCAAACATTCTACACTCGTAAACAGCTGGAGGGTGAAGACCCCCGTACATACTCTCATGCCCTTTCACAGATATTAAATACTGTTTTAAAGCAGTCTTCTAATGCCAATGCTAATGTTGCACTACGAGACCAGTTCATTGAGGGAGTCAGGGATGTAGCACTTCGAAGGGAACTTCGAAAGTTGGTAAGAGACAAGCCACAGTCCACTTTGGTTGAAGTCAGAGATGAAGCATTAATGTGGTCCCTTGAAGATACCAAACTACGTGCTAGTAAGGTAGCCGGTAATTGTAGTGTAAGCTCTGAGACTACAGAAGCTCAGTGTGCAGCTATGGTGATGCCTGTAGCAAGCTCTGTTACACTGGATGATGTTCTGAAAGTAGTAGCAGAGCAGGGCAAAGCCATAGGGGAGTTAACTCAAGCTGTTCAGAGGCTGACTCTACACTGCCCTAAGCCTGAATCTTTAAATCGTCCTAAATCTACCATGCAGCCTAGATTTTCTGATGATGGCCAACCTATTTGCTTTAAGTGTAATGGTGTCGGGCACATAGCGAGAAATTGTATGAGAAAAAACAAACCAGCTGTCAAGGACGATGGATCATCCTCCTTACAGCAGGTAAATGCACACCCTCGGTCGCTATGAGCCAGGCGATGCAAGGGCAAGCTATTGGCTCAACTTACTTTGACTCAAATCGTGACAGATTACTCCAACATGCTGTGGGAAGGTGTCCAGTGGTTGACCTGAAAATTGGAAGTGTGAATGTGTCATGTCTACTTGACACTGGGAGCCAAGTCAGTACAATTACTGAACACTTCTTTAAAGAGCACTTGGCAGGTGAAGATAAGGATATGCTTCCCACATCCGGTTGGTTAAGAATTACAGCCGCTAATGGATTAGACATCCCATATTTGGGTTATCTTGAACTACCAGTTGAAACCATGAGTATTAACCTGCCTGAGTGTGGATTCCTGGTGGTTAGAGATGGACGGAATTCTTCTGCGGTGCCGGCACTCATCGGCATGAATATTATAAGTAGGTGTAGGCAGTTAGTGCATGCTGAGTTTGATACTACTTTAGGTGGGGAGTTAGAGTCTGACTGGAGAGAAGTTTTCCAGCAGATGCAGAGTGTCAGTCAAGCTAAAAAACAGATTGTTGCACATATAGCTGGAAAGGAGACGGTGCATATTCCTGCTTGGTCAACGTCGACCTTGATAGTCAAAGGAAGGGGAAATAGTTGTCCAGAGGGCTATTCCAACCTGTTGCTGGAACCAGGGAAGTTTCCCCTCCCTCAGGGTTTGATAGTAGTACCCTCTCTTGTTTCCACTACAACATCGTTATTTCCAATACGAGTTGTGAATCTCTCCACAGAGGATATATGGCTGCAGCCTCGTACCAGGCTAGGTATTCTCTCTCCTGTTGAATCCTTACGTTCTGGAGAGGGTTGTGAAGTAAAGTTCCAGCGGGTTGAGGCTGGGGTGGAGGAGATTACAGTAAGCACAGAAGAGAGGCAAGTGGTGACCGAGGGCTTACCAGACTTCCTTAATGGGTTGTGTTTGGGTGGAGCTGCTGAGCAGCAGGCTGAGCTTAAAGCTTTGTTACTGAGGTACGTGGATGTGTTTGCATTAAGTGATGATGAATTAGGGTTTTCTGAAAAAGTACAACACGAGATCCATTTGGTTGATGATGTGCCAATAACACAGCCCTACCGTCGCATTCCACCAACCCAGTATAGTGAAGTCAGGGAACATATTACTAAGCTGCTCCAGAAGGGGGTAATTAAGCATAGTAGTAGTGCGTATGCATCACCCATAGTGCTTGTACGGAAAACTGATGGGAACTTGAGATTGTGCGTGGACTACAGGCACTTGAACGCGAAGACAAAGCGAGATGCTTTTCCCTTGCCTCGCATCGATGAGAGTTTCGATGCGTTGCAAGGTGCCAAATTCTTTTCAACCATTGATTTGGCGAGCGGATACCATCAGATAGCCATGCGGGAGCAAGACCAACCAAAAACTGCGTTCACCACCCCGTTTGGCATATTCGAATACTCCCGTATGCCCTTTGGAGTCTGTAATGGACCGTCCACATTCCAACGCCTCATGCAGTCCATAATGGGAGATTTGATATTTCAAATGATGCTGGTATATTTGGATGATATTCTGGTTTATTCATCTACTTTCCAGGAACATCTAAAGAGATTGGAAGTGGTTTTCAGTAGGTTAAGGGAGGCTGGACTCAAAGTTAGGCCTGATAAGTGTAGTTTTCTCCAAGAACAGGTCAAGTTCCTGGGTCATCAGATCTCTGCTCAAGGGATTGGAACTGATCCAGGAAAGGTAGAGGCTGTGAGAAAATGGAAGACGCCAAGTACAGTGAAAGAACTAAGGTCTTTTTTGGGATTCTGTAGTTACTACAGGAAATTTATTGAAGGGTTTTCTAAAATTGCAGGTCCTCTTCACGACCTGGTGAACTTTTGTCTGAGACAACAGAGCATGGTAAAGAGACCTGAGTTTTGTTCACTTTGGACAGAGGAGTGTTGCACAGCCTTCGAAATGTTAAAGGAGAAGCTTACCCCAGTCTTAGGTTTTGCAGATTTCTCTCTTCCGTTCGTAGTTGAGACGGATGCTAGCAAGGATGGTTTAGGTGCTGTCCTTTACCATCAGCAAGGTGACTCTAGGAGAGTGATTGCCTATGCAAGTCGCCGGCTACGTAATGCAGAGAAAAATGACAGGCATTATAGTAGTATGAAGCTTGAACTGCTAGCTCTCAAGTGGGCTGTCTCAGAAAAATTTAGGGGGTACTTGTTGGGTGCAAAATTTGTGGTTGTCACGGATAACAACCCATTGTGTCATCTGAAGACAGCGAAGTTGGGTGCCATCGAGCAAAGATGGGTGGCTCAATTAGCTGTTTTTGATTTTGAGGTGAAGTACCGACCTGGACGGCATAATGTCGCAGCAGACGCCCTCTCAAGGCACCCGTTGGCAGGGGAGCCTGACAGTTCTGAAGAGTTGGATGACTGTGTTGCCATTTGTAATGTAGTCAACAAGGGTACACCTTTAGACCCTGAATTGTTGATTGTGGGTGACCAATGCTGTAAGGTTAGACAGATCCGTGCACAAGAGGGTAGTCCCGGTAAAAGTGACATCCAGGATTGTATGTTTGCTCTTCCAGGTTACACCAAAGCTCATTTGAAAGAATTCCAGCTAAGTGACCCTGTTTTGGGCTCCTTCAATGAGTTTTGGGGTAATCAGAGAAAGCCCACAAATCAAGAGAGAAGCAGCTTACCTAGGCCTGTGTTGTCACTGCTGAAACAGTGGAAATATATCCAGGTGATGGATGGTTTGTTTTACAGGGTTGTGAATGACTTTCGCTTGGGTGAGTGCAGACAATTGCTTTTGCCAGCCTGTTTAAAAGAACAAGTCCTGAGCAGTGTCCATGATAAGATGGGACATCAAGGCATTGAGCGTACACTCAACCTGTTGAGACAGCGTTGCTTCTGGGTCGGTATGTACAAGGATGTTGAGAGGTGGATTAAAAGGTGGTACAGGTGCATTCTAACCAAAATGCCACAGCCGCGAATCCGTCCGCCTATAAAGCCATTTTTAGCATCCAGACCACTGGAGGTGGTGGCCGTGGATTATACTGTGCTTGAACCTGCCACGGATGGTCGCGAAAATGTGTTGATTGTCACCGATGTGTTTACTAAATTCACACAGGCGTTCCCCACCAGAGACCAGAGAGCTGATACTACAGCGTAGATACTGCTGAAGGAGTGGTTCATGGAATACGGGGTACCAGAGCGGTTGCATTCCGATCAGGGAAGGTATTTCGAGAGTGAGGTGGTAGCTGAGTTATGTCGCTTGTATGGGGTAAAGAAAACACGTACAACCCCCTACCATCCACAAGGTAACGCTCAGTGCGAGCGGTTTAACAGAACGCTCCACGAGTTGTTAAGAACACTTTCTCCAGAAAAGAAAAGGCGTTGGCCAGAACACCTTCCTGAGCTGATCTATGCATACAATGTAACCCCACATGCTACAACTGGGTATTCACCTTATTTCTTGTTATTTGGTGTAGAACCACGCCTTCCAGTAGATGCTCTCCTGGGTGAGGAACATCCTGTGAATCGAGGGCAGGATTGGTTAGTAATCCACCAAAGCCGACTCAGGGAAGCTCATGAAAAGGCGAGAGCATTTGCAGAGCAGAAAGCGGCAGAAAGATTGGCTCCATTGAATGACAAGGTTTACTGTCCATCTGTTGGTGTTGGGCAGACGGTGTACTTGCACCACCGCCCTGTAGGCAGACACAAGATACAGGATTCCTGGGCTCCAGTTGTGTATCGGGTAGTAGAGGTACAAGGTACCACTTATACAGTTGAGCCTGTAGAGGGAGGTCCTTATAAACGGGTCCACAGAGTTGATTTGCGACCATGCGAGAGACCTGTAGTTGAGACAGCAGAGGCAGTGAGTAGGGTGACAGCTCCAGCAGCCTCTGAGTCAGTGGAAGCTGAACCTGTTGATCCAGAGTGTGTAATACTGGAAGAGGTTACTTTGCCTCACATGGAAGAGTCGAGAGATGTGGAAATTGAAGTCTCTGGGTCAGCAGAGGAAACGTTAGCAGTGGGTCCTGATTTTGTTCTAGAGAATGATGGACAGCTACCCTCAGAGTTAGAGCACATGGGGGAAGATGGTATTGTTCTTGATGCTGATAGACCCGTGCCAAAGAAACCAGTTCCTGCACCAAGAAGAACTAGCCGTGTCAATGCTGGTGTGCATCCAAACCCATTTAATGAACCCAGGTCAGCTTGTAATTTCCTTCTCAATCAGCCCTGAAGTCTTTTCCCAGGTTTTGACCAGTCTTGGTAGTGTTTTCTTCAGGGAAGCAGTAAATGAGGTTAGGAACCAGCACTGAATGTCATTGAGGACAATGATGGGTTTCAGCAGGGGAGAATGTGGCCAGAGGTATAAATACAACGTATTTTCAATGGGTGTTAAAACAGAGTATGGCCCCTTTAAGAGATCCAACGATCTCTGCTCGCGAGATTTCCTGTTTGGCATGTGCGCGAACAGAACAGCCATTTCGTGATGATTCAATGTAGCAGCCGAGTGCTGTGTCGTCGTGTTGGCATCGGGGAGATTTATTTTGAAGTTTTGCTGTCTTCCTGGATGTGATCGGATCGAGTGTGATCCACGTGAACCTCGTGTCTGGTGATAGTGGAAACTTCCAGTCACTACCGTATTCTTTACTTTATCAGTAGTTAATTTTTTGACCATTTTGTATGAGGATTTTGGTGATTATTTATTTGTGTTCTTAAAGACAAAGTCCAAATCACCTGATGAAGCAGTAGATATTTTTGGTAATGCTCACTCCAGAGTAAATTATTTGGGAGTGCGAGTATTGTGCTGGTTTTCAACCAGTGTTCATCTGCTGGAAATCTAAGATTTTGTTTTTTGTTACATTGGAACGGGTGAAACATCACATTTATTTTTATTTATTTCTGTAAGTCTTCAGTGTCATTACACTGTGTAACTCTTGGAGTGTTAATTTGTATTTAGTAATTTTTCTTAAATCTATTTTTTTGGAATTTTATTTACTTTTATTTATTTATTTTTGCTCCGCTGTGTTTCTGCCGACCGCTGTAACTTCTTTTAAAGGAAACATACAACAGCCAGATAAAACCCCAATATAAAAAAAATTAATCTGTGTGTGTTTCTTTTTCCTGACCACCCGGTTACACGTGCACCATACCGAAAGCCCTGTACCGAAACAGTCCGGTACGAATACACGTACCGTTACACCCCTAGTTTGAGCCCATTCCTGCCACCATATGTTTTGGGGTGTTCAGGAGGTGAATCTCTTTCTGAATGGCCACCACCTCCTCAGAGACTCGGAGGATAATGCAGTGAACAGTGGAATGAGGCACATGTCAAGCACTCTGGAGACCACTCTGTATGATGTACCACTGGCAGACATAAGAGAAACACCAGGGTCTGGATTGTGGCACTTCTAAGAAGTTCCAGCAACACAGTCAGGGACTCCCTGCTCAGCCAAAAACCATTAAAAACCTGTCCAGTGCTGGCACTGTCAGCTTTATCCTGCAGAGCAGGGGTCTGGTCTGATTTAGGAAAAGAAGGAAAATATAAATTGTTTAGCGCTATGACAACGTAATTATTACAAGAAATATTGAGATACTTCAGTAAACTACTTTTAGTAACTACCAAAACCATATTGGGGAAAAACTTAATGTTGTAAAAGACCATATTTTTGTAGTCCTGTGAGAAAAATAAAATAAAATATTATATAATATAATATTAATAAATTGTTTCTAAGTATATGAAAGACTTAATCTGAAGGACTCGGACCGGTCAAACAGAGCACTGTTCAGCTGTCACAATTGCCTTTGCACATTAAGCTGTACTATGCTCTTTTTTAATAAATTTTTTTTTTATTCATTTTTATTTTTATGGTTAACTGCCTAAAAAAATCCAGCTTGCAAAACTATCTCCTTAAGATCACCATGGTCAAGACAATAAATTACATGAAATCACACCTTTGTAAGATATCAGTCAGCATTTGAACTGATATGTGTGTGTTTATGTATGTGTGTATTTGATTTATGACAAAATCAGTCATGTGCTCACACAAAATATAACATGCAAACATGCGGCCAATGAGAACTCATAATCAGGCCTGTTTTTAGGCAATGGCAAGTTAGGCGGTCACCTAGGGCTCCACCAGCAGGAGGGGGCACCAATAAGCGCACATACTGGCACTAAATTTTAGCAGGGTTGTGATAAAGAGTGGCAGGGCAACCCTGAAATATTATCGCCGCGCCAACATCATTTCATCATTTAATTGGGATAGTAATGTTAATCTGACGATGCTTGTATGCCATTGGAACAGAGCACTTTCAATTGCTGCTGGATTGTTGCATACAAAGTTTGCATTTATAGCACTCAACAACACCTTTAGATGTTGGGTTTTGTCAGTGCTTTGGGAAAGTAACCCACTTCTTTTTGCCATGCAATCAAGCTATTTTAATATAATATTGGTACAGTAAATAGTGCACAAAATTTTTGTAGTATTTGTTGCAGTCGAGAATTCTGTTGCAGTCTGCGTTTTCGGGCCAATTTAGATATAACACTAATTTTCAATTTAAAAAATATTGGTATAGTGAAATTAGCTGATTCATAAGATCAATACATCCTTTATTAAAATGCTTCATTGAATTTAATGCATCCTTACGGAAGTGTTGAAATGATAAATTAATTAATTCAGTTCTAACAGTGCTTAATGAGAGCAGATTCATACACAGGGCAGAGAGTTGCATCAATTAAAGCAGGAGATCACATGTCAATGAGTAATAAGGAATAATATAATAAGTAGCTGCATTCTGATTACTTTTATGTGACTGATTAAGCTTTTTATGTAGTTTGGAGTAACAAAGGTTTTTTTTTTTTTTTTTTTTTTTTGACTGAAATAATAATAAAAAACTGACATTTTAAAACAATAACAACAAAAACAGATAAAGACAAAAAAGTAGTCATTGATAATATCTAAACATGTATTCAAATGCAAATGTAATAAAATGTATTCACCTATGGTATCAAAATGGCTAGAAACGGCCCTGATCATGACCAGCTTGTTCAGACAAGATGATACAACAGCACACGCCCAAAGAATCTCACGAGCTGCTGGCTACACCAAATACTACAACCAACGAAGACAACAAATGTTAAACATGTGCACTCACAAAGACGAGAGAGCATGCAGTCCAACCAAACTCAAACTGCACACTTAAACAAAGACTAGATACATGAGTGTCAAGGCTCTGTCACATTACCGACAATAAACCAGACTAAAGTGACAAAACCCTGACAGATGAAAAGTTTTTATTGATATTTTTGAACTCATAATTTTAACTGCTCCCCAGGTCACTTGCTAGGATTTAATTACAATAGAGCTAATAATTCTGCAGTAGAGTGACAATGTTTCGGATCATTATCTAGTCTTCTGTATACTCAATATAGTTAAAGCTGCAAACTCAACTCTTACAAATACGGTAGAACCATCACTTCAACAACAAAAGACTGCTTTGTAAATAATGATCCTGACTTGTCTCAGTTCCTCAGCAAATCCAATAGCTCAGAAAAACTCAGTGTTGTAACAGAAACTGACGCTATGGTATAATGACCAGAACTTGCACCTTAAAAAAAAGCTGCCTGAAAAATGGAGCACAGTTGAAGGACAACAAAACTTGAGGCATTTCATATTGCATGGAGGGAAAGTACTTCTACTTACAGATAAGCTCGAAAAACACACAGATTTGATTACTTTTTATCTCTTTTAGTAGAAGACAAACACAACCCCAAGCATTTATTAAGCATCAACAGGCCCAGCAGCACAGCAGTAATGACTTTATCTGAATCAGAACCAGGAAGATCTCTATTGCCAATTATAATTGCACATACAAGGAATTTATTTAACATTTGTATTGCATAAGTGGGGAACATTTAGCAGTTCATGAGGCAGATTGCCTGGTGGAAGAAACTGTTCTTGTGCCTGGCTGTCCTGGTATTTGCGGCTCTGAAGCACCGGCCAGGTGGCAAAAAAGGGGATAACTTGAATCTGAAGGATCAGGAGTGATTTTCTGAGCCCTCTTCCTCACTCTAGATGTATACAGTTCTTGAAGGGTGGGCAGGGGAGCACCAATAATCCTTTCAGCAGTCTGAACCATTCTTTGTAGTCTTCTGATGTCTGATTTTGTAGCTGAACCAAACCAGACAGTTATTGAAGTGCACAGGGCAAACTCAATGACTGCTTAGTAGAACTGTTTCAGCATCTCCTGTGGCAAGTTAAACTTCCTCAGCTGTGTGGCAGAACGGAATCCGTTAGCCACTTTATTTTTATTTTTTATTTTCTCTAACCAATCAGAAGAGGATACTTAGTGTGACGAACTATTTAAGGAGGGGAATTGTGAGCGGAAGAGGACTGCTAATGGGGAAGTGAAGTGTGTTGGTTGTTCGAGGAAGGTGTTGTTTGTTCGAGGAACGTACAGAAGTATCGTGCTTTTTGACCTACCTGGGAGAGAAGTATGACGGAAGTTTGCAGTATCCTGGAGGTGGGATTTATCGGGGTGCGGATGACGTGACGGCGGGAATGAAAGTGAAACTGTGAGCGGCTTAGATGTAGTAATTCATTTACTCAGACAGTACACTGACTGAACTGATGTGAAGAGAGAACTGAAGATGAACACCAAGCCGAGCCAGATAATGAACAAAAGACTGACTCGTTCACGAGTCAAGAACCGTTTACGATACTAAAACCACCAAGCAACTGATCTCAGAAGATTTAAGTAAAGTGGAAGCTACTGTCGTGTCTGAAGTACGGTTCCTGGTTTAACAGCTTCAAGCGGAAGTGCAGCAGGACTTTAAAGCCACATTCCAGAGTCTGAAAAACAGTCAAGAACAGTTCAACAAAGAATTTCATCAACACAAAAACCAAATGGATGCCTTTTGCAGTGATACTCAAAAATTTCAGTCAGACATGTCTGACCAATTACAAACCCAGGTTGAAAAGATTAAAGAGTTGAATACTAACCAACAGGAAGTATCGCCAGCTAATGTATATTCATCACCAGGTGTTATACCAATTACTACTACCACTACATCTGTACCTATTGCTAAAAGTGATCATCTACGACTTACCTTTCCCACTTTCGGAAAACCACACGAGGATCCAGATCCGCTGAACTACGTAACTCGATGTCAAGATTTTCTGGCATTGCATCCTTTGTCAGATGTGGATCTACTAGCTACATTCCGTACAGTCTTATATGGAACTGCCCGTGACTGGTGGGAAGTTGCACGTACTTCTGTAGTTACTTGGACTGAGTTTGAGGCAGCTTTCCTTTCTGCATTTCTTTCTGAAGATTATGAGGACGAGTTGGCAGAAAGAGTTAGAGTAAGAACTCAAGGCGAGAAAGAATCCATCAGAGATTTTGCTTTTTCATACAGAGCCTTAGGCAAGAGATGGAAGTCAACGTTAACAGAGAATGAAATTGTAAAACTGATTTTGAAAAATATTAAACCTTACCTTGCCAGCCAGCTCCGTAGTCGAGTATCTACAGTGGAGGAATTGGTGAAGCTAGGGCATCAACTGGAGAAGGATAATGAACAGCAACTCCAATATGAGAGCAACTTTCAACCCACACAACAGTCTATGTTACCCCGAGCACCCATGGTTCGACAGATAGACAAGAAACCAGTTCAGTGCTGGAGGTGTAAAGGACATCATCCTCCAGGAAACTGTCCTGGTTATGCATCTTCTAATCAACCATTTCAACCATCCCAGCCATCTCAAAGTAAGAGACGACATCAAAGTCAAAAACAAGAGGTTCAGCTCTCCAATAATGCGGTCTCTGGCGTAAAAACAAAACCTGCAATGACCCATGTTGTTAACAACCCACAATGTACAGTACCGCAACAACTAGTTGTTCCTATTAATATTGGTGCTTGGAAAGGTAAGGCGATTTTAGACACCGGAGCCAGCTATACCCTCATTCATGAGAGTTTGTGGAGGGAACTTACACAAGAGAGTCTTCATCCATGGACCTCAGGACCACTCTATCTAGCAAATGGTGAGGCAGAAGTTCCACTGGGATGGGTAAATGTACTGATTCTACTTCATGATCAGAGTTTTTCTTTGAGGGCTGCAGTCCTTACCTCAACATCGTTGACATATGCAGCAGTCCTAGGGCTGGATTTCATCTTTTTAAGTGGACTTCAACTCGATATTGCTGATAGAAAATATTTTTTTTAAATGTGCCCCTGAAGTGGAATACTTTTTCCAACCGGGACAAGCAAGCATACCCCTGAGCAGAGTTCCATGTCGAAAAAAAAAACACAGAAATCTAAAAGTTTCCAGCAAAATCTTTCTTTAATGAGTTCTGTCCTCCCTCCTCAGCCTCTATTGGCCTCTCGAGATGCAGATTCTACGCCTACAGAGGATCAAGTCTTAATTGACCGTGCATTAAAAGAAGCGATTTTATCACACGATGAAGAAGGCCAAGTACGTCACATTTTGCAGACACATCAGGGGGTGTGTACTCGGCGACCAGGACGTACGAATGTTCTTCATCACTGCCTGTATACTCGTCATCAAGTACCTGTTAAACAGCGCCCTTATCGGCTCACACCTGCAAAGCAAACAATAGTAAAATAACATATTGAAGATATGTTACAGGCTGGCATCATAGAACCATCTTATTCAGCATGGGCATCACCTGTTGTTTTGGTTCCAAAAAAAGACGGTAGTCTCCGATTTTGTGTGGACTACAGAAAGGTTAATGCTCTCACTGAAAGTGATGCATATCCAATTCCCAACATCACTGAGATCCTGGAGTCGCTCTCTGGTGCAGCCTTTTTTTCATCGTTAGATCTTAATAGCGGATATTGGCAGGTACCTATGGAACCTCAGAGCAAGTCAAAAACCGCCTTCATCACATCAGGAGGGTTGTTCCATTTCAATGTCATGCCATTTGGTCTAAAAAATGCACCAGCAACCTTTCAAAGGCTGATGGAGATCGTCTTGAGAGGGTAACTTGGAACCATATGTTTCGTCTATATTGACGATATCATCGTTTACTCCCCATCAATGAGCCAGCACTTTCTAGACATCCAGACCATCCTTCAGTGGTTACAAACAGCTGGACTGACGTTGAATCTAAAAAAATGTAAGTCCTGCCTACAGGAGATTACTTTCCTCGGTCATGTTGTGAATGGACATGGTGTTACTGCAGACCCAAGCAAGGTGGAAACAATTCGCACTTATCCAGTTCCCCGTAACCTTAAAGAGGTCCAACGCTTCCTGGGTTTGGCTGGGTGGTACCATCGATTCGTGGCAGATTTCTCTAGGATTGCCGAGCCTCTCAATGCCCTAAAAAAGAAAGGACAATCGTTTATTTGGACATCACAATGCCAACAAGCTTTTGAGTATTTAAAAACCTGCCTCACATCACCACCCATCCTTGGACATCCCAATTTTCAGTTTCCTTTTTCAGTTTACACTGATGCCAGCGACGCCGGCCTGGGTGCGGTGTTGACCCAGCGAAAGGAGCAGGGCAGTGAAGAAGTCATCACTTACACCAGCCGAACCTTAAATAAAGCAGAGATCAACTATTCAACCACAGAGAAGGAGTGCCTAGCAGTAGTGTGGGCACTTGAGAAGTGGCAACACTATCTGGAACATCGTTTGTTCACCGTGGTTACGGATCATTCTTCCTTGCAATGGGTAATAAATTCCACTAGGACGACCAGTCGACTCATTCGATGGGCTTTTCGGTTACAAAGATTTGACTTTGTGTTGGAATATCGGAAAGGGAAGTTGAACGTTGCTCCTGATGCTCTGTCACGAATGTATCCTTTACCCGAGTGTAATGTGTTCACAAGCAAAAAGGAAGATCCAGAATTTCCTATCACTGTTGAGCGCATATGGGAGGAACAACACCGTGATCCTGAATGTACAGAAATATTTCAGGTTTTGGCCAAAGATGGACTTACGGAGAAGGAACAGTATGCTGTGGTAGAAGACAAGTTATATCACGTTTACTCACCTGACTGATGGTCAAATTCAATACCGTGTTGTCATACCTCGCATCCTTATTCCTACCATTCTCCAATTCTATCATTCAAGCCCCCTCAGTGGACACCTTGGAATCTTTAAAACTTATAAGAGAGTACAGGATGTTGCCTACTGGCATGGTATGTGGACTGATGTTAAGAAGTATGTCAAGTGTTGTGTGAAATGTCAAACACTCAAGAGTGACAATAGAAAACCAGCAGGAAAACTTCAACCAATCATCATGTCAAGACCTAATGAAATGCTTGGAGTAGATATAATGGGTCCCCTACCAAAAAGCTTCAAACAACATGCATTCCTACTCGTCTTTGTTGATTATTTCTCACGATGAGAAATAGAGTAGAGTAGAGTTTTTCCCTATGCGACATGCTACTGCTCCAGCTATTGTTGAAATCCTGAGGAGAGAAGTGCTTACCCGATGGGGGGTACTGGACTATGTTTTGTCAGACAGAGGGTCTTAGTTTGTCTCTGCTTTGTTCACTGAACTGTGTGGAAAATGGAGTGTGACACAAAAATTAACCACAGCCTACCATCCGCAAACTAATATGACGGAAAGAGTCAACCGTACTCTGAAGTCCATGATATCTGCTTTTGTGGAAGATAATCACAAAGGTTGGGATAACTACCTACCAGAACTCCATTTCACACTCAATACTGCAGTGCAGGAATCCATCGGAATGTCTCCGGCTGAGCTTCATCTGGGTAGAAAACTTCATAGCCCATTGGATAAACTGTTGCATGGACGTAACTTGTCTCCTTCTGATCCTTCCTACGACATTGTACATCAGTTGTCTCAACTCCAAAAGAAGGCCAAGGAAAACTGTAAAAAAGCACAAATAAGACAATTGAGAAATTACAACAAAAACAGACGAGATGTAGCCTTCCAAGAGAAAGACAGGGTATGGATCCGAAATTTTCCGCAATCTAATGCCCAGCACAGTTTCAGTGCCAAGTTGGCACCTAAGTGGAAAGGACCATACCGCATTATCCAACAGTTAGGTCCAATAAATTACAGAGTGTCTCTAGAGTCCACAGGAGAGGATGTGCGTAATGTTCATGTGTGCAATTTGAAACCCTGTTTTCCTACTGTGGAGGAATTCGAGTTTCACAACCGGATGAAACTACAAGAGATTTTTCAGGAAACCTCGGATGAGGAAGAAGATTTCCTAGGATTTTAAGGTATCTCTTAGTTCAACAACTAGGAGTTGTTTTTCCTTGGGGGAGGGAGTGTGGCAGAACGGAATCCGTTAGCCACTTTATTTTTTATATTTATTTTTTATTTACTCTAACCAATCAGAAGAGGATAATTAGTGTGACGAACTATTTAAGGAGGAGAATTGTGAGTGGAAGAGGACTGGTAATGGGGAAGTGAAGTGTGTTGGTTTTTCGAGGAAGGTGTTGTTTGTTCGAGGAACGTACAGAAGTATCGTGCTTTGGTATGAGAAATTGACCTACCTGGGAGAGAAGTATGACGGAAGTTTGCAGTATCCTGGAGGTGGGATTTATTGGGGTGCGGATGACGTGACGGCGGGAATGAAAGTGAAACTGTGAGCGGCTTAGACGTTCTCTATCTCGGCTGTCGGGAGAGTTGCGTTGCCTTGGATTAGTCCTCATCGCGTTTCCTGGATGGTGCTGAAAACGAAGTTCCTGTACTTACCAGAGGCCAAAACAAAGACCAGCAGCATCGGGTACAAACTTGACGCACACACAATACATGCACATGACCACAACACGCACACACAATTAATCGAACTTTTTCTTTGACTGTCGGAGAGTATAAAAAGAGTGTGAATTGAAACTAAGCTGTGAATTCATCAGTGGATGGGTTGCTTGGACACATACTTTTTTTTTACCTCGTATATTTGTGAATGTCTGAGAAAGTTCATTGAATTTGCCAGTGTTAACATCATTGCTGTCTCTGTGCAGATCCTGTTTTTCCCTCTTATAAAGAGAAAACGTATATTCCTTTATATTGATTGTTTTTGTTTTCCTTTTTTTCTTCTTCTTGTTTTCCATGGAAGTGTGTTGTTGACAACAGTGATGTTGGGATGTTTTTTTCTTGTGTGGAATTTAATTGGGGCTGAATTCCTTAAAAATAAATGGTTAAACGAATCTGTTGGTTTCTACAAGTTTGATTTGAGTTCCCTTTTTCTATGACTTCATATGTAGCTGGTGGTTGTGAGAATTTATTTATTTTTTGCCAGGATTACATGCCTGGCTGGCGCCCGAACAAACAAAATTAAATATAGAAGTAAACATAAATGTTATAAATGGGCAAGCATCGCTACAGCTGGCAAAGAAAGTACAACCTTTGTTGGGCCTTTTTAACAATGGAGTCAATGTGATTGTCCCACTTCAGGTTCTTAGAGATGGTGGTTCCTATGAATCTGAATGACTCCACTGCTGCCACAGTTCTGTCTATGATGGTGAGTGGGGGGAGTGCAGGGGGTTTCTTCTGAAGTCCACTATCATCTCCTCTGTTTTAAGTGTGTTCAGCTCCAAGTTGTTAAGACTGCACCAGACAGCCAGCTGCTCAACCTCTTGTCTGTAAGCTGACTCGTTACTGTCCTGGATGAGACTGATGACTGTAGTTTCATCTGCAAACTTCAAGGAGCTTGACAGAGGGGTTTTTAGAGGTGCAGTCGTTGGTGTACAGGGAGAAGAGCAGTGGTGAGAGAACACATCCCTGAGGGGAACCAATGTTGGTGGAGCGGCTGTTTGACATTAATTTCCCCGGTGTCACTAGCTGTTGCCTATCTGTCAGAAAGCTGGTGATCCACGGACAGATGATCTGCTCTAAACAGCCGAAAGCCTTGCAGATGGAGTGTGCTGTCCGGAATGGCATCATTCAGCCAGGTTTCCGTGAAATACAGAGCAGCAGAGTATGAGACATCCTTATTTTTTTTTGCAATAACAATGATTCTACACTATCTATCTTATAATTTTAACTGCATTTTATACATTTTACTGTTAAAATTAATTCCTCAGACTCCTTCGGTTTGATATTATTTTCATATAGCATTTTCATCTAGACACAACATTGTCAAAACTGCTTGACCTTGAAACAACACATATGGACTGAAAATATGAGAGCAGAGGCTTTGTGCTCTATATCTCACAGGCTTCACTCTCAACCCCAAAAGCAAGCTCACCAGCAGGAGTTAAAAATAGGCAACAAGCATTGTGACTGCTCTGCAGCTGAGTTATATTTAGATGCATGCAGGGCAGATTCATATCTTAGAAAGATTAATGAAGGTGTGCTACATCACAAAGGTTAGATGCTTAGAATGGAGTCTGACATGGTGAGAAGAGAGTTTTTCATCAGTAATTTAACCCGTGGAGTGGTATCAAGCATTCATTTAGAGTTGAAGGGTGGCTGACTGATTTATTGCAGACTTTCCAGTTCAAACACAACATGCCTTTGAGTACTCAGATCTTTACACTGATCAGTATTATTATTTATGAAAAAAATATATAGTCGATTTCAGGCAAATATTGATTATGAAATGCCAATTTTCCTTTTGAGGTTCATCTATAATGTTGAGTGTAGTAATAAAATAAAAGCTCAGATTCCGAGTTGTTTCACCTTAAAGACTTTATTTCCAATGTGCATAAAGACAATGTAAACTCTGAATTCATATTCTCACCAGAAGTATATTTAACTGGATGCTTCATTTCAAATTTGGTGTGACTTATTTTCTTCCAGTATACAGTGCAGTGTAATTCCCATTTGAGTTTCTCCTCGACAATATGGATCTACAGTAAATACATATTATACAAAGTAAATATTGATATTGCATACCATAGATATCACAAACCATATGACTAATAATCCATATGAATGTCACACAACATATGGGATATGACTTCTATTTTTAGCACCATGCTAGCCTTGTGGATTTTATATAGTCTGGCATTTTGGCTGGCCAGTATTCACAGCCACATGTGCAGAATACTAAATGATTCTGATGAGTCATTCCAATGCAGATCCTTACATTTCTGCTTGGTTCTGCTGACTGACGTCAAGGGTTGGGTGTATGGAGAAGTCATAGACAACATGCTATGCAGATAGTGAGAAGGAATAATAATAATAATAATAATAATAATAATAATAATAATAATAAACAACCTATTATTATTTATTTTTTGATCAAAGGTTGGCATACAAACAAACAAACAATACATAATAGTAATTTACTTACTCCTGCAGATATATGTGTATTGTACAATGTATTCTGTTATTTGCTTTATCGCCAATTTAGAAAAAAAAAAAAAACCTTAACTTCTGAGTTTGTCATTACTGAACTTAATTGAGCTAAGGCAGGGGTATAGGAATAGCTGCTAAATATTGTCAAATCCTTGTAATTTAATTGAGTGCATAAAAGACAATGGCAGAGGTGTAGTTAGTATATTAAAAGATTGCTCTTTAAATTTAAATTAAATATATGATAGATTATTATATATATATATATATATATATATATATATATATATATATATATATATATATATATATAGGTATATAAAAATATATTTTTATTAGTGTAATTACTGATATTTTACTGATTCATCCAGGACAAAATGTAATTTGTATTCATTAAAACAGACAGCCCTATTTTTTAAGGCATCAAAGCAATGAGGCACTGAAATATATGAACAAAATAAATACTAAATTAAGCCTCAATCCCTCAATCCCTTATCTGGGTTGGTGTTCCACAGAAGGGCATCTTTAAATAACAGGCACGTGTGCATTGGACTGTGTGGCAGCTGCACTCTTTCTGAATAAGCCTTAATCTAGAGAGAGACACAAACAGATGTGACAAAAAGACGACTGGGTAACAATTTAAATTACAGCCCCTAAATTTACAGCATAAGTAGACTGAATTTACAGCGTACATTTTCTTGTAATTATAGTGTACCTAGGTATAAGCAGTGGCGGCTCCAGACAATTTTGATTGGGGGGGGCAATGGGGGGGTCCTGGTTTTTTCAAGGGGTGTCTCATGAAAACCAACAAAAAATACAGTGGACATGGCTAATAACTGCATATTTCTGCTACTAAACAACAAAAACACCTTTGCAATGTAAACAAATGACAGGCTACATTTGTTATTCATATCCTTCACACTGCACTTTCATGTCAGGTATATTATGCATTTTTATTGACATTGATATTTTTACATTTATTTCCAGATAGATATTATTGAGTTTACAGGCTAAAGTGGTCTTGCTGTTGTAAACACTGTTGCTTTTGTAGAAAAAATATTTGCATCACATTTAAAATATAATTATATTTTAATTCATTTCTGAATTGTTTTTATTTTTATAATGATAATTCAGAGAATGAGAAAATCTGAATAAGCCTTACCAGTGTTGTGATAATTATTTTTACGTGTTAAAAATAAATAAGTACTGTAATATAATAAAAGTTTATTCAAATAACATAAAAAAGACCAGACCCCTCGATGCCTGTGAAACTTTTCTCCCTCAATCAGCACGCTAGTGTTACTTCTACACTACAGGCTACACACAGCAATATAAACAACGTATCTGCATGTTCTCACATCACATCGTTCTTGTAAAATAATAATAAGTAAATAAACACCAAAATCACTTCGCTGAGAATGAAACACCACTTACCAGCTGCCACGATGTTGAAAATATCCTCTAGCAATTAAATAATGCGCGTGCAGCATGAGGAATCTTCCCGGTTGGATGAGGTCGTAGTCAGGTGAACTGTCATCATGTTGGTCATTTTATTTACGGCTAAATTATTATTAATAAATTGTACTAATATTATGATTGGGCGTGGGCAGGCATTCACAAAAGTTTATGTTATTACAAAAAAAAAAAAAATTGAGGAAATTTTGCTTTGACAAAAGGGCACTTAAGGGGCAAAGGAGCAGGTGCTCAAGTGTACCGGTTCTTTCGGACAATTCGATCAAATAAACCAGCTGAAAAAAAAATGGTTCACCGGTTCTTTTGCGCTCGATGTAATGCCGTCATTGGCGATGATTGCCCTTCATTCAAGCCTTTGGTTTACCCGCGCTTATAACATTAGCAAAGAATCAGAATCAATCACCAAAAGAATCAGTTCGGTTCAGATGCGCTCTGTGTCAGTCTGCTTCGCGCTGAATCACGCATGCGCAGTTATCATCAGCTCATCGGTTCTCGAATCGGACGCGTCCGACAGAAACGGTTCTCGGTTCAGTGTATGAATAAATGTCGAAATAATTATTATTTATTATTGTTCTGCGTAGTTTGAAGAGAAACATTTTTGGATCTTTATCCCGATTATATATATTTTTTAATCAGGAAGAGGCTGGGGGGTCAAATGGGGGGTCAAGGCATTTTTTGGCAGGGTCTTGAGACCCCCCAAGACCCTGGCGCCGCCGGTGGGTATAAGTGAACAATATGCAAAGTTTGGGGAATAAAGGTGCAACCACCTGAAAAATTACAAATGATTTATACTGTAAGTATTTTGAAACTAAGCAGCACCTATATTACATTGTATTTATGACCTACTTAGCTAAGCAACAATCAATACATTTCCAATAAATAATGGAGATTACTGAAAAACAAAACTCGGAAATCTTGGTTAATTAGTTAATGAGTTTGTGCTATGGTTTATAATTGACCATGTATTTTACTTACCTTATGCATATTGTATTTGTCGAGCTCAGCCGAAGCAGCTCCTTAAAACCACTATCATAAAATTACTTCTGATGTTCAGTTTGCATGACATTGTATTCCATCAAGGTTCAATGCAGCTTAAAACAAGCTTATGTCTCTGCTTACATCTTACAAGTGTTTACATAAGATAAAACACAACATGATAGAACACTTGTATATCAGTGGATATACTGTATAGTTTTATATGTTTTATAGCAGAGGAATTATTTTGGTCATCAAATTACGTTTTCATAACAAGATTCGGGAGGAGCACGTCAGATACTTAGCCTAATCAACACATGTGGTCCACCACCAAGTAATCAATAACATAGTATACATATCGCTGACTTACCTCTATCCATTGATGGTTTATCAGCATCCCTCCTCCATCCCATCTCCTCACTTCGAGTTCACTTTATAAATAGACGGGTATATGTAAGCATGAACTTGTGAAACTAAATTTAATTAAAATTATTGCAACATTTGTCTCTGTAGTTACTGTGCAAATATATACTTCTCCTGTGCTAAAGTCAAACTTGTTGCCCCCTTGTTCGGTGAAGCTGCAGGGTAGAGATGAAGATCTTTGCCCGAACCCGACAGGACCTTGATGGGACCTGACGGATTCGGGATTAATTTATAGAATTTTACAAGGGGTTTGGGCCGGGCTCAGGCTTGCACTCAGGTTTGAGTGGTAAATGAGTGGTCATGTGATGCATTTCGATTAGCGAGAGAAAGATGCGAAAATGGATGAACATTACAAATATTTAAAATAAATCCATAGCTTTCCGATGCTCCTTGGATGCTCTCATTTCTCAAGTTGTGCTTCCCTTAATCTAAGGCTAAATGTATTTCACTATCTGGGTCATTATTTAATATAAAACCACACATAATGTTTCTACTGTATCTCTGTCAATCTCTCTGATAATTAGTTAAGATGAGTGCTGTCTGTCACTGTCTTTAATCAGTTCTATGAATTACTGGTCATTCTTTATAACGTAGCAACAATGTTGTTTGTAAAGTACTGTACTGTGCAAAAGTCTTAGGCACATTAGTATTTTCACCCCAAAAAAGGGTTTTAAGCCAGTTATTTAAATATGTTGCTGTAGTGTGTGTGACGATCGTGTACCAGACAGACACAGGGAGAGAGAGAGATCCAATAGCAGATGTCTTTAATATAGGGTAATCCAAATTGTAGTCAGAACAAGCAAAGGTCAACACCAAAAAGACAGTCCTAAATAAAAAAAACAAAAAAGACTATTTTTAAAATGTAAGGAGTAGAAAGTACATATACTTGTGTGAAAATGTAAGGAGTAGAATAAAAAGTCAGCTGAAAAATAATTACTCAAGTAAAGTATAGATACCCAACATTTCTACTTAAGTACAGTAACGAAGTATTTGTACTTCGTTACTTGACACCTCTGAACATGATAGATCATTACATTTTAGCAATACTTCCCGGATGTCTGAAGTATGATCCAGCGCAATACGTACATGAAGCAATGTAATAAAAACACAGCAACATGTACCTATATCAACGTAAAAATAAAAATAAAAATAAAAAAACCCTACCGAGGTCACATATTATTTTGCTAAAGTTTTCGAATCTCTGGGAGATGCTGGTGGCTCCCCCTTGGCAAATCCCCCTCAGGAGGGACCTGCTGTCTCAAACAAACAACACAATATGGCACTCCAGGCCGAAGCTTTGGAGCCTTTATGGATGCTTCTCAATTCTTATTTGTGCATTTAATTTATCATCAATTCAAAGCGTCATCATCTGCACTAAAGGAATCCGCCCTTATGTTGTTAAGACATTCATAGTAAATATTAATAAAGCAAGATGTCCTGTTTGAAATATATGACATGAATAATTCATTAAATATAAATTAAAATTCATTACAATGTTAGGACACTTCCGCAAAGGATAGACTTGTGTATCCTCGCTCATATCTCCTCTGTAAGCTTCCTCGTGGTGCAATTACAGAACTGAGATTTCCTACAAGATGGCTGGGCTCAATCGGTTTCTGGGTCATGGGATGGAGGAGTGAGGAAATGAGGAGGAATATTGAGAAGCACCCCATGTGTGGGTACACCAGGGGTCCTACAGGAGCTAAATGCCCTGCCTCCCCATGTGCTTGTGTCTGGTGCACTTTCTTCAAAGCATCTGTACACTCCAAAAGTGGGAAGTGTTCATTCATTCGTGCTATTGGACTGTAAAAAGGTGGACTAATGAAGCTGAGCAGGATTTACAAGCTTGTTTTGACTTCAATGACTGGAGTATTTTTAAAGCTGCTGCCCCCAATCTGTACGATCTCACAGAGACTGTAACATCATAAATCAGTTTCTGTGAAGATATGTGCATTCTTACCAGGACTCATCTAACTTACAACAACGACAAACCATCAGCTCTGACAGCTCTGACAGGCCAATAAAGATGCTTACAGAAAGGAAGACAATGTCTTGTACAAACAGACACTCTGGAAAAGTACACACTGGAAAAGGAGATCAGAGTGGCAAAGAGGAATTATTCTGAAAAATAAGGACTCAGTTCACTTCCAGCGACTCAGCATCAATATTGAAATGTCTAAAAGAGATCACCAACTACAAGATACCATCTGCCAGCACAGAATCAACAACTGGCAGACCATCTGAATGAGTTTTACTGCAGGTTTGAAAGACACCCCACATCCACCCCTAAACACATCATTCACACCTCCTGCAACCCCCCTTTACTCCACACCTGCAATTATGTTCTGCAACATCTAGACAGACCAGGGACTTATGTGAGGATCCTGTTTGTGGACTTCAGCTCAGCCTTTAACAGTATCACCCCAAACCTCCTCCTGCCCAAACTACCTCAGCTCTCCATACCCACCTTAGTCTGTCAGTGGAAAAACAGCTTCCTGTCAGACAAGCAGCAGCTAGTGAGGCTGGGAAAATACACATCAGAATCAGAATCAGAATCAGAAAGAGCTTTATTGCCAAGTATGCTTGCGCATACAAGGAATTTGTTTTAGTGACATAAGCTTCCAGTACACAGAGACACCAACACACAGACAAAAAAAAAAAATAAATAAATAAATAAGTGTATAAACAATTGTGCTATAAATGATAATGTAATAGGATTGAATAAGATGCAGGGATGTACTAGGATGGAGGGGTAACAAATAAATATAAGGATATTGCACTTTTTCTTTTTTTGCAAAAGCATAAGTGGAGAACATTTAACTGTTCATGAGGTAGATTGCCTGGGGGAAGAAACTGTTTTTGTGCCTGACTGTCCTGGTGTTTGCCGGCCAGACGGCAAAAGTTCAAAAATGGGGTGACTTGGATGTGAGGGATCCAGAGTGATTTTATGAGCCATTTTCCTCACCCTGGATGTATACAGTTCTTGAAGGGTGGGCAGGGGAGCACCAATAATCCTTTCAGCAGTCCGAACAGTTCTCTGTAGTCTTCTGATGTCTGATTTTGTTGCTGAGCCAAACCAGACAGTTATTGAAGTACAGAGGACAGACTCAATGATGGCTGAGTAGAACTGTTTCAGCAGATCCTGTGGCAGGTTAAACTTCCTCAGCTGGCGAAGGAAGTACAACCTCTGCTGGGCCTTTTTCACAATGGAGTCAATGTGATTGTCCCACTTCAGGTCCTGAGAGATGGTGGTTCCCAGGAATCTGAATGACTCCACTGCAGTCACAGTGCTATTCATGATGGTGAGTGGGGAAAGTGCAGGGGGGTTTCTCCTAAAGTCCACGATCATCTCCACTGTTTTGAGTGTGTTCAGCTCCAGGTTGTTAAGACTGCACCCCCTGTTCTACCCCCACTCACCATCATGAACAGCATTGTGACTGCAGTGGTGCCATTCAGGTTCCTGGGCACCAAAATCTCTCAGGACCTAAAGTGGGACACTCACATTGGGACACTCCCAGCAGAGGTTGTACTTCTTTTGCTGGTTGAGGAAATTCAACCTGCCACAGGAAGTGCTTAAACAGTTCCACTCCACCATCATTGAATCCATCCTCTGCACTTCAATAACTGTCTGGTTCAGCTCAGCTATCAAATCTGACCTCAGAAGACTACAGAGGTTAGTCCGGACTTCTGAGCTAATCACTGGTACAGCCCTCCTTCTCTTTAAGAACTGTACTCATCCAGGGTACAGTGAGGAAAGTGAGGAAAAGGGCTAGCGAATTCACTCTAGACCCCTCACATCCAGCACATTCCCTCTTTGAACTGTTGCCATTTGGTCGATGATACAGAGCTCTGAGAACCAGAATGGCCAGACACAGGAACAGTTTCTTCCTTCAGGCAATCCATCTCATGAAAACCTGACAATAACTGTGGAACACACGACTCTATTTATACACTTATTCACTTATTAATCTAACAGACATACTTAGTCTACACTTAAAATTTGTACATAATATACAGGTGCATATCAATAAATGAACAAACAGTGCTCTCTTCCACCCTCAACACCCATGGCTGAAGAACCCTTGGACAAGCCACTGAACCCTCAGTTGCTCCCTGGGATCTGGATATATAGCTGCCCACTACTCTGGGTTTGTGTCCACGGTGTATTCACTTCTCACTGCTGTGTGTGTGCACTTGGGTTAATTGCAGAGCACCAATTCCGAGTATGGGTTACCATACTTGGTAAAAGTCAAGACTTTCACTTTCACTTAATTACTGCCCCAATTCGGCATGGCATTGAGATAATCAGATTGTTTTTTTCTTCTGGTACATTTTGGCATCTAGTGGCATAAAAAAAAGCAAATTTCAAAGGGATACCAAAATAGAATCTGAATTACAGATAGAAAAAAAAATGTAAAAAAGGATTTGGATGTTAGAAGTGTATTAGTGTGTTATGGGTAAGGCAGGATAAAGAGATGGGTCTTTAATCTAGATTTAAACGGTTACTCTAAGGAGAGCAGTCTCAGTACTATAATATGGTCTAAATCCTGACTGGAAATCCTCACAAATACCATTTTTCTCTTAGAAGGAATATAATTGTAAAGATACCTTTTCTACTATCTTGGACAGAAAAAAGATCGAAATCGGTCTGTAATTAACTAGTTCTTTGGGTTCAATTTTTTTTTTTATTATTATTTATTTTTTTATGAGAGGCTTAATAACAGACAGTTTGAAGGTTTTGGTGACATATCCTAATGACAATGATGAATTAATAATAGTTAGAAGATGATCTATGACTTTTGAAAGTACCTCTTTCTCGAGCTAAAATGAAATAGGGTCTAATATACATGTTGTTGGTTTAGATGATTTAACAAGTTTACACAATTATTCCTCTCCTATAGTAGAGAATGAGAGGAATTGTTCCTCAGGCGATCTATTGCATGCTATCTGATGCGATACTATAGCTGACAGCTGCATGGTTACAATTTTACCTCTAATAGTATCGATCTTAAAAGTAAAGTAGTTCATAAAGTCATTACTGCTGTGCTGTTGGGAAATGTCAAAACTTGCTGATGCTTTATTGTTTTATTAATTTAGCCACTGTATTGAATAAATACCTGTTTTATGTTTGTTTTCATCTAAAAGAGACAAAAAGTAATCAGATATAGCAGTTTTTAATACTTTTCTGTAGGATAGGTTACTTTCCTGCCAAACAATACGAAATACCTCTTGTTTTGTTTTCCTCCAGGTGCGCTCCAATTTTTGGACTGCTCTCTTTAGGGTGCAAGGGTGCTCATTATAACACGGTGTCAGACTTTTTGCCTTGATCTTCCTTAAGCGTAAAGGAGCAACTGTATTTAAAATGCTAGAAAGGAGAGAGTCCATAGTTTCTGTTACATCATCAAGGTGTTCTGAGGTTTTGGATATGCTAAGGAAATGGGATACATAAGAAATATTACTTACAAAGCAGTCTTTTGTGGTAGAAGTGATGGTTCTACAATACTTGTAATGAGAAGTAGAATTTACAGTTTTAGCTATATGAAGTTTGCACAAAACTAAATAATTATCTGAGATAACATCGCTTGGCTGCATAATTTCAACACCATCAACATAAATTCCATGTGACAGTATTAAATCTGGAGTATGATTTTGATAATGAGCAGGTCCAGAGACTTGTTGTCAGCTAGCAGGAAACATTCTCAGAACTTTGGCTAACATGCTGTAAAAGATTTTTAAATGTTTGAATAAAACAGTTGAATGTAATGTTAAAAAAATGTTTTAAGAATGTTTAGAATTAAAAATAAATCATATAATGTTAAGTGTAAACAAAGCTAGAACATTTTGAGTATGTTTTGAGGATGTTGTTGAGGTAACATATTCTAAAATGTTATCAAAAACACATTGGCACAATGTTTGAAGATAACAAATGAAGAACATTCTCACAGTGACATTAGTAGAACGTTATAAGAACATCTTTGAGGCTTGAGGTGATGAAATGTTTTCAAAAAATCTGACGTTTTAACAAACATAAAACATTTTATCCGCAACATTTTGAGGATGTTGTTGAAATAACAGATTTTAAAATGTTCTCAAAAACACATTAGAACAATGTTTCAAGAAAACAAATTAACAACATTTTCTCAGCCACATTAGTAGAACATTATAAGAACATTATTCATGCTTGAGGTGATCAAATGTTTTCAAACATTTTTCCAATTTGATGCTCTAACAAAGATAGAATGATAAAATGTTCTCAAAAACACATTGGGGCAATGGTTCAAAATAACAAATGAAGAACATTCTCTCAGCCACATTAGTATAATATTATAAGAACACAGTGGTGTCAAAAGTACTGCCATTCATTACTCAAGTAGAAGTATAGATAATAGGGTTTAAAAAGACTTTTGTAGAAGTTGAAGTATCAACTCAAGCTTTTTACTCAAGTAAAAGTGTAAAAGTACTGGTTTAAAAAACTACTTCAAGTATAAAAGTAAAAGTAATGTAAGGGGAAAAAAATGCCATTAAGAACAAAAGCTTAGGCCGCACCACAGGGGCCTATTGTGTACTACCCCACCGCCTCAAAAAACATTTTTCTAAAGGCCATAGGCCATAATGACTATAATGTTATATTAAAATGTTCATGTTGAAAAATTTGGGATGCACTAGGCTTCCTGTTTCAGCCGCATATATGAAAATACAAAAATGGTGTGCACATCCCAAACATCCAATTAGGACACAGGTGCAAGACAACTAAATGATATAGACAAATAAAGAAGTGAAGTCTGAACACTGAAAACTACTGCTCCAGAGGAATTTAATCAAGCAACGTTTCGACCTTCAGGTCTTCCTCAGCCGCATATATGCCCATTTAAAATGAACACACTTTAGTACAATCCAAATACATTAAAGGACTAGAGATATGATGACTAGTTGCCAATAAGTATTGTTATGGTGCAAAAAGTCAAACTTCAGAGGCTTGTCATCAATAACTTTTAATGGAATGTTTATGTACATCCATGATTAGCTGCAGGAATCTGCGAGGGCAATGGACAAGAACATTGGTGCAGGTTTAGTAACAATTACACTTGTATGGTTGTCTATTTACAGTAAACATTATAGTGCTGTCAAAATGAATGATTATTCCAAGTGATTAATCAAAAACTAAAACTGAAAAAGAAATCATAATCCTGATACTTTCTTGATTGATAGCTTCTTGTATTTGGTACATACGTCTGCTATGTCCAGTGTTCGGGGGGGAACGAGTTACAAAGTTGGTATAGCCTACTTATCACAACATTGTCAATCGCATCGTCAATCGAAAATGCTAATTTATTAAAACATCTCGCTACCGAACTACCTACAGTAGCTTAATTTGTGGAGGACGAAGAAAAAGCACTCATTTGGTAAATGAGCCAGTGAGAAATAATAACTTTTAAGTAGGGTCCAGTGCCTTTTCAATACTTTTAAAACGGTACCGGCTCCTAAACGGTGCCTGAACAGATACTTTAAAAAAAAGAACCACAAAAAAACTATGGATAACTTTAAAGAACATTACAAATATTTTAAATAAATCCATAGCATGTTGTGCAAGTTGTGCTTCCCTTAATCTAAGCCTAATAAATGTATTTCACAACCTGGGTCATTATTTAATACAAAACCACACATAATGTTTCTACTGTATCTCTGTCACTCACTCTGATATTTAGTTAAGATGAGTGCTGTCTGTCACTGTCTTAAATCAGTTCTGTGAATTACTGTATGCTCATTCTTTATAAAGTAGCAACAATGTCGTTTTTAAAATACAGTACTGTGCAAAAGTCTTATGGAAAAAAGAGTATTTTCTCCCCAAAAAGGGTTTTAAGCCAGTTATTTATATCTTTTGCTGTAGTGTGTCAGTTGGAAATATCAGTTTGCCATTAATTTTAAGAATAATCTAGTGCGATTTTGAATGCACAAGCAGTCTGACAACGGCAAAATTAATGTTTGGAAATGTAAACTGATATTTTATACTGACACACTACAGCAAAATATATAAAAAACTGTCCGAACACCATTATTTTAAGTGAAAATACTAACGTGTCTAAGACTTTTGCACAGTAGTGTATGTATAAAGTACGTATGATTAAATTAAGTATATTTAAGTAAGTGTAATTAAAGTATGTGTTCGTTCATATGTGTTAAGGGCTAGATTTTCGCTGGAGGAAACGGCTGTGGTGTGATGAGCGAAAACTTTACAGATGAGAAACCGACTGCTACCTCGTGACCTTTTGTAAACTGTATTTATGACAAAGAACTGCACAGATATGGATATTCTAACAATCTATCGATAAACAAACACCTTGTGTCCTCTGTTTGTTTAAGTGCGCATGCGCTGCTCCGTTCGCGGTCTTCGCCTCTGTGGATTGAAGAGCGCGCTGAAAGACGGGAGGAGACCGGTCTGACGCTGGTTTCATGTGAAATTTAAGCGGACTGACTCTGAGGCGATCGGATACCGGTTCCATACCCAACCCTACTTTTAAGAAATATATTTTTTGATAAACGAACCCAAAACTGTCTATGTCCTGGCTGGACTGTGATGCGATTTGTGTCACATGATGCAGGTGCGATGGATCGCGTACAGACCAATAGGGTGTCGGAATGGTATATGTTTATACTTCTCATCCAACCACAATCTAATTCACTCCATCCGGATGGCGCGATTTATCTGGATAGGTTTTTTTTTTTTTTTTTTTTTTTTTAATGATGACAAGCCGGAATGTAAACAAGCCGAAATGAAATAGCAGTAACGAAGCTATTTTTAAAATGTAAGGAGTAGAAAGTACAGATACTTGCCTGAAAATGTAAGGAGTAGAAGTAAAAAGTCGGCTGAAAAATAATCACTCAAGTAAAGTATAGATACCCCAAATTTCTACTTAAGTACAGTAACGAAGTATTTGTACTTCGTTACTTGACACCTAAGAACATCATTGCGGCCTGAGGTGATGAAATGTTTTAATAAAACGTTCTTTTAATTTGACGGTTTAATAAAGATCGAACATTTTATCCACAACATTTTGAGGATGTTTTGAGGATCTTGTTGAGCTAACAGATTATAAAATGTTATCAAAAACAAGTTGGCACAATGTTTCAAGATAACGAAAGGAAGAACATTCTCTCAGCCACATTAGGAGAATGTTACAGGAACATCACTGAGACTTGAGATTATGTTTTCTTTTTTTTCTTTTTTTAGCATTCTTCTAATGTGATGTAATAACAAAGCTAGAACGTTTGTCCTGCAACATTATGAGGATGTTTTGAGGATCTTGTTGAGGTAACAGATTATGTAATGTTCTCAATAAAACATTATTACAATGTTTCAAGATAACAAAGAACGAACATTCTCACAGCCATGTTATGGGAGCGTTATAAAGTTGTCATTGAGGCCAGGGGTGATGAAATGATTTTCATAAACATTCTTGTAACGTGATGTAATAACAAATTTAGAACAATTGACCTGTAATATTTTGAGGATGTTTTGAGGATCTTGTTGAGGTAACAGATTACAGGTGCATCTCTAGTCTCTGCCTCAGATATCATGCCCATGGAACAATGGCTAAACGTATGGGTCATAAAAGTGGAAACTTCATCAAATGAAGTCTTCATCAAATTGGTTGAATTCTACAGGATTTCCACAAGATGTGTGTTGCGTTCTTTAATGTTCTGCCCTGGAAACAAAGATACCGTGGTGCCAAGCCACCTCATGAAAGAAGAAAGCTTTCGTGTTTACAACCGTGACGACAAGTGTTTATCAGGATCAACTAAACGCAGGATTTTCAAAAGTATGTGAAATATTAAATGACCGCGCCATAGAATCTTGACATAATGTCGTTCCAACAATCTGTCTTCTCTCTGTATAAACACTTTAAAAGTTCTGAATACATTCCTTTGCTTGAGGAATTTAAGGCAGTGATACACAGTTTCCACACATCTGGATCTGTGAAAAAGTAGACTTATTATGCAGTCTGTTTTAACCCCTTTACGTGCAAACATCGCCGATGGCCCCAGTTTATTATTGTTTCATTTTCACAGCACATTAAACATCACTGTCTTACTTTATCGGGGCAAACTGTGCATCAATTGAAAGTTTAAAGACTCTAGCTTCGATATTTGACCAATATTTAAAAAAAACATTGTTGCAGTGACAAATATTTAGTGATTTATGTCAGGAGTGCAAAATAATAAATCTGTATTATGCCACATTTTGAATAGAAATTCACCACTCACTCATATTCAGTCACGTCAGCAGAGGTTTATTTGTGTTCACATAGACTCACTGAACAGCGTCAATAAGGATTTATAGACCAAAGATGCATATCTGCGGAGATATATGGATATATTTACTGATGTTTACTTCATATTTCTTCAGACAGAATCGTCATTTCTATTAATTTTCCACTGATTTACGTGATCTGATGATAAACAGCCTCTCCCAGCGATCTGTGTGTGTGTTTTGCTGTGTTGTCAGCTCGTGCTGTGTGTCACTCAGACTCCGATTGGGCCTTCCCAATGTCAATCTTAGAGTGTCATATCTGGACACCGCCACATCGTGTCACATGCTTCCTGCACACTTCCTGGTAGTTATCTGGCCAAAACAACAGTAAAACACCTCTGTACACACGAACTATCCGAATAATAAACCCGTGATTACGATAGTAAAGCTTGGTATGAGAATTTCTTGAGATCTGGGGCGTTTTTATAAAAAAAATTGAAAATGTACATCGGAAATGCTAACTTGTTAAGCGATGAAAAAGGCTACAAATAACATATTTTTACAACAGTAAACGACCAAATTCCACCCCTGATCGCTAAAGGAAGTTATTATAAACACTCAATCGGGGTTTAAAGTGAGTTTTGAGTAAAAGTGTACTAATAATTTCATAAATTGTCTGATGTAGCTTGATGCTAACGTTAGCTCCAATGCTACTAATAGCAGGTGCTTTTCTTCTTCATAATGCATTTTTGTCTCAATAATTCACGTAAGGTCGTAAGAAAATGTTTTGTTGTATTTTTATAGTAAGACTTTTGATAAATAAGGGCTAAATGCAAAGAGAGACTGAAGTGATATCGCTGCTTTGTTGCTTTGTAAAGCCTGAAAAACCACAATCAAGGCTAATAAAAGTGGAATAAAAACAAAAGAATAATGATAGAAGAATAATGCTGATAATGTGTCATACCTGGCGGAGGTGTGAAAGACTCGTTTGGTGAGAACAATAGAATCATGAATGGGGAGTTTTGCAAAGCCAACACACATACAAAATACACAGGATAGTTTACATGTGAGATCTTACAGAGATGACAAGGGCTATAAATCAATCTGATTAGCCTTCTCTAAAAACACACATGACATGGCCTTAGAAAATATTTAATAAAATTCAGTTTTACAGATTTGATTATGAAATTTTTATGACGTTTTGGAAGACTTATGGCCTTAGCTACACTGTGTTTTCAAACTCATTTCCTACATCAACAATTTTTAAAATACATTTAAAACATATGTTTTTAATATTTTTATTTTTGTTTTTATGTTTGAGCTTATATATCTCTATTATCATAACAGTCTGAGTGATTCTGATTCCTGAACAGTAAACTTTAAAGTGTCAGCTTTGTGAACAAAGGTTGATTATGTATCTAGTCAGAAAGAATCATGAGCAGAAACCTTTTTATTTTGGGTATGTAATTTCGGTCTCCATGCCAAAAAAGGGGGGTTACAAGTAAGGGGTTAATTTGTGTTTAGTGTAAAAAGTATATTGTAAATCTTTAAGTTGACTAAATTATGTACAACTGGTCAAATTTACTTAAATTGATAATGCGTCTCATAACCTATTATGGATGGGACGATACACTTAAACTCACGATACGATGCACCTCGATATGCCAGGGTCACGATACGATACGTCACGATACAATATCAAAAAAGAAAAAAAGAAGAAGAAAATATTACTGTATAACAACAACTTATTTATTTTTGTTTCAGCTGCACACAGGGAAACTCAAGGCCTAACTGGCCAAACACAAACAAGAACACTCCCTTAGTGCTTCTCTAACCCTAGGTTAAGTTATCTCAGGACTGGTTCTTCTTCAAAAAAACTAACATATCAACATGTTCTGGTGTAATCAGTGATCTTTGAGCAGACACAGTGTCTCCTGCTGTGGAAAAGACACGCTCACTGGGCACTGACGTAGCAGGAATGCAAAGGTAGGCTTTGGCCAGGGGGGCAAGTATGGGGTAAGCAAATGCATTAACTTTCCACCACTCAAGTGGACTACTGTTGAGTGGGGACAGGAATTTCTGTAGGAGAGTATCTCCATTTCAATCCCTCTGCTGGACTGCACTGTCTCAACAACAGTAGTGTAGGAGCTCCCAAGGAGATCTTCTAACGCTGTCTTTTTTGGTGGGGGAGGCTGTGTCACGTCCTGCATCTGCCTTTCTCCCTCCACTGGCTCTTCCTGGCTCTGCTCTGCTTCCTGTGCTGCCTCAACCATGACCCTGGCCTTCTCTGCTGCTGCCCCTGATATTGAAGCACTGGCCCTAGTGGTTCTTTCATCTATGTCACTGGTCTGAAAAAAATAAAATAAAACTAGCTCAAACATTTCTGTCTTTCAATCCTTCACTCCCTCCCTCTCTCACAGACACACGCACACAGAGACACACACTCTCTCTCTCTCTCTCTCTCTCTCTCGCTCACATCGACTAATAAAAAAAAAACAATATAAGAATTAAGTTTTCGATAAAAGTTAGCCTACCTGGTTGCGCTGCTCATGAAGTGCTGAAGCTTTTTCACATATTCGGGCATAGACGGACTCGTGTTGTTCATCATTCAGATGGGACAGGCTTCGGAATCGTGGGTCAATCGCAGTGCACTCCTGCAGCATGTCATTACAGTCCCCCAAGTACCGGTCCGAGATGTCGAGTAGAATGGCGCTTTTCTTGTTGTGTCATTTTCGTCTGGTGACATGCTTTGCTCGATCATGAACTTCAGTGGGATTATCAGTGAAACAGTGGGCTCTTTTTCATCACAGACAACTGTTGTGGCTGTCTTCAGTGGCTTAAGCAGTTTCACTATGTCCTCGACATCTGATATATCACTGTTATCCAGAGTGTCAATTACTCTGGCATTCCTTCGGATTCCTGGGCAGCTCATGCGCAGCTGAGACAGCTGCTTGTTGCTCCAGGTAGCGCGCCAGCATGTCGTATGTGCTATTCCACCTGGTTTGGACATCGGTGATAAGTTTATGCCGAGGCAGCTCTAACTGGGTTTGTTTGTTGGTCAGGACGGCGATGGGCGTGGTGCTCTTGTGAAAGAATGTAGTTATTCTTCGCACACGACCAAGAAGGCGCGCGACGCGGGATACAGCCAAGTCTCGCTTACTGGCCAGATTCACAACATGCGCTAAGCACTTGATGTGAGGGTGGAGACCGCTCTCTCTCACAGCAATGTCCATATTGCTTGCGTTGTCTGTGACACAAGCAATGGTTGTTTGTGGCCTTGTTAGCTCCCACTCACTCAGTGCATATCTCAACACGTGAGCTATGTTAACACCAGTATGACTTTCACTTAGCTCACGAGTGTGCAACACAAAGCTTTTTCTCTCCCATTTCTCGTTGATGACTTCTGCCGTGATGGTTATATAACTGTGTGTTGCACGCGAGGTCCAGCTGTCGGTGGTCAGTGCGACACAGTCGGCATTTTTTAGATACTCTTTCAAGCTTTGTTTGGTTTCATTGTAAATTTCCGGGATTACCTTCTCTGAAAAATGTCCTCGACATGGCATCTTAAACTTAAGCCATATAGTCCGCTATGAATTCGCCAATGAGCCTGGTTATCTGTTTTGCACGCGGACTTGATGGAGGTAGAGTTGGTGTCAGCGCTTGTTTCATGGTCAGTTGTCCCTTCAGTAGACTCGTTTTCTCCGGGGCCGTCTTCACATTTTTATGGTGACGTTGAAGGTGGTGGTTCATGTTTGATGTGTTGGATGTGGTGTACGGAATGACAGCATGGCATAGCTTACACACAGTCTTAGTCTTGTCAGTTACTCTATTGCCGTCTTTGTCTTTTTTAATGAGAAAGCCAAAATACTGCCAGACATAGGACTTGTATCCAGGCGGAGCGTCCTCAATTTCGACCTTATTTTACTCCATGGTCGGCTGTTTGGGGGCAAGGCAGTTGGTGCTAATGCTAATAATATTTGTTAGCTTGGTGCAGTGTTGTTATTGCAACATGCGCTGTCTTGACGTTACGACGTACCGCACCGTTCCCCGGATATATATATTTTTTCATTTAGTTTTTTTTACCCTGCCACCATAGACTGTATGTCTGCCCCACATACATACACACAAATATAATACACTAAATTATTTACATACTACGCAAATCATGCAGCAGTGCCATCTATCTTTATTTCCCGATCCATTTTTTTCGACCTCGATGCGTTTCGTCACGTTTTGTATCGCGATATTTTGTCAAACGATATTTCGTCCCATCCCTATAACCTATGCAAATACACAAGTCACCTATACAAAGTGGTAGCAAGCTTTATAAATGATGAACTAATTTGCTTGATAAATTGGAGGCAATCAGTATCAGTAAATCGCCTCATGGCGTGTGCAGGCAGTGCACATCTTGTCGTGAATGTCAGCTGGTAAATCCATCGGCCTCCCCAAAAGAGCCACTGAGCCTCTCTGCCATTACTGAAGGTCGCTTTCAAAAGAAACGGGATGGACCTCATCGGCCATTAGAATGATCTTCAAGAGGGCACTCCCAACACTGCACATTTTGCATCTCTCCTTTGTCTGACACACCCGGTTCAGGTGTTGGCGTCTCTACTAATGAGCTTATGATCTGAATAAGGTGTGTTTGATTAAGGTGGGGTGGTGTTGGCTCAGTGAATAAAAACATGCCTTTGGTGTGAGAGACCTGGGTTCGAATCCATTGTAAGACACCAATGTGTCCATGAGCAAGACACTTAAACCCTAGTTGCTCCAGAGGTGTGCGACCTCTGACATACATAGCAATTGTAAGTCGCTTTGGTCAGCTAAACGAATAAATGTAAATGTAAGGTGAGATGCAGTGTTGGGAGGCCTGCAGGAACATCACTGGGAGCCCCTGGACTATGTAACACGATATCCTGAGGCAGTGGCACTCAGCCAAAGTTTGCACATACTCACTTGCATCTCCACCAAGAGTGTTGCAGACGCACTGTTTCAATGAATCTCCCGAGTGGGGATCCTGAAAGAGATCCTCACTGACCAAGGCACAGCATTTATGTCACATACATTATGCAAACTGTACGAATGATTAGAAATTAAGTCAGTTCACACCAGTGTCTATCACCCACAAACAGACGTGCTGGTGGAAAGATTTAATTGCATTTTTAAAACCATGATTCGTAAGTTTGTTCATGAGGATGCCAAAAATTGGGAAAAAAGGTAGGAACCCATCTTTTTAGCTGTACAGGAGGTTTCCCCATTTGAGCTTCTTTATGGACGTCAGCCCTGAGGGGTTTTAGACGTACTGAGAGAAACTTGGGAGGATGGACCTACTCAAAGTTAAATTAAATTCAATAAGTCATGAACTTGAGAACAAAACTCCACACTTTTTGGAGGCTATCTATGTAGAATTTGTTACAGACTAAGGACAAACAAAGCTGTTTATACAACAGGGGAACCAACTTATGAAAATTTGCATGACAGAGAACATACTTGTATTACTTCCAAAGCTTTACTTAAATCTCTAAATTACTTGCACAGTGTCATGGACTGTTTGAGGTCACACTGCAAGTTGGAGATCTTGATTATGAAGTTGTTTGAACAGACAGGAGGCACATCAAATTGATCACTTCACCTCCTGAAAAAAATGGAGTGAGGCAGAATCAATGGTGACAGCAGTGAAGATGATGATCTTGGACCAGCTGTATTATTTACCCGAACACAAGAAAGTGGTTCAGACCAAATTAGAGGTGATGCTCAAAATAGGGGTGATAGAAGAATCCAACAGTGATTGGGAGAACCCAATAGCTTTAGCTTTTAAGACAGACAGCTCTGTTTGATCATGTGTGGATTACCGCAAAAACATTTTTTGTTTTGTTTTGCGCATCCCGTGTGTGTGCACGCGTGAGTGATAGAGAGGGAGAGAAAGACAAGGTCACACAGTGGAGACTCTTATCACTGTGTCTGTCACGTGACTCTGTTTCTCTTTCATGCTTGAACTGATGGTAAAACTAAGGACATTATTAAATGTCTTTACATTTACTTTGAAAGACGAAGCTCACGTTTATGGAAAGGGTTGTTACATTTCCGACGAACATTTGCGGTGATCAGCCAATCACAAAGCACTGGGTCAGTTAGCCAATCAGAGCAGTCTGTGCTTGTCCGAAGCAGGGAATTTGTAGAAAACGATGCGTTTGAGAGAGGCGGGCCATAGAGAACCTGAAATAATGTACAGCACTTTAAATTATTATTATTATTATTATTTTACATTAAAGCATACTAACATATACTGTTACACCAAATACACAAAATAATGATCTTTAAAAAAGCATCATATGACCCCTTTAAGTTGGCCATGGCAACTAAGGAGTGGCGGAAAAAAGAAAAACAGAACCTAAAGACAATTACACAAAATGCAGTCCAAATCGAACTGAAATGTGACAACTACCTCCCCCTCATTTTATTGATTAAAACTGGCTTTTGCTGGACAAGGCAGCAAATAAAGTAGCTCATTCTTGTCTCTGTGATGTCAATGGTCTGCTGACAAGCATCCACAGGGAAAACACAAGATGAATGGTAATGAATGAGAGGTTAATTTTAGCTCTGACGTATGAGATGGTTAGCTTGTTCGGAATGACCACACCACCAACTGGGCTGCCCAAGACGGCTCCGATGGATCTCCAGGGATTGGGTTGTTTTAAAAGGATGGCTAAAAGGAAAAGAGCACACTGGCCTTAGAATAGTGCATAAAGTTAAAAAAGAGGACAGAGTCACATAGAAAACAAGATACCTAACTATTCATATGTGATCCTTCACAGCAGAGAAAGGCAGCATTATATCTTGCATGCAATGCATGTATTAATTAATTTATGTATTTGATTGCACACTAAAAACACAGCTAACGCAAAAACCAGAAACTAAATTCAAGAACTAAAAACTCAGAAACAATAGAGCCAAATAAACTTCTAAAAATCTGATGAGTTAAAACAGGTGTATTTGATTTGGAGTTCATTTACAAGGCAAGTAAAGGCAATAAACAGGGAAAACATAAACGGTATTGATACAAGTGTTTCATGGACTAGATGAAGGGTTTATAGAACTATAGGTTGTTTTGGTTTTATTTATACTGAACTATTCACCTTATTGCTCACATTGTAACTTTCGAATGCACTCGAATGTGTCACTCACTGTTACAAAGGGATGAAAAGAGTCGAAAGAGGCATGTTGTTCAGAAAATATAGCCAAAATGGCATTTCCAAATATAGCCAAAAACTGAAAACTTTATGAAACTAGTTGAGCACATGTGACAAACACTATATTTATATGGCAAATGATGTCAAATTGCGGAAAAAAACTTTATATTTTTACACATACACTAGATCTTCCCATTGTGTAATTGATTGATTTTGAACAACTTTGAATGTGGGACCACTGACATAATTAAAAAATATATATTTTGTGAACTCCTCCAATCTGACCATAGGTGGCACCATAACAGTCACAAACGTTAAAAAACATCCTATTTATAGCTTGAATTACCTGGAATTTCCAAAAATGCTTTTTAAATCATTAATTTCGGTGTTTACAATTTTGCTCAATAATACACAATATATTTTTTCACTGCTTGCAGCTATATTTAATTTTATTTTAATTTGTTTATGGTGAGATATTTATTATGATATTTAAAATCATTACATATATTCATTTATTTATGTTTTCTAGGATTCCATGATATGGCATTTTGTGCTGCTACATGCTTTGAATGATTTCTGATCCTACTATGTGATCAAAGTGCATAGTGTGGAAAGAAAAGAGACATGAGAATGAGAGCTAAATAAAACAAATTGTTATTCCTTTGTAAAAGTGAAGTAATTTTGTACAGTTCTGTGAAACAGGAGATAGGTCCAACTTAGCATTACGATCATCACAATAACTTGTCAGAAGAAGATCTATGAGAGGAATAAAAACAAACAAACAAAAAACAACTACCTTATAATCAATTCTACATGTTTAATTTTTCAATTTCAAGTGAAATTGTGCTAATATAGGGGTGATATGCTTCCTTTTTTCCTGGTCAATTAACTAGCTGCAGCATTATCAATATAGGAGAGCAATGTTGAGGAAAGCCAAATATGATAACTTCAGATTTGTTTTCATTTAACTGCAGAAACTTTTCACCCATCCAAACTTTGATGTAATTTTCTTAAGCTCACAACGTGGATAAGGAATTAATATCAGTTTTTATTGGTAGGTATAACTGAGTGTTAACTATATAATTATGATAATGGACCTTATGATACTCAAAGATGAAGCAGAAAGGGCGCATATATAAAGCAAAAAAAATCTAAAAAACATCTATTTAATGCCAATGCTCTGTAAAAGCTCAACCTGAGATGAACAAAACAATGCAAGCACAAGTCGTCCCCTTGGAATTATAAGGTTCTATCTGACATTTTTGTCAAAATTGAGTTATTCACATATTCTTATTCTGTGACAACTTATTTACATTATGTGATGGTTTTTTTGAAGTTGTGTACATTTTGGGACTTTTTATTGAAAAAACAAAAAGGTTCTATCTACAAAGACAAACTCTAACTTGGCTCTATAAGGTTCTATCTGCGTGAGCCAATCAGCACTTCGAATTCACAGAAGAGGACCAATCAGGATCAACTTTATATGTCGTGTCACCGGCTTTAGATCCCAGTGTGAGAATTATGGCACGCAACAAAGTTTTTAAGAAACCTAAGATCTACAATTTTATTGACGATCTTGTCAAGGACCGCAGCTCAAATTCCAGGCAAGTTCACTCTTTAATTCAATTCAATTCAATTCAAGTTTATTTGTATAGCGCTTTTTACAAAACAAATCGTTACAAAGCAACTTTACAGAAAATTATGTTTCTACAATATTCAGTAGTAGCTAGTAGTTTGTGCACAATTGACAGGATTTTAGAAAAAATAAAAATAATAATAATACAAGACGTAGTCAGCTAGACGATGAACTATCAATATTATTAATTAAGTTATTATATGATTCAGTCACACATTTAGCAATAATTGTTAGTTCTGTTTGTTGATTCAGGGTTAGCATCATCTGAGGTCCTCTGAGGGTCAGCATCATCTCTTCTCAGGTGTTCTGGATCCAGACTGGAGCTTGTGTAAATCCTAGTTACCACGGGATGTGAATCCCGTGGCGAAACATAGAAAACAAAATACAGACATCATTAGCATAGCTGCTGATCCAACAAAGTAAAATTAGTTTAACCCAAGCTAATTAATAAAAAAGCACCTTTGATCAGATGCAACTACACTCACAATTTAAAAGATACATTATTCGAATGCTTGGCGAAAGAGATGTGTTTTTAATCTGGATTTAAACAGAGAGAGTGTGTCTGAACCCCGAACATTATCAGGAAGGCTATTCCAGTGTTTGGGAGCCAAATGTGAGAAAGCTCTACCTCCTTTAGAGGATTTCGCTATCCTAGGAACGACCAAAACTCCAGCGTTTTGTGACCTTAGGGTGCGTGATGGGTTGTAACGTGGTAGAAGGCTAGTTAGGTACGCTGGAGCTAAACCATTTAGGGCCTTATAGCTAAGTAATTATAATTTGTAACTGATACGGAACTTAATAGGTAGCCAGTGCAGAGACTGTAAAATTGGGGTAATATGATCATATTTTCTTGACCTCGTAAGGACTCTAGCTGCTGCATTTTGGACTACCTGTAGCTTGTTTATTGACGAAGCAGGACAACCACCTAGAAGTGCATTACAATAGTCCAGTCTAGAGGTCATGAATGCATGAACTAGCTTTTCTGCATCAGAAACAGATAACATGTTTCGTAGCTTGGCAATGTTTCTAAGATGGAAGAATGCAGTTTTTGTAACATTGGAAATATGATTTTCAAAAGACAAATTGCTGTCTAATATAACACCCAGATTTCTGACTGTAGAGGAAGTAACAGTACATCCGTCTAGTTGCAGATTGTAATCTACAAGATTCTGTGTAGTGTTTTTTGGTCAAATAATTAGTATCTCTGTCTTATCCGAATTTAATTGGAGAAAATTATTTGTCATCCAATCTTTTACATTTTTAACACACTCTGTTAGCTTAGATAATTGGGAAGTTTCATCTGGTCTCGTTGAGATATATAGCTGAGTATCATCAGCATAACAGTGGAAGCTAATTCCGTATTTTCTAATAATATTACCAAGGGGCAACATGTATATTGAAAATAGAAGGGGACCTAGGACGGATCCTTGTGGCACTCCATATTTTACTGATGATAAATGAGATGATTCCCCATTTAAGTAAACAAAATGGTAGCGATCGGACAGGTAGGATCTAAACCATCTTAGAGCCTGCCCTTGAATACCTGTTTAGTTTTGTAATCAATCTATGAGTATGTCATGATCTATGGTGTCCAATGCAGCACTAAGATCAAGTAAGACTAGAAATGAGATGCAGCCTTGGTCTAACACAAGGAGCAGGTCATTTGTAATTTTAACAAGTGCAGTTTCTGTGCTATGGTGGGGCCTAAAACCTGACTGAAATTCTTCATACAGATCATTTTTATGCAGGAAGGTGCTCAATTGAGCAGACACAACTTTTTCTAAAATTTTAGACATAAATGGAAGATTTGAAATAGGCCTATAATTTGCCAGTACACTAGGATCTAGTTTTGGTTTCTTAATAAGAGGCTTGATAACCGCCAGCTTGAATGGTTTTGGGACGTGTCCTACAGATAACGACGAGTTTATGATATTGAGAAGCGGTTCTTCGGCTACAGGTAACAGCTCTTTCAGTACTTTAGAGGGTACAGGATCTAATAAACATGTTGTTGGTTTAGATACAGTGATAAGTTTATTTAGCTCTTCCTGTCCTATGGTTGTAAAGCACTGCAGTTTATCTTTGGGTGCGATGGATGAAACTGAAGTATTAGATGCTGTAGAATCTACATTCGCTATTGTATTTCTAATGTTATCTATTTTATCAGTGAAGAAATTCATAAAGTTATTACTATTTAACGTTGGTGGAATATTTGAATCAGGTGGTGTCTGGTAATTTGTTAACTTAGCCACTGTGCTAAATAAAAACCTTGGATTGTTTTGGTTATTTTCAATGAGTTTGTGTATATGCTCTGCCCTAGCAGTTTTTAGAGCCTGTCTATAGCTGGACATATTGTTTTTCCATGCAATCCTAAAAACTTCTAAGTTAGTTTTTCTCCATTTGCGTTCAAGACTACGAGTTACTTTCTTGAGAGAGTGAGTATTACTGTTATACCATGGTACAGTACGTTTTTCTCTAACTTTTTTCAATTTGATTGGGGCAACAGCTTCTAATTAAGTATTAGAGAAAATAGTGCCCATGTTGTCAGTAATTTCGTCTAATTCATGTGTATTTTTGGGTACAAATAGCAGTTGAGATAGATCAGGCAGGTTATTTGCGAATCTTTCTTTGGTGGCTGGAACAATAGTTCTGCCCAGACGGTATCGCTGCGACATATAGTTAATATCAGTTATACACAGCATGCACGATACAAGGAAATGGTCTGTAATATCATCACTTTGAGGTACAATATCTATAGCAGTAAGATCGATTCCATGCGATATAATTAAATCTAGTGTATGATTAAAACGATGAGTGGGTCCGGTGACATTTTGCTTGACTCCAAAGGAGTTTATTAGGTCAGTAAACGCAAGTCCTAATGTATCATTTGCATTATCAACGTGAATATTAAAATCTCCCATGATTAGCGCCTTATCAACTGTAACTAGAAGGTCTGAGAGGAAATCTGCAAATTCTTTTAGGAATTCTGTATACGGCCCTGGTGGTCTATACACAGTAGCCAGAGCAAGAGATACATTAGATTTCTTTTGCATGTCTGACAGAGTAACATTTAGCAGAAGTATTTCAAAAGAGTTAAACCTGTATCCTGTTTTCTGGGTAACATTGAGAATATCACTATATATTATTGCAACACCCCGCCACGACCAGTCTGACGGGGCTCATGCTTATAACAGTAGTTTGGTGGAGTAGACTCATTTAGACCAAAATAATCATTTGGTTTTAGCCAGGTTTCAGTCAAGCAGAGTAAATCAAAACTATTATCTGTGATCATTTCATTTACAATAACTGCTTTTGGTGTGAGTGATCTAATATTTATGAGCCCAAACTTTAAAAATTGTTTTTGTTCATTTACTTTACATTTTTCTGGTTTAATTACGATAAGATTTTTTCTAGATCCTACATTATATTTATATTTATATTTTGACCTCACTATTCGGGGAACAGACACGGTCTTAATATATTTTACAGCGCAAGTACTTTTAGCATTTAAGCGGGTGGAACAAAACTCATCATAATGGTTATTTGAGAATTGTCTTACTAGTCAGATGGAGCGAAGTGTCCTGGAGATGTTGTCAGAGAGAAGCTCCGCTCCAATTCTGCTGGGGTGTAATCCATCAGCGCGAAACAGTCTAGGACGCTCCCAGAAAAGATTCCAGTTATTAACAAATAGCAGTTTCTGTTCTTTACACCATGACAACAACCATTCATTTAAACAAAAAGTCTACTGAACCTTTCGTGTCCTCGTCGATACGTGGGCAGTGGTCCTGACACGACGATCGTCGCCGCGGGCGTCGTGCTGCGAACCGTCTCGATCAGGCTCCTGAAGTCCCTCTTCAGCATCTCCGTCTGCCGCAGCGTGGTGTCGTTAACCCCGGCGTGGAGCACGACCGCTCTGGGGCTCTCGTCGTCCTTCAGGATCGCGGGTATCTGCGCAGAAACATCGAGAACACTTACGTGTCGGATGACGGAGTCTCCGATGATCACAGCGTCGCGTCCTGTCTCGCGGAGGGGAGCGAAGCGGTTCTGGATGGAGATCTCGAAGGCAGGAGGGGGAGAAGTCGTCGCACGGGACCCAGCTCGCGTCCTCCGCTGTGGATGCACCCAGGGTCCGTGGTGTCCCGGCGTCGCAGTGAAGGACATCTGGGAAGATCGCGTCCTGGGTGCACCGGGCCTGCGCAGAGAAACACACGGAGTAGACGTGGTGGGACTGTTAACAGCACACTGTATACTTACCCCGGACTTGTGAGCGTCAGCCCGGGATGATTCCAGCGTGGCTCTCCGCTCTCTCAGCTGGGCCTGCCTCTGTTCCAGGTCGTGAATCTGCTTCCCCACGGCCTCGAGCTCGAGCTGCACAGAGTGGAGACATTCATCCGCAAGTAACAGTGAGTACAGCAGTGGTAATGTGAGTGAATAGAGTATTAGCAATGTTAGCGCAGTTAGCAGCAACCACGCTTGCTGATGCTAACTGGCTAAAAGCTAATAGCGGACCAGGGAGATCAAAATAAAACTAGTGATAGCGAGGCGCTCTGATTGTTTTTGTTGTAGAATACAATAGAGGATATATTCACGTGTTATATAAACGGAAACGATGATGTATAAAATTGATTTTTAAGTTAAAAATAGTCAATGAAAAGAAGATAGTGACGGAGCTCAAACGCAGTACAGCCATCAACAATGAACAGGAAGTGACGTCACGGAATCTAGACTGAGCGAGCAAAAGCGAAAATAAAGCGACTCTTCATTTTTTTAGGTCTTGCTGAGCATATTGTTTTCATAGTTAGACACCACACTAGCCAGCAACGCTAGCTTTATAGTTCCTGATATTAAGAGGCAAGCACTAAGGTTTAAAAAAAAAAAAAAAACGAACGAACCTATCCTACACAAAATAGTTAGTTTACAGTAAGTTATGATCATTATGTGAACAAGTGAAAGATCGTTAAAGCAGTTACCTCAGTATTAAAACGATTTAAGAATGATTGTAGACTGTGTAGCTACTCAATGGTATACCATGCTAAATATATATAATATAAATATTGTGTTTAAATATGTATTTATTCACATGTATTTTTTTTCTCCAGGCAGGTGACAAGGTAGATGCAGCAGGGCCTAGGGTCTTACCAGACAAACCAGTGGGGAGCCAGTGACTGCACCTAACAGTTTACAAATTAAAGAGCTGGGCACTACTCAGAAAAGAAGAATCGGGAGAAGTGTTTTAGATAAAGTCTGTGTTTGAAAAAAAAAGAGTCACAGAGAGTATAATAGGTAGACATTTTTTTGTGATTTATATATAGTCAGTGAATCATTTTTCAATGATTAAACTTTATGAATTAATTTGCTGAAACATGTCTCTTTTCTTTTTTTGTTGCAGTTTTTAAAGTCTTAAAATGTCAATATTAAGCCTTAAAGGTCAAATAGTCAACAATTTAATTGATTGGGTCTTAATTATAACAATAAACAATAGCATGTTATTTCAGCCATACTGATGTCTAGAGAGAAAGCCATTTTACCTGGCCCACTTTAGGTGGAATAAAGTCCTGCTCAGATATATTACTGTTGCTTCTTTCTGTCTAAACAAAAGAAAGATTAAAGTAACAATTTCTGCAATAATGTGTTTAATTACCCACCAAATTGTTACTAAAATTAACATCTGCACTCAACAAAATATTTAGACCTAACTTGCTTAATTTGAAATGTCCTAAATACATGAAAGTGCTAAAAATATAAAATAAATGTCATAGAAAGCATAAAATTTTACTTTCTAACACATTTTGAGACATTGTTACAACATTAAGTTTATATTCAATGTTCAAATAATGTTTTGGCAGATAGAAACTTATAATTCTAAGTGAAAAGTGTTTTTTTTTTTAGAATTAGAAGGTTCTATCTGCATTTGACTCATTCCAAAAATCCCCATTTACAAATTCGATAGGATTTTGATATTGTATATTTAGAATACATTTAGGGTCCCTGTTATTTTCATTTTCGAAAGAAACTTGTTTGAAACTTGAAATTTGAAATTTTCTTATATGTAATGCAAAAACTTTGAAGCTCAATATCTTAAAACTGCTCAGAACGCAGATAGAACCTTATAATTCCAAGGGGACGAAGTGACAAATCCCACACAGGAAAATTTTGATTTTGAGCAGGCTTCACAAAACTGACAACAAGCCTTTGAGACCCAAGAGAAGAACCCCCAACTAGAACATAATATGATCAAATTGCAGGAACACTTTAAATGTGGAAGCCGCCTTACCCTCATCCAGCAATTGTTGAAGAAAGCTCGGGACTTTTGTTACATCACAAATCACAGGATCAACCCTATGTACCTGACACCATAAAGAAAACAGCTTATAATAGGAAGCATAGATCTGTTGTGTGTAAAAAACATTGGAAATGGTGTGAAGAACTCCAGGGTTACAGTACTCTAGAGAATAGATTAACCCAGTGGCCAGACCCAAACCTGTAGGCGAGATGGATCTGGATGCCAGATGCTGCCCTGCAACTAAGAGAGAATGTCCTTTTGGGGGGGGAGCCTACAGAGTTTGCTGATCAAAAGTTTCAACAACAGAAACCATGGTCTGGCTGTCCACCATGGTGCCATGAGTACACATGAGTTTTACGTTGTTTTTACTTAGTTTAATACATTTTTAATTTACTTAATTTGATTTTACTTGTTTTATTATACTGTATTGCTAGGGTTCTGATTAAAACATTGAACTGGGAGCTATGAAAACACAAACTTTCATTTGAATACATTAAGTGTTTAAAGAATAGTGTTGATCACTTTGTTTCCAATCCTACTGTTATTGAACTGTAAAGTGAAAATATTGTGTGATTTGTTTTTCATTCAGTTTTCAGTTAAAAGGCGGATTAAGGTGAGAATGAAATACAGGCTTTATTTTTGACACATGAAAAAGGGGATGAACTCTCCTGTACGCTGGAGGAAGGTTGAGGCGGACTGCCACCGGACTAATACTTTTGGTGAGAGTGAACGTGCCAATGAATTTGGGAGCAAGTTTATTAGAAACGGAGCGGAGAGGAATTTTCTTGGTTGAAAGCCACACTTTTTGACCAGTGATGTATGCGGGAGGCTTAAACCGGTGGCAATCGGCCTTAGCCTTGGTGCGCGCCCCCACTTGGAGTAGAGTCTCACGGGCTCTAGTCCATGTGTGGTGACACCTCTGGATGAAGGTGTGGGCAGAGGGGACCAGACTAGGAAAAATTGGTGGCTGGTACCCTAAACTACATTCAAACGGAGTTAAGCCCGTGGACGACACTGGTAATGTATTGTGAGCATACTCCAAAATTGAAAGTTGTTGACTCCATGAGGAAGGATTCCTGGAGACAAACATCGCAACAGCCTCTCCAAATCTTGGTTGGCTCTCTCAGTTTGGCCATTATTCTGGGGCTGAAACCCTGAGGACAGACTGACAGTTGCTACCAGTAATTTACAAAACTCTCGCCAAAGTTTGGACACAAACTGGGGTCCTCTGTCAGAGACCACGTCTATTGGGAGTTCATGTAAGTGAAAGATGTGGTCTACAATGGTCAATGCTGTCTCTATGGCTGAGGGTAATTTGGGTAATTAAATAAAATGAGCCACCTTCGAGAACCAGTTCACCAAGGTAAAATCGAGAGTATTGCCCTGGGAGGGCGGTTATAAAATCTAGCGCTATGTGAGACCGGGGTCTCGAAGGGACAGAAAGCAGTTGAAGTAACCCTTCTGGGGGTGGATTGGAAGTCTTACGAGTGGCACAAACCGAGCAAGCCAAAACAAAACTGTGAATGTCACGAGCCATGCGTGGCCACAAGAATCGTTGCTTGACCAAAAAAATAGTGTGATTAAATCCTGGATGACAAGCCATGTTGGAACAATGCCCCCACTGAATGATGTCTGACCGTAATCTCTCCGGCACAAATAATTCGGTGAGCACCCGGGCGGAGGCGTTACCCCTTCTAAGGGCGTCTTGACCTTTGATTCGACCTCCCATGTGAGAGTGAAGACCACTTATGTCTCGGGTAAAATACACTCGGGAGTAGATGGGCATTCGGATAGGTCAAAAATATGTGATAAAGAACCTGGGCGGTACGAGAGAGAAAAATCTAAAACTTCTGAAAAAAAGGGCCCACCGAGCCTGCCTGGAGTTCAATCTTTTGGCTGTTCTGATATATTCCAGGTTCTTTTGATCGGTCCAGACAATGTGACAGTGACACCACTCCTCCAATGCTAACTAACGAACTGACGTGATGGATCAGGGGCTATCACAATAGGGGCTGAAATGAAAAGGCATTTCAGTTTGGAAAACACAGCCTCAGCTGTGTCTGACCACCTGAACGCTGTTCTGGGGGAGGTCAAGGCAGTAAGAGGGGTGGCTAGTTGGCTAAAGTTGCAAATAAAACGCCGGTTGAAGTTGGCAAATCCCAGAAACCTCTGTAGGGCCTTACGGGAATCTGGGCTTGGCCACTCCACCACAGCCTTAACCTTCTCAGGGTCCATTCGTATTCCCTCAGATGAAATGGAAAGGAACAGACTGTGCATGAAAAGCGCATTTCTCCGCCTTGACAAAAAGCCCATTCTCTAGCAAGCTATGAATCACTCGTCTGACGTGTTGAACGTGCTCCTGAAGAGACAAAGAAAAAATCAATATGTCATCCAGGTAAACATATATGAACTGATCTACCATGTCTCTCAACACATCATTGACGAGTGCCTGAAAGACTGCTGGGGAGTTGGAAAGCCAAAACGGCATAACCCAAACATTCAAAGTGCCCCCTGGAGGTATTGAATGCGGTCTTCCATTCATCCCCCTTCCGGATGCGAACCAAATGATATGCATTACGTAAATCCAATTTTGTGAAGATTGATGCTCCCTGCAACCTCTCGAAGGCTGGAGACTTTAACAACGGCAAAGGATAAGTATTATTTACCGTGATGCTGTTCAACCCCCGGTAATCAATACAAGGTCGCAGAGAAACATCATTCTTACCCACAAAAAAGAATCCCGCCCCCGCTGGAGAAGAGAAGGGTGGATGAACTCCGTTGCTAGAGAACCAGAAATATATTTATCCATAGCCTCCCTTTCTGGAACAGAAATTGAATATAACTTGCCCTTAGGCGGAGACGTACCTGGCAGTAAATCTATAGCAAAGTCATAGGGACGATGCGGAGGAAGAGAAGCAGCCCGGGACTTACTGAATACTTCCTTCAGGTCGAGATACTCCGGTGGCACGTTGGACAGATTCACTGGCTCCTCCTGCAACACAGAACAAGAAACAGACGGAACAGCAGACGAAAGACATGAGGCATATCATTGAGTACTCCAACTGGACAAGGAGTTCTGACCCCACTTTCTCCTGGGTCCGTGTATAGCCAACCACGGATGACCCAGGACAATGGGGGCGTGAGGTGACTGGGTGAGGTAGAGTGAGGTCCTCCCAGTGTGGTTACCCGAGGTGATGAGTGTGATGAGTCCAGTGGTGTGATTAATGCCCGGGAGTTCCTGTCCATTAAGTGTGTGAATGGTGATGGGATGTTCCAGTGCTGTGATGGGGAGGAGAAGTTTGTGTCCAAAGAGAAGTCCATCAAATTACCCTCCACTCCCGAATCCACCAGCGCCTGGCCGTTGAAAGAGCTACCTGCCCACTGGAGTCTCACCGGGAGGAGGGTAGCGTTGGCGGGTCTGGTCATGGAAATCCCGCCCGACAGTATCCTCCCTCCTACTGCCGGGCTTGGTCTTTTAAAGGAAAGTTAGAAATTAAATGGCCGGCCCCTCCACAGTAGAGACACAGACCCCTTGAGCGGCGATGTTCTCTGTCCTCCCGGGAGAGCCGAGCTCGACCCACCTGCATGGGTTCAGGATCGTTCGAGGGGCTGACCGTGTTCCCCTCCTATAACCAGAGAACTGAGCGAAATCTGGTATGGTATGGTATGGTCTCTCTCTGTTGTGGACGTGCATCGACTCGTAGTGCAAGTTTGACCAGTCCATCAAGCATCTTGGGTAGCTCCAACGTGTAAATCTCCTTTTGAGCACGGTCCGCCAACTCATGTAGGAACATGTCCCACTGCTCCTCCTCATTCCATTTGCACTCGGCGGCCAGCATCCGAAGCTTGATGGAATAGTCGGAAACAGAGTTGTTGTTCTGTCGGAGATCGGCAAGTTGGCGGGTTGCCTCGCGTCCTCTGACTCCGCGGTCGAACACGCGCCCCATCTACTGCTCGAATGCTTGGAATGAGGAGCAGCAGTGGTGGTGATTCTGCCACACCGCTGTTCCCCACAGAGCCGTGCACCCAGACAGCAGCGTCATAACTAGTGCCACCTTACTCTCCTCGGTAGAAAATGTCATGGGCTGAAGAGAGAAGTAAATTGGACACTTGGTTAAAAACGCTCTGCATAAATTCGGTTCATCAGAATACCTCTCAGGCATAGGGATGCGCGACTCCGGCCGGAGTCTGTTGTCAAGATGTATAGGGGGTGGTAGAAAACCAGTATTCATAAGCCTTGTCATAATCGAATCTGGGGTAGAGGAAGCTATGGCAGCAATACAAGAAACTTGTGACAATCTGATGTCTCATATTCCTTTGGGTCTCGCTCCCTGTTTGTGCCATCGATTAGTTGTGGCGATCAGTTTCAGCTTGTTCCTCTACACTTGGTATAAACTGTTGAGATTCAGAAGATTCATGGGACTCACAGGCTGTATTCTGAGAGGGTTGTAGCAGATCTGACGTGAATCAGACAAATTAAAGAGTCGATTAGGAACGCAAGCCGAATTCCTCAGAAAGGCAACAGGAAGTCATAAAAATTCTGTGCCACAAATCACAAGCAAGATAACCAATGTAAGGGAAACAGGTAAATTTAGCTCAAAGGGAATCTTTTAAGATTTTAAAGGGAATTTGAACAGAATCACTGTTTCACGGCTGTTCACGGAGACGCCCTGCGATTCAGTGAACTAGCCGTTTAACATCAAATCTGCGCTGGATACTAATATCCAAACTATAGTGAAAACACTATTAATTAGCACAGTAACAAGATTGGCAGTTTCAGACATTAACTTGTAAGCACAAAACACAAGATACTTCTCTTTTCAATATGAATAAGGCTTTAGAAAAAGATTTTGGAAAAAAATCCAAGTCCAGGCACTCAATAGGATGCAAAAGTTAAAAAGCCTTTAATGGTTGGGCTAAAGCATTAAAACACCAACGCGTATCGGCCCATTGGCCTTCATCAGGGTGTTGGTAACAAACAGACAGAATCACGCAGTACTTATAGTTGCATTGGTTTCAGGTGTGCCACTCTGGCACTTGTAACACAATTTTTTGGCCACTAGAGGCAATAGTTCAGATAATGGCTAATACCAAAGATCAAACCATACAAATACAAGATAAGGGATCTCCAAGTGGAAGAAAAAAAAAAAAAAACAGGAGAGAGTAACACCAATACAAACATCTTGTGTACTCCACACAATTATATCCATAAAGTCAAATAAATGTGTAGAGGCTAGTTACCCATCTTACTTCTGGATTCATTGTCAAGATAGTTCCAAAGCAACAGGAGAAAAATATTATTATGGGCATCACAGTACATTAAAAGAACAGTCAACATTCACGGACAACAATACACTGTCCCTATTGAGACACAACTTTTACAAAAAAGGTGAGAGGTCAAAGTCTTCATTAAGACCTCGATGACTAGTAGCCCTCAAGGAATAGATCCAATATGTCTCCCTTTGTTTAAGGCGTTTGATGATATCCCCACCCCTGGCATCCAGGCGAACAGCCTCAATGCCCACTACTCTTAGGGTCGAATCACTCCCATGTTTTGCGTCTATATAATGTTTGGCCATTGGATAGTTCATATTTCCAGTCCGAATGGCATATCTATGTTCAGCTACCCTGTCTCTTAGTCTCCTTTTAGTAAGGCCTATATAAAAACAGCCACAAGTACACTCTAAACGATAAACAACATGGGTAGAATTGCAATTTATAAAACTGTTAATAGTGTAAGTCTTATTGCTAAAAACATCCATAAATTTGTCAGTTTTAGCAATATTCTCACAATAATTACAATTACCACAAGGAAAGTTACCCTTGGGTTGACGAAGCCAAGTTTCACGTTTAGGAGCAGGGAGGTGACTTCTTACTAACCTGTCCTTAAGTGTGGGGGCCCTCCTAAAACTGATTCCAGGGGGTTCCGTGAATATTTCCCGTAAAGTCGGGTCACATTCAATAATGTTCCAGTTTTTCTTTATAATGTGTTTAATCTGGACAGCCTCCTTGCTGTAATGAGTGACAAAATAGGGTTTCTGTGTTGATACTCTATTGGGTCTAGACTGAAGCAAGCTCTTCCTTTCAAGTGATTGGGCTCGATTATGAGCTTGAACAAGAGTTTTTGTTTGGTAACCTCTTTGTTGAAAACGCCGCTGCATATCCAAAGACTGATACTGGAAATCCTGATCTGAATCACATATACGCCTTAGTCTCTGGATCTGTCCAAAGGGTATGTTATCAATAAGCCATGGGGGATGAAAACTATTAGCATGCAGCAAGGTATTACGATCTGTTGACTTTCTGAAGATAGATGTATGTAGGAATCCCTCATTATCTTTTGAGATCCGTAGATCAAGAAAGTTGATAGTGTGTAAATCATAATCCAAACTAAATTTAAGGTTCTCATTTAAGCTATTAACATATACATGGAAGTCTACAAGTTCTTTTTCTGAACCTGAGAACATCAAAATCACATCGTCAATATATCTACCCCACCACAAGATTTTATCTTTAAAAGGGTTGACGTGGGAAAATATATAGCGCTCCTCCCATAAGCCTAGAAACAGATTGGCATAGTTGGGAGCAAAACAAGCACCCATTGCAGTCCCCTTTTCTTGTCTATACAATATGTCTTGAAAGAGAAAGATGTTGTTCTTTAAAGTCCACTCAGTAAGTTGCACTATAAAGTCACTGGGAGGCATCAAATGTTCAGGTCTGGATGAGAGATAGTGTTTCAAAGCCTCTAAACCCTCGTTATGTACAATATTGCTATATAGGGACTCCACATCCATTGTGGCCATAATGCAGGAGCCTATGTTGCCTATTTGTTCAATTTTCTTTAAAACCTGTGTAGTATCTTGAATATAAGAAGGTAAATCTGCCACAAATGGCTTGATAAAATAATCCACAAACTTGGAAGCAGGTTCTGTTATTGAGTCATTCCCGCTGATTATCGGTCTGCCAGGTGGATTTTCCAGATCCTTGTGGACTTTGGGGAGCATATAAAAAGTAGAATAACGTGGGTGTTGACAAAGCAAAAACTCATATTCTCTCTTAGTAATCCAATTATGTGATTTTGCCTCATTAAGCAATTGCTCCTGCTCTCTTCTTATAGTGTTCATTGGATTGGATGAGGGCTTTGAGTAATACTGAGTGTTGTCTAGCTGGCGAAGAGCTTCACTTATATACTTCTTCTTGTCCCACACACAGACAGCACCACCCTTATCAGCACTTTTTATGATTATATCATCTCTCTCCGAAAGCCACTTAAGTGCTTGAGATTCATTTTGTGTAAGATTATGCTGGGTGATCTTTTTTTGTTTACTGTAAAGCTTTTCTACTTCATAGGACACCTTTTTGGTGAAAGTAGTCAATATGGGATTGGTGGTACAAGGTGAAAAAGTAGACTTGGGCCGAAAAGAAGAGTTTACCGTGGTGGTTGAGTAGGTAGCTGCACCCTGTGCGTTCTGGGAGTACCAGGCCTTCAAATGTAGACTTCTATAGAATCGATAGAGGTCCACTTTGGTGTCAAATGGTCTACCTGAATATGTAGGAGAAAATGAGAGACCCTTGGACAAGACAGAAACGCAGTCATCAGAGAGGGGGAGGTCTGAAATATTAATTACTACCGATGCTTCAACCGGCTCCTTGTGATTGGTGGTTCCTGAGAGTGGGTTCTGCCACTTTCCACCCCTCCGCGTTTTCCTCTTCCTCTTTTGTAAGGTTGGTTGTGCTGTCTGGGGCGAGATTCCAAAAAAGCATTTCTGTCATACACATCAGCAATTTTGTCACGGTCATGAGTTTTCATCATAATTCTCATCATCAGTGCTTGGAAGATTAAAAGACACTCTTCTTTTTGTCAAGTGTCCCTTCTTGCCCCAGCCATATATAGAACAATTATGATGAATAAGGCTTTATTAGCTTCATTAGATAAATCTAAGACATATAAACTAATCTAACACATAAACGCACGCACACACACATTCACACGAGTTGCAGGAAGATCGAAAGTTACGGAAAGATGAGTTTAAGAGAATGGAAATATGGAATCCCAAGTTTACAGCAATATGTTAAATTGCATAGACATGAACAACCATCAATCACTTAATTAGCGCTCGCATTGAGTTGCTCAATGGGGTTAAAATTATATTAGATACACCAGCACAACAAATATCTGGGAATACGTTGCCTTCGTTTGCTGTGAAAAGGGACTCCCGTTGAAAGGGGTATCCCGGTGTCGCTGATTGGCTGGAAGTTCAGTAGTGGCTGAAGTGACGTCTTGGGGAGCCCGTGCTTGGGCGTTGGCTGGAGCTGGAGTTTTGTGGCTGGTTGGAGTTCAAACGCGCAGACGAGGTCGACTTTACAAAACTTAACTCAGAACACGAAACTCTCAAACGGAAAAGAAAAGAAATAAAGTTTGACGAGACTAGGTTGTGTTCCTTCTCATCGTGGCATGGTAGCAGCAGGCAGGCACGCTGGAACCACGCTTAAAGAACAGTGAGGACTACACAGCATGGCTAGAAGCATAGCTAGAGACTAGAAACAGACATGGCTAATAGCAGCAGCTAGGGACTAAAAGCCGCCTAAAAACAAGGCATGACTGATAGCACAAGCAATGCTAGAACTAAAAGCAAAATTTCATGGTGTCCAAAGTATTTAAACTTCCTTGTTGGCCACCCCTCAAATGTTGCCTTGACCAATCAGATATGGTCTTGGCTCGGGGGTATCATAAATCATTTGTTTATCTTGCCAAGCATGTGGTTCCTGCCTCGCAGGGTCTAATTTTGGACATGATTCCTATAACACAATTATGATATATTTTACAAATAAATGATTGTCAGGACAATAATCAAAAAAATCAAAAGACATACACAATAAGTGATTATACATGATAGTCAAATGTGTGGGTTACACATGAATGAATATGGAGTTAAGCAATGGAATGATTCATTTATAAGTCTTTTTGAGTTCATTCTGGTCCATATATAATGTACAAAAAGCAGTTTCTTTGCCATTCTCTGGCAAAGTGATGTTCTGTGAAGACAGAGGTTTAAAGCCCTCTTTTTTCAGTCTGGTTCTGCTGGGTGGGGGAAGTCAATGCAAGTATTTAACTTGATCTCCTGGGTTTACATGTGATGTCCAGCGTTGTATTTCAATTACGAACAATAAATTTGACAATCTCTTCTTCAAATTAAAATTGTCAATAATTGTTCTATTGGTGTTAATGTTGAAAGCTGTTTGTGTGAACAAGTTGGTTTGCTTGGTTATCTTGCTTGGTTCTTGTGGCACTAGAACTGATTTATGACTTCCTGAGGAATTCAGCTCTCGTGCTTCAATGCATACAGCTTTGATAGACTCTTTAATTTGTCTGGTTCGACTCATTTATGTTACACCAACCAACCATCTCTTTCACAGAACAGCTTTCAAAATTAACACCACTAGAACAATTATTGACAATTTCAATTCGGAGAAGAGATTGTCAATTTTGGGGCAAGTAATTGAGATGCAACGCCGGACATCACATGTAAACCCATGAGAGTTATACACAATATCCTTAAATACTTGAAATTCCTAAAGGGGGTCTTTGAACCTCTGATCTCCACAGAATTCTTTTGTCAGAGAATGACAAAGAAACGGTCTTTTCTAGACATAAATGGACCAAAATGACTTCTAAATTAATATCAGTCCTTCGCAACTCTATATTCATTTATATCTAACCCACACATTTGACAATCATGTTTAATCACTTATTGTGTATGTATTTTAATAATTATTGGATAGCTTAAGGATACATATTCATGTTTCATATGTATGTGCTTGAATCTGCTTGCTTGAAACTGTCATGACCATCAGTTATTTGTCAAATGTATCATATTCTTGTTATAGGAATCATGTCCAAAATTAGACCCTGCAAGAGCGGGAAAATTCGGACCATGTGCTTGATAAGATAACGTATGATTTATGATACCCCCGAGTCAAGACAATAGCTGTTTGGTCAAGACAACATTTGAGGTGTGGCCAACAGGCCAGTTTAAATACGCAGGACACCATAACATTTTAATTTTAGCTCCTAGCTTGCGTCTAGCTTCTGCTATTAGTCATGCAAGCTTTTAGTTTGCTTTTAGCTGCTTAGCTTTTAGCTTTTAGTTTTAGCTTTTGTTAAGCGTTTGCTATTAGTCATGTCTGCTTTTACCTTGTAGCTTTGCTTCCTAGCTTTTGCTTCTAGCCATGCTTTGAGTCATCACTGCACGCCTGCTGCTACTTAGCCACGATGAGAAGAAACACCACCTAGTCTCACCAAACTTTACTTCTTTTCTTTTCTGTTTCAGAGTTTCATGTTCTGAGTTACATTTACATTTACATTTAATCATTTAGCAGACGCTTTTATCCAAAGCGACTTACAAACGAGAACAATAGAAGCAGTCAGGTCAACAAGAGAACAACAACAGTATACAAGTGCCATGACAAGTCTCAGTTAGTCTAGTATAGAACGCATAGCCAGGTATTTTTTTTTTATTATTAAATGAAAAAGACAAGAAAAGGAAAAGTGCTGGTGTTAGTTGGTTAAGTGCAGGCAAAAAAGATGAGTCTTTAGATGTTTCTTGAAAATGAGTAAACACTGTACTGTACGAATTGAGATTGGGAGGTCATTCCACCTGCTGGGCACAGTCCAGGAAAAGGTCCGCGAGAGTGATTTTGAACTTCTTTGGGATGGCACCACATGGCGTTGTTCTGGAGGGCACATAAGATTTAACCTGTGAGTTTAGGTAAGTTGGTGCCATGCCAGTGGTCGTCTTGTAGGAAAGCATCAGTACCTTGAATTTGATGCGAGCGGCTACTGGTAGCCAGTGTAATCTGATGAGGAGAGGAGTAACATGAATTTTTTTTGGCTCATTGAAGACAACCCTCGCTAAAGCAAACCTGCAGGACCGGTTCGTTTTAGCAATGTGGTCAGTGAAGCTTAACTGATGATCCATCACAACTCCTAGGTTTCTGGCTGTCCTCGAAGGAGTTATGGTTGACGAGCCCAGCTGTATAGAGAAGTTGTGATGAAGCAATGGGTTAGCTGGAATCACTAGGAGTTCAGTCTTTGTATGGTTAAGCTGAAGGTGATGGTCAATCATCCAGCTAGAAATGTCACTCAGACAGGCTGAAATGCGAGCAGCTACCGTCGGGTCATCTGGGTGGAATGAGAAGTAGAGTTGGGTGTCATCAGCGTAGCAGCGATAAGAAAAGCCATGCTTCTGAATGACAGATCTTAAAGATGTCATGTAGATGGAGAAGAAAATTGTTCCAAGTACTGAGCCTTGAGGAACCCCAGTAGCAAGGTGGTGTGACTTTGAAACATCACCCCTCCAAGACACACTGAAGGATCTGTCAGAGAGGTAGGCCTTAACCCACAGGAGAGCAGTTCCAGAGATGCCCATCTTTCTGAGGGTGGACAGGAGAATCTGGTGATTAACAGTGTCAAAAGCAGCAGACAGGTCCAGTAAGATGAGTACTGAGGATTTTGAAGCTGCTCTTGCCAGTCGAAAGGCTTCAGTAAACGAGAGCAGAGCAGTCTCAGTTGAGTGGCCACTTTTGAAGCAGACTGGTTGCTGTCCTGGTTGAACACAGCTTGTTCAAGTGTCTTTGCAATGAATGGAAGAAGGGATACCGGTCTGTAGTTTTCAAGAAGCGCTGGATTTAGAGATGGTTTCTTGAGCAGTAGGCTTACCCGAGGCTGCTTAAATGCTAAGGGAAATGTTCCAGAGTGAAGAGAGGAGTTGATAATGTAAGTAAGCGAAGGTATGACTGAAGAAGAGATCGCTTGAAGGAGGTGAGTGGGGATCGGATCAAGTGGACAAGCAGTAGGATGATTGGACAGGAGAATTTTGGAGACGTCCATCTCTGAGAGTGGGGAGAAGGAGGATAAAGAGTCTGCGTCGGTCATTGTGAAGTTGTCCTCAGTCTGCGGTGTGGAGAATTGGTCACTGATGGATCTTGTCTTATTTGTGAAGAAAGCTGCAAAATCGTCCGCTATAAGAGTCGATGGAGGAGGTGGAGGCGGCTGATTAAGAAGAGAAGAGAAAGTCTTGAAGAGTGTCCGAGCATCACAGCAGCTGTTAATTTTGTTGTGGTAGTAGGATGTTTTAGCCGTGAAGACATTTGCAGAGAAGGAAGAGAGGAGAGATTGATACACACTGAGGTCAGTAGAGTTTTTTGATTTCTGCCATTTCCTCTCTGCAGCCCTGAGTTTAGAGCGATGTTCACGGAGAACCTCGGACAGCAAGGGGGCAGATGGGGCAGTGCGTGCTGGTCTAGACAACAGTGGGCAAAAGTTGTTCAAGCAAGATGTTAAAGTGGAGCAAAGAGTGTCCGTAGCACTGTTCGTGTCCAGAGCAGAAAACTGAGAGAGTGGAGGAAGTGAGGATGAAACCGCAGCAGATAGGCGAGATGGAGAGAGTGAGCGTAGGTTCCGTCGAAAGGTGACCTGCGTTGGAGTATGTGCTACTTCAGGAGTAAGTGCTAGGTTAGTAGTAATGAGGAAGTGGTCAGAGGTGTGCAGTGGAGCAACTGAAGAGGTGTCCACGGAGCAACAGCGCGTGTAGATGAGGTCCAGTTGGTTGCCTGATTTGTGAGTCACTGTAGTAGACACTAGCTTGAGATCCAATGTGGTGAGCAGAGTTTTGAAGTCAGCAGCCTGGGGTTTATCTAGGTGGATGTTGAAGTCACCAAGCAGTACCGGAGGAGTACCATCTTCAGGAAAGTTTGATAGGAGCACATCCAACTCCTCCAAGAAGTTTCCCAGTTGTCCTGGGGGACTATAAATGACCACAAAGTGGATTTTAACAGGGTGGGTTACAGTAATGGCATGTGATTCAAATTAACCAGTACCTGTATGTGATGGCTGAAGATCAAATTTCCATTCTTTGGATATAAGGAGACCCGAACCTCCACCCCTCCCAGTCGTACGAGGAGTGTGGGAACAAGTGAAATTAGTGGAGAGGGCTGCAGGGGTGGAAGTATCTTCAGGTTTGATCCAAGTCTCTGTCAGTGCCATGAGGTTGAGACCGGAATGAGTAGCAATAGAAGAAATGAAGTCTGCTTTGTTAACTGCAGACTGGCAGTTCCAGAGACCATCTGGAATAGAGAGCGTAGTAGAGGTCAGAGGGACATGGCGTAGGTTTATCAGACAGGCCTTCCTTCGACGCACATAGCGTGCTCTCCGAGTGTTAGTAGTGATAGTAGAGATCTGAAAGCACATAGTGACTACAAGTGTAAGAGATATTTGAGAACAAGGTATACAAAAAGTAAAGAAAAAGGCAATACTCAAGTGCCGTGTCAGTCTCCTTGCACGTTGGAGTCGCGCAGGTAGAGTCGATTGTCTTTACACTCATCAGTCTTCACACGAGGAGGGTTCACATGAGGGTTGCCGCGACCGCTGCCATGGTGAAACCTAGCGCTTTTGTATTAGCTTGATTACCTGTGATTGAAGTCAGCTGGACATGCCTCACTATTTAGCAGATCGAAACCAGGCAGTCCCACAATAGGCAAACACAAAACCAAGCGCCACTTCCAGCACGTATGAACCAGGGTAAGACACACAATTTAAACCAAAAACTTTCCTAGCAATGAAGATCGCACACTAGTCTGATGAGAAAACACGACAAAACACTCACAAGCTGCTGTCCTTCAATGTTGCTCGACTGTTTCTTCTGACAAGTGCTTTCCAAACAGCTTATTAAGTACTTTCACTGGCTTTGGCCACGCCTCACTATTTAGCAGATCGAAACCAGGCAGTCCCACGATAGGCAAACGCAAAACCAAGCTCCACTTTCAGCACATATTAACCAGGGTAAGACACACACAATTTAAACCAAAAAACTTTTTGAGTTAAGTTTTGTAACGTCGAGTCTCCGACGTCTGACCTTGAGTGCCTGTTCAACTTCAACCAGCCCACATAACTCCGCGTCTTCAGCCAACGCCCAACCACGGGCTTCCCAAAACGTCACTTCAGCAACTACTGAACTTCCAGCCAATAAGAGCCATTTAACATCAAATCTGCACTAGATATTAATATCCAAACTATAGTGAAAACTATCAATTAGCACAGTAACAAGATCGGCAGTTTAAGACATTAATTTGTAAGCACAAAACACAAGATACTTCTCTTTTCAATATGAATAAGGCATTATTAGAGAAATCTAAGACATATAAACTAATCTAACACATAAACGCACGCACTCACACATTCATACAAGTTGCAGGAAGATCGAAAGTTAGGGAAAAATGAGTTTAAGAGAATGGAAATATGGAATCCCAAGTTTACAGCAATACGTTAAATTGCTTAGACATGAACAGCCATCAATCACGTAATTAGCCCTCGCATTGAGTTCCTCAATTAGGTTAAAATTATATTAGATACACCAGTAAAGGTCACAGTCTGGAGGTTACTTGCATCTCCTGTGAAAAAGGGATTCCCGGTGAAAGGGGTATCCCCATGTCGCTGATTGGCTGGAAATTCAGTAGTCGCTGAAGTGACGTCTTGGGAAGGCCTGTGGTTGGGCGTTTGCTGAAGATGGAGTTGTGTGTGGCTGGTTGAAGTTGAACGGGCAGACGAGGTCAGGCGTCGGAGTCTCGACGTTACAAACTTAACTCAGAACACGAAACTCTCAAACGGAAAAGAAAAGAAATAAAGTTTGACGAGACCAAGTTGTGTTTCTTCTCATCGTGGCTAAGTGCAGGCTGAAGCACGCTGCAACCGCGCTCAAAGAACAGTGATGACTAACAGCATGGCTAAAAGCTAAAGCTAGGTAGCAAAGCTACAAGCTAAAAGCTAAGAGCAGGCATGACTAGTAGCAGAAGCAAAGATAACAACTAAAAGGTAAGAGCAGGCATGACTAGTAGCAGAAGCACATCTAGAGACTAAAAGCAAAGATTTTATGGTGTCCTAAGTAATTAAACTGGCCTGTTGTCCACACCTCAAATGTTGTCTTGATCAATCAGATATTGTCTTGGCTCGGGGGTATCATAAATCATATGTTTATCTTACCAAGCATGTGGTCCGAATTTTTCCACTCTTTCAGGGTCTAATTTTGGACATGATTCCTATAACCGAATATGATAGATTTGACCAATAATTGATTGTCAGGACAATATCAAGCAAGCAGATTCGATTATATCGATACTAGACATGTTTATGTATCCTATAGTTGTCAAAAGACATACACAATAAGTGATTATAACATGATAGTCGAATGTGTGGGTTACATATAAATGAATATGGAGTTAAGCGATGGAATGTTATTCATTTAGAAGTCATTTTGGAGTTCATTTTGGTCCATATATATGTACAAAAGACAGTTTCTTTGTCATTCTCTGACATAGGGATTTTCTGTGAAGACAGAGGTTTAAAGCCCCTCCCCCCTTAGGAATTTCAGTCTGGTTCTGCTAGGTGGGGGGAAGTCAATGGAAGTGTCTAACTCATGGGTTTCCATGTGATGTCAAGCGTTGCATTTTAATTACAAACAACAAATTTGACAATCTCTTCTGCGAATTAAAATTGTCAATAATTGTTCTAATGGTGTTAATGTTGAAAGCTGTTGTGTGAACAAGTTGGTTGGTTGGTTATCTTCCTTGGGACTTGTGGCACAGAATGTTTTATGACTTCTTGAGGAATTCAGCTCGTGTTCCACACACAGCTTTGATAGACTCTTTAATTTGTCTGGTTCGACTCATTTCTGTTACAAATGTGTAATATGACACATTTGCTTTGAACTTCTTTTATTGTAATATTAAATTAATTAAATTAAATGTAAGCATTTAGCAGACACTTTTATTCAAAGCGACTTACAGTGCATTCAGGCTTACAGTCTTTATCTAACATGTGTTCCCTGGGACTCGAACCCACAACCTTGTTCTGCTAACGCAATGATCATCAGTTTGATTTTGATGGTAACCTTTAGACAGCTGCTGATAAGTAACTCTGCAACTACGTATCAACTAGCAGTCATTAGAGCATTAGTACTGTATGTCTGCTATTGTAAATATATGCTAACACTTTATTTTGATGGTCAACCAACAGATAAACTGACTATAAGTGTCTTTGTATTTATGTCAATTTATTATACCATACTGCCATTCTTGAGAATACAAATATGTCACAGGTCGGAGTGGACCACAGATGTCGTGAGTCTCGCCCCTCCCTAGTTTCCACCTCGAGGAGGTCCCAAGAACACCCCAATGACCAGACACACGAGAGAGAGTGAGTATAATTAAAACAACTTTATTTAAATTATTTAAAAGGTGTGAAGGGAAAAGGGAATCTAAAATCCACTCTCGGGGCCAGAGAGTATAGGTCCGAGTCGCTTCTGACTCTCTCATAGGGACTCTCAGGTAAGCCTGTAGGTAATTTGTGTCCTTTCTTTCACGTGACTCAACAGGGTTTTTCTCAGTAGTGCCTTTGTGTTTCTCCTGCAGGAGAACCGTCGGTGAGGCCCTTCCAGTCCCTGCACACAGAGTAAAGAAGGTAAGAAATTCTGATGAATTGGGTGGGGTGCGTACCTGACGCCGTTCGCCACGAGATTCTGGGTCCGCGGTTGGAAACGGTCCACAGGTAAGTATGCAGGTGAATATATTGGGGTCTTGGCCTTCGGTGTACAGGTAAGTATGCAAGAAAGATACACAATCCTTAACTTCTTAACTTTTCGTCCAGGTAAACCCTACGGATGGAGTTTGCAGGTGAGTATGCAAGGGCGATGCACTGGTATTTCACTCGGGGCGTACAGGTAAGTATGCAGAAGGACAACTGGGTCTTTACTTTGGACGTACAGGTGAGTATACAAGGGCAACTAGAGCTTGACTCTGGGCATACAAGTAAGTATACAAGGACAATACGCTGGCTCTTAGCTTTGGGCGTACAGATGAGTATACAAGGGCAATATGCTGGCTCTTAGCTGTGGGCGTACAGAAGGGCATACAAAGAGCAACTGGAGTTGGACTTCGGGCATGCAGGTAAGTTTACAAGGGCTATACACTGGCTCTTAGCAGTGGGCGTACAGAAGGGCATACAAAGGGCGACTGGAGTTTGACTTTGGGCATACAGGTAAGTATACAAGGGCAATACGCTGGCTCTTAGCTTGAGGCGTACAGATGGGCATACAGGGGCAACTGGAGCTTTGCTTTGTGCATGCAGGTGGGTATACAATGACAATACTGAATGGATACAACTCACAGACCCTCGAAGAGGTGGACGTCAGGCTTTAGCCCTTTTCAGCTCGGGAGTCTAGAGAAGGTGTATATGTCACGACAACTGTGGTCTTCTTCACCGGGGCAGACTTCCCAGACCAACACTCAACACGGTCACCTCCAACCGTGGAAACACTCCCACGACGACTCAGAGCCTCAAGCTCAGACCTGTAGGACTGGTAACAGACAGACAGAGTTCCTTCACAAATTTACTTAGCTTCAGTGAATATAGGGAGAAAGACACACCACCTCTCGAATTTGACCAAGAGTGGATAGAAGTACAGATTGAAGTTGGTGCACGTTGGGCCTTCCACGGCCTCAGCTGGTGCCACCACGCTGGGTGACTTCAGGTAGGTTTGTGCCACCGGGTATGTACCTCAGGAATGACTCGAACGCTTCCCTCTCCTCTCTTCCAGACAACGGACCAGAGATCTAGACAGGGGTGAAACTCTGAAAGCACTCCACAAACAGGTATTCATACACAAGGGCTACACAGCAGGATGTTCATGTAGCAGCCAACACTTCTCTCAGTCGTCGTCCCCCACAATATGCACACTGTTCCTTACTTGCTATTGTTGACACGTCACCACTCGGTGGAGTAGGCGTCCAAAGCCACGAGCAGGCATGTATATAAAAAGACGGTCGTCTCACAACACCGGTGCACATTCTTCTCCACAGGGTTTTCTCTCCCAGCCTAGAGGGTGATTACTGACAACATGACACAGCACGACACTGCAGACTTCAAGTGTACACACAGCAAAGAAAAGGACTCACCCACTGGACTCCACACACTCACAGTGTATTAGGGTCAAAACCACATAGGACCGGGGATTAGTTCCTGGACGTTGGGGGCACCGATGCAGCAGACGGCCAGAGGAAACGTCACAGCCACGACAAGGCACCAGACTCCTTTTTCGCTGGTTCCGGCTCACCCACCAATCCTATTACGGTGGGGCCGCTCACACTGGTCACTACTCATAAGAGGTATATGGATATTCCACACTTGCAAAATAACTGTTGAATCGATGAATATTTCAGTGTACTCACACTTTTATTAACACTGGATCTTTCCACTTCTCTTCCAGATAACTGACATCCGACACAACTGGCAGCACGATCTCCTTCCTGCAATCCTAGCAGATCTTCAATGTGTGTTAACTTCACATCACACAATGCATCTGAACACAATGCTCCAATAAAGATATTCGTATACTCAGCCCTGTGTGTGTATCTCTCTTTGCCCAAGCTCCACAGTACACCATACACTCTCTCTCCAGCTCTCTCCTCCGCTCCGTTACACCCACAATAACTACTGGGAATCACCAAACACTTCCTGTGTTTCTGATGCCCTATTTATGTGTCTCCTCTTCACCGAATTGCCCAATCAGTGATCGCCACGCTCAACAAGACACCCGTTCCCAATAACACGCTGATTTGGGTTCGCCGGCGATCCTGGAAGTGGCGGTGTTTGCGAAATATGGTCCGGGCCATAATCTTCCTCATTTTTGGTTCCGCCCCGTCACAGTCACTCCGCCACAAATAATCTAATGAGAGTTAGTTGGCATGTAGTTGCAAAGTTGCTTATAGTCGATTGATTAAGGGGACCATCAAAATAAAATGAAACCATATAAAACATTGATTTTTTTTTTCAGTTGGAGTATTAAGCTCACATCAATTAATTAACATAAACCCCACTGGAAAGACTCAAATAACACTCAACATTCTAACCACTCACAAGCTGTAGTAAGATACTGTGCAGATTTTAAATGAAAAATTTCAAGATATGATACAGTCCATTGTATTATAAATGAAGTAGATTTAATATGGTGTCCATTGTGTGTTATTGTGTTGAGTGTTATTGTTGTAGAATAATCATACTCTTAAACTTATAAACACTACTTTTCCTGTTTGGCTCTCAACGAAGGCGGATGGATTTTCTCTCCTTCTCCTCCCACTTACCTTCCCTGCTTGCTCTCTCGTCTCATCTCGTCTTGTCTATTGTCTAATACTCTCTCTTCACTGCTCTCCAAACTGAAAAATCATGAATTTGATCAACTGGTCTCTCAACGCAATTGACATCATCCTTTTAACGAGAAGCTTGAGTTCGGGGGAACATGACTGCTCTGCCAGAACGTTCACAGCTGGCTACACAATGGACGTGTGGGAGAGGTGGCAAGTCGTGTGTCTGGCGGATCTTTTTGTGGAGGACATTGAAGATATCTACCTATTTGGAATGATGATAACAGGTCTTCTGCTGATTGGATTAGGCTTTGACCTGGGTTATCGAAGAATTCAGAAAACGGGAACAGCTGTCCAAAGCCGTCATGATTGAAGCAGTGGGCAGAGTGCTCAGCACTGAGACTGAGACTATTAACTGCAATATGGATACACTCACGGAGAAACTCACGGCTTTGCAAAGGAAAATGGATGGATTTGGAAATCTTAAAATCAAATTGCAATCTTATCTTCTTTCGGCTCCCCTCTACCAGCACTGGCCTCGGCCAAGGCCAATGTTGGGAACAACAACTACCCCGGAAGAGCAATAAAGAGAGATGCTCTTGCATTCCTTCCCCCACACCACAGCCACCTGCTGATGGTTGACTCTGTCTGGGACCTGATCAAGGCTGTCTCCATGGCAAGTTGCTGTGTCGCTATCACAATCTGCGGACTGAGGCACCTGGATTTGAATGCAAGCTATCCAGACCTACAAATACACAAACTCTTACATACATAAACACACACACACATACGCACATATATACAGATATATATGTGCGTATGTGTGTGTGTATGTTCATTCACCGCCCAACCCCTCCATCCCTCGCCTTCGCCGCTTTGTACCGCCAGCCTGACAAGCGGTCTGTGACCAGTGCCGAGAATGGCTGCAGGACCAGATGGCTGCTTGCCTGCGCTGGATTACCTTGACTCCTCTTTTTCCCCTCGCCTGTCGCAAAGTCATGTTTATGCTGTATTGATTATGTGCTTTTGTTGTTGAGGTGTTTTTCCTGTTATCACGCTGTACTCCCAAAGGAGCATACTCTGGGGGTTATTTTTTCTCCTTTTCCCCTTCCTCATGTTATGCTGTATTCTTCCTCAATTCCCTGTCCTGTCCACCCCCTGTCGTATGTATGTTGTGTATAAGTATGTATGGACAGGTTGATGGCTAATTTCACTTGTACTTGTGACAATAAAGGTCTACTACGTAAGTATTATGATTGTCGTTATGATTATTCAGGAGTTATGATAATTAATGATATAACAAGTTTGATATAGTGCATTATGCATTCATTATAATGCCTTAAGAATACCCTTATAACATATTAATATGGGCTTCATAGAAAGTGTTACCACAAGTTCTGCTTGCGTACAATATGTGAAGGTTATATTGGATGAGTTAGAGTAAGAAAAATATCAGTAATGTCACAGGCCGGGGTGGCCTCCCCCAGTGTCTCACACCACCCCTATTAAGCGTACCACCTCGAGGAGTTACCCAAAGACACCACGAGACCAGACATGGTAATGGGTCTTAAACGTTGCATTTTATTAAATTAAAATAGGCTAAATCCTAAACTAAAAAAAAACAAAAAAAAAAAAAACGACATGCTGAGCTGATTCTCTTCTTCGTCAGGCTGCGCAGAAGGTTCACACCAGTTCCTCTTCGGGCAGCCAGAGGTAAGTAATGGAGCAGACACTGGTAGGGGGTTCACATAGCGGTTCCTCTTCGGACAGCCTGAGGTAAATTATGGGCCAGACACACAGTGACTCCTCTTCGAATCAGGGAGTCAAACAGCAATGCATGAACATGCAATATATTCTTTTCAAATCAGACAGGATGGAACTACAATACTATACAGCTTACACTCAACACACAGTTAGCTAATTTCATTCGGTACTCGAGACCAGCGAGTGTGCCAACTGGGGACACGAGCAGACACAAAGTTATATTGTCCACACTGGTGCATGCATCGGTCACTTTAAATGGTTGCACGTGTTCACTTCAAACTAAGCACTGCAACTCACAGTGAATAAGGTCTCCACTCGCAGTCCCAGCTGACTCCCTCGTCTCAATTGACGATACTGTACATCCAAAACAGTGTGGGAAGTGTACTATGAACATACAACGGGCATTAGAGGCTTCAAACCGGATTTCAATAAACTCCGGGGCAGTTGCACCAAACAGTTGTACAGCGGGTACTGAAGGCATTAGGTTTCCTAATAAAAATGACAGATGACACTTAACTGCTTGACGAAGTAACATAGATCCACTGCCTCTCTTCCTCTGTTAGCATTATCTCCCTTTATGGATCCAGATCCAGATCCAGATCCAGATCCATCAAAACCGCCAATTTAAGGCTACTTCCTCCTAAGATGCAGTCTCTCCCCGCTCTGTGTCCTACCCTCTCCACACAAACGTGTCCTTTTATAATCCCTTTTGCAAATACGTGTCTCTCTCGCGGCTCAATCGCCACTCGTTGCACAGCTGATACTCATTTTCCCATTTACTAAGCCTGGCCGGACTGTTTACACGGAAGGACCCGGAACCGGCCTGATGTTACATTGAGATCGATCCCACAGGGAAACAACATTGGGCAAAAATAGTTCCACTTCACGTCACCCTGTGACAAATACTTTCTATGAAGCACTTTCTTTCTTTTGAAGTTCTTACAAAAACTCATCGATTTGCTACAGGAGGCCTTTGCTCACCCCAAGGAGCCATGTGAGACACTTTTTTTTTTAATGGATGAGCTTTTTAATTAACTTCTCATGGACCAATGGAGTGCAATACCTGCTGAGTTTCATCCAACCTCTTGTTAAAGATCAAAGACAAATTTTCAAATGACTCCAACTGAATTTGTCTTAAAGAAGAAAGTCATATACAACTAGGAGGACTACAGGGTGAGTAATTTATGGCTTAATTTTCATTTTTGGCTGAAAGAACCCTTTAAAATTCTACTTTAAGAACTTACGAATGGCTGGTGGAACCCTACCCTGGTCCCAAATCTGTGAGTTTCTTTTCACTGTTGAATGTGCTTCCTGGGATGGCAGCTGCCATTTTGTTCTCCAGTCCAATGAGGCTTGAACCCGTGGGTTTTCTGACATACTGTCAATGGTCACTAGTTCTGAATTTTTTTTTTTTTACAGATTCTGCAAATGACATTTTTTCAACAATGGTGCTTTACATGGACTTCTTGTTGATAGCTTAGCTTACATCAAACAACTTCTGGCCATAACAGTATTTACAGGTAATTTTAGATCATCTTTGATCTTTATGCAGGTGATGAATGGCTGGATCTTTGCCATTCTGACCATTCTTTGATCTTTTTTTAACAGTAGTTGCTCATTTTCTTCTCTGTGTTTCGGGGATTTGTTGCCATTTTAAAGCATTTGGGATAATTTTAGCTGAGCATCTTATAAATTAACTTTTGAATCAAATTATGTTCTTCATCAGAACAATGTTTGGAACAGCCCAATTTACTTTGCAATTCAAAAGGAAATATATTTTCTAACAATATGTAAAACATTGCTTTCCTTCCTCTTTAATAAAGAACAATTAATCTGTTATTTCATTGTCAACAAAACAACAGTGAGTTAAAACATACAGCAATACAATAAAAAATAAAATAAAATTACAAACAATAGGACAAATACAAAACAAAAAGATCCAAATTAAATAAACAATTTAGCCTATTAAAAATAATGGCCTACTATATAGAAATTGATTCAAGCAATAAAACTTTGTATAGTCCACAACGTATAAATACACATTGGTTCTTGAAGTTATTCTAAGATGAGCGGTGAATGATTCTGTCTTTTTTATTATCGTTGTTTAATTAAGAGTAAATGACAGAGACTGCAGCTGGAATGCACAGGTCTAAAATACTGACAAGCATTTGATTATTTTCAGAACTGGGTCTAAGACTCTGTTAATACTCCATATTAGATCTGTTTGGTTTGATTGGTTTAAATTTCAGTAGATTAAACCACTGAAATTGTTTTTAGAGTTTTGGACTCCATTATCGATAATAATCTAGAATAATCGAGAGGGGAACATGGGGAAAACACAACATAAAGAGTCCAGGGGTGTGACATTATTATACTATGAATTTACACTAATATTTTACAATGCAAGACAAAATACATTACATTAAAGCACATCAAAGTACAGCACTCGGCCTAGAATCAGTCTAGCGACAAACAGGTTAGGACCCCAGTTGAGCTGAAAAAGGAAACTCCCTGTCTTCTGTATACTGTAGAAGTTGGTCATTGGATACCAGTTAGGCCTAGCTATTAACAAGCATTGTTAAATTACATTTGATGATGCTGATTCAGCAGCAGTTTGGATGATGATTCTGCATTGACACTAGCTCTTGCTGTAAAAAGACAAACACTGAGCAGAGTCAAGAGCAACTGCTGTAGTCAGCTTCCTCACATATGCTTGTAGTGTTAATGGTTTCAGCCCATATCTGTCACCGGACCTGTTGAACTGTGAGTAATGACGTGTATACTTCCATAATGTGTCTATTTAAAACCAGAGCATGATATTAATAACTAAGAAAAATGCATGCACTTAAGCATTAGAAATTGTTTCTGAATGGACTGTTTTGTGTGGATTTGAGGAACTACTTAGTTCCACTGTGATCTCACAATGTTTCTGTTCAGTATGAAAATTCATTCAAGGGTGAGTAAAAATCCTGCTAGGTAAAGACATATTCTTAGAAACCAATGCTAACATGTGAATGCAACATGTGGTCATTCTTTTGCCTTGTGACAGCTAAAATAGGATACTAGCTTAGGCTGTCAACGGCGAATTTAAAGGATAAGACAATCATCATTTTAGGAGTTTAAAACGTAGCAATAGCAATTAATTATCATAGAGACTTCTTAGATGTTAAGGTGTGTTTAACCCATTAGGATGCTGCAGCAAAACAACATAGAGTTGACAATAATTTCATATAATTTATACTGTTATTTGGTTTTCAAATAAATGTTTCAACACAGAAATACACAAGATTATTATATAATATCATAGGATGTTACACGTTTTGCATTAATGTTTATATATATATATATATATATATATATATTTTTTTTTTTTTTTTTTTTTTTTTCTTTTTTTATTCTTTGATAGAATGCCCCACATCCATCTGCTACTAATTAAAGTTGTTTTAAATAAACAGCTTTTCATAAACTGTGTAAATAAAGCCACTCACCCTGTATATTTTGCTACAAAATATTCACAGTGAAGATTAAGAAAAAATTTATTTATATTTATTTAAACTGAATTATATATTATCTATTTTTATTAATTTGATTTTATTGTATCGTTGCATTACACACAATTATGTAGTAACAATTAATATTTAAATGAATATAAATACATTACATACAATACATAAATATATATATATTTTAATTAAAAACATTTTAAAACTCTTTGTGAATCTATATAAATTATTAATTATTATCACATTACTAAAAAGAACATTATTTTGTGTATTTTGGTGTAATGCAATGTGTTAACGTGGTTGAAGTTAGTGCATTGTTTCAATTAGGCTTTTTAGGAAAGTGTGGATGGGCGTTCAATTGTGTAAAGAATATCTCTTTGGGTTTGAGACTTTAATCTTTGCGACTTTACAGATCTTCTGCATGCACGGACAGCTTTTAACATTTCAAAGACAAATGACAACATGAAATCACATCATATGATATATTTCAAGTAGACTCTCCTGCACTGATGTAGTCATTTTATTTCAGCTGCCTTCTCAGTCTTTGGTGACAGTATTGAACTTGTTTAAATTCATTATATTTTTCATAATGTGAAGTGAATCAAAGGGAATCAAAATTATACTCTAACTGTTCTTTGTTGGGCTCTTTGCTGACTTTATACTGAGCAATGTGAATCTGCTGAATTTGATCTTATATGGGTTTATTTGGTTTTGTCAACTGTAAACCTATTCTGAAACTAATGCTAAAAAACAACTGGGTTCTTTTCAGTTTAATAGCAGTTTACAAACCAATTTATGATGCAGAGTGATATGCCTAATATGGAGCCTGGATATTATGTTGTCATCTAATTATTTATGTCTTTCTGTCCCCACATTAGATTAATCTTTATCCCTTAATGGGATTCTAATATCATTCTCATCATGTGTCATTGTATCGTGAGCTATTTTGTCCACCACTTCATGAAAGGGGTTATATTGTCAGACTCTGTTCCGTGTTTTGTGTGTGTTTAGTTCTCCCTCATGTTTCCTTATGCCCATATTTGTTTCCTGTTCCTGTCCGTAGGTCCATTTAGTCCAGGTTTTCCCCATTTTGTTTGTATTGTTCCCAGGTGTGTCCCATTTGTTTATGATTATTTAAAGTGTGTTCTGCCTCTCATTTGCTGTTGGCTGTTAAATGTCATTTTGTTTGCCTGATGTCTCAAGTGTTCCCTGTGATCGCCAGCATGCCTTCATTAAAACCTGTTGATATACATTAGCTACTCCATGTCTCCTCGCTTGTTTTAATGTTAAAAAAATGCATTATTTTTCCTGTTCAAAGCATTTCTAAAATTTTATGATTTCTACAAAGCCCCTCTTTCAAAAATCAAAGTGTGCTCTGATTGGCCATTGACCAAGTGTATTGTGACTGGCTGAACATCTCAAATGTGTCGAAATGTAGTGTCCCTTACCATAATTGTTAGCTTCAGCTTCCAAAGCAATTATAAGAATAATGTCATCAGTTTTGCTATATTTCAACAGGCACATCCTGCTTCAGCTCTACTTGAGGGACTAGTGTGAAGCAAAACAATAGTGAATCATGTTTGCAGTCTATTTGCCTCCGGTTTTAAGCAGAAAAAAAGACAATACCATATTTGTAAACATACATCCATCTCTGTCTGAAATAGTGATGTTAAGAATGAATAACAATATCTGTTTCTCTACACTTCACAAAACTTTGCATTTGAACAGTCAATTGCAAATTATAAAGCATTCTTTGGGGGTCTGATTCAAAAGCTCCAGATTGTCCTTGCAAAGTTGGAACTGCCCCATTTTTTTTAGAAACAACCTTTCTGCACAGCCGGTCTTGTACTCTCACAGGTTCAGGAAACTTTCCTCCATAAAAAAAGTGCTGCACACACTCAAACATTTGGGTTGTACTGTTGTGGGACAGTGTTTTAAAAAAATGTTGATCAATTTTTTTATAACAAACAATAACTAGGGCAAGCACGGAAACTTTGGCGCGCATTATTCTAATTTTATTACTTTCAGTTTGTGCTTGTGTCTGACTCAAAATCAAAAAAATCTAAACTATTAATTTAATAGCACACACAAAGAAACAAATATGAACAAACATATTGCAGTAGAAAATAAAAAGATAAAAATGTTATATAATACATGTAACATCACACGACCAAGTGTCTTCCAGACTCTAAGCACGACTGCAAATGTGATATTGATGTTATACAACTTTTATTCAATAAACAGAGTATATTAACTGACTTACATTTTAGACACATTATTGATTGTTTTTGCTCCATTTCGCTAATGAAGATAGTTCCTTATCTGTCGGTCACTACGAGTTATGTCGAACGACATATGGGGTCTCACTTGGGAGGCCAATCATCTCTGAGTTTAAGAGAAAACGGCAAATGACAATTGGCTAGTGAATTTAACATAGCTGAGCCACTCCCCATGCCAATTGGTATAAAGGGCGACAGGTGCATCCACTCATTAGATTTTTGCTTCAGAATTTAGTGGTTGTACTCCACAAAGCCATTCACAGCCATTGCTGTGTGTCGGGAAACTGTTCTGGTTGGAGGTATGGCACAAACAGCTGTGTCCCTTTCAGTGATTCCCCTGGGAGCTTCAACTAAGAGAGCAGATTTCCTAAAAGAGCAAATCACGGACGATTCGCGTCTTTTTAAAGATGCCGTTTCATCCGCATCCTTCTGGATGCAGTCGATTCCTGTTCTCTGACAATGGCCACGGGCGCTGTCTTCCGTGTCTGAGCATTCAGCATGCTGAAGGCGCGTTCGTGGATGGTTCATGCATGCACTGTGTGTGTGACCATGGCAACGCTGAGATCGCGTCTCTCCTTTCTTAAAGGGAAAGGAGCAGGCCCCTCTGTCACTACCCATTCCGGTTTCTCTGTCACGAGCAGAGGACCGTCGGCTAGTGTCCTGGGAGATTTGAAGGTGACAGTGAGAGCCTCTCCGCTGGGCCACGCCTCATGGACCTCTTAGCCCTTCCACAGTGTTTGTCCTGTGCTGCTGCTGGGTGATTTTGCTGGGCTGACTTATGGCAATCCAAACGGGTCATTCAGTTTGCCGCCGGGGATCAGATGTCGATTGCAGCATCGGGGATGGGCTATTGACCTCTGTGGATGAAGATTCGGTGGGGCTGCCCCCCTAGGGAGTTGTCGCCACTGCCGAATTGGACCCAGCCATTGACAGCCATGCTTGCCCGGGCAGCTGTGAGCATCAGGATGGAGGTCAATGCACAGCCCAGCCCTGAGTGCTCATGGCTGTTCGATTGATTCTCGTTGTAGAGCGCAGCTCACAACCGAGTTTTTCTCTGGTTCCTTTCTTCCCGGATGTGCATGAGTAAGTGATGTAGTCGTGGATGGCCCCTTTTTACGGACGGAAGCAGCTCGTTTCATTCCTCCGTCCTCACTACCCTCGACGGCAGGGCAGCTAGGGGTGCATCGACATTCCCCAGCAGGAGAGTGCGATTGCGGTGCATTTGTGTCTGCAAAACGCCGCCACTGGGAGGAATAGTCCGCGCCTCTCATCCAAGGCCCGTAAGCTGTCGGCCGCTCTCGCTGCCAAGGTAGTGCCATCTCTGGTTTAGCCTGGTCTGTATGAAAGACATTGACAAAATGCACTTTCTCGACGCTCCCATCTCCCAGGTTGTCCTGTGTGGCGACGCTGTCAGGCACTGTGCCCAGCAGTTCCTGACAGAACAACAGCAGTCTGAGGCCATACAGCACATTTCGCCCCGACGTGTTCCTCTGGTTGCCACCATTCCATCGAGGACAGTGCCTCAGCCTGCTCATCACTGTGGGCGCCCCCCCTGCGTCCTCCACACCAGCTCCGCCCCGTGCTGAGAGTTCTTAGAGGTCGGCGCGTCGAGCCCCGCGCAGGAGTGCAGGGCCCCCTGTGTCACTTCCGGCTGTGAAGTCCTCTGGGAATATGATTAAGCGGCCCTGACATGAGCAACTCGGAGATGTGGGAGACTGCTCTTCAGGAGCTGGCGGAGATGGCGCCACACCTTCCCCCGAAGGAGGGCCGGGTGGAGAATCCTCAGTTTTTGTTTCTTCTGTTCCGCCAATGGCCGGCGGCACCCACATTTTCATAAGAGCAATTTCCCTTTCCTCCGAGTTGCAAGGCTCGCATGTTGACGATGAGCGACTCACTGCCTCCTCATTCTCACCCACGACGCCCCCTTTCGCCAGCGGTCAAGAGGTCACGGTTCGGAGACACAACGCCTCTCCACGCATCTCTGGCCAGTTCCTCCGGGAACATGAGGAGTGTGGCTGTGAGGACTTGGAACGCGATGCCTTCTGGGCCATCCGACACAACTCCAACACTGCATCTGTTTCGTACATCAACTGGCAGGGTGGTCTACAATCACGCCACATGTCTCAACTCGCCCGCCATCTCATCCTCTGGAGTCAGACGCGGCTCAAGTCGCTCCGCGCTATCCACATCCTGGGGGAGCTCAATCATGCAGCCAACGTGCTCACATGTCAGCTCACCTTTCCCAGGGAATGGCAACTCCATCCCCAGATGGTCCAGCTGATCTGGAGTCAATTCAGGGAAGCCCAGGTAGACCTGTTCGCTTCCCACGAGTCCTCCCACTGCCAGCTGTACTATTCCCTGTCACAGCCCCCCCCCCCCCCCCCCCGGGCATGGATGCACTGGCACACAAGTATGCATTTCCCCCAATGAGCCTCAGGTTTTCAGAACTCATGCTCCTCGAGACAGCCCTTCCCTGGTGCATCCCCCTGAGGAGGGACCTCCTCTCTCAGGGGCTTGGCACCATTTGGCACCCACGTCCAGATCTTTGGAACCTCCACGTGTGGTTCTGGACGGGACGCGGCAGACCTAAGGAATCTGCCACCAGCACTGGTAGACACTATCACTCAGACTAGAGCCCCCTCTACGAGGCATGCCTATGCTCTGAAGTAGAGTCTATTCATGAATTGGTGTTCTTCTCAACGAGAAGAACCCCGGAGATGGCTGGTCAGAGTTGTGATTTCTTTCCTGCAAGAAAGGTTAGAGGGTGGGCTGTCACCCTCCACCCTGAAAGTGTATGTGGTTGCCATTGCAGCCCATCATGATGCAGAGGATGGCCGGTCCCTGGGGAGGCATGACCTGATCATTAGGTTCCTGAGGGGTGCCAGAAGGTTACATCCTCCTAGGACACCCCTGATTCCCTCCTGGGACCTCTCTATTGTCCTGGCAGGACTTCAGAGGGGTCCCTTTAAGCCACTGGATTCAGTCGAGCTTAAGTTCCTGTCTCTCAAGACAGCGCTCCTGGTCGCGCTCACTTCCATCAGAGGGTTGGGGACCTCCAAGCATGGCGTACCATTCCCAAGGCGAGCCGTGCCCCCTGGGGGTGAGGGCCCACTTCACACGGAGTGTGGCCTCCTCCTATGCGCTGGCGCACGGTGCCTCTCTGGCAGACATCTGTTGAGCTGCGGGCTGGGCAATACCCAACAACTTTTTGGATTTTACAACCTCCGTGAAGAGCCAGATCTTCCCATGTGTTGGGTAACAGGTTATTGGCGGGAAGGGCTGGCTGGTTGTCACGCTTGCTGCGCCATTCCCACCTAACACGGGGATGTGAGCGCCTTTCTTCTCCCAGTAGAGTTCCCCAGTTGGCGTACCCTGGCAGAGCATCCTTCAGCACCTCTGTCAGAGGCTCTGTCAGTCTCTTCTGGCAGCTGTTCCATCCCTAATCTAAGGTAGCACCTGTCTCAGAGACCCATTCCATATGTAGTCCTGCCCCCAGGGCCAGTCCATATCAGTATCTCCACATGTCACCTCCCTATGGGTAAGATGTGGTCGCTGTAGCGACCTTTTCCTAAGGCTCGCTTCCCCATTGTCTGGCCAAGCTAAAAGAACAAATAGAGAAGACTTTTTAGCAATCTTTCACCGAAGGTTGAAATCCCTTCCACTAACTTTGTGTTGGAGGAACAGTAGCGTGGCCTTCTCCAGCAGCGATGTACTCACCCTTTGGCCCCTTAGGTACCGAGGTCAGTGAATTTGCGCAGGGGCTTTGGGAAAGTTACGACCTTAAGCGTAGCTTTTGGGGCACGCCACGGCATGCCGACAATTGCAGCGCCACAGGGTTGTGAAGGTTTTCGAGTTGTGGCATTTTCCATAAGACCCCATATGTCGTTCAACATAACTCGTAGTAACCGACAGATAGGGAACGTCTCGGTTACGTATGTAACCCTCATTCCCTGATGGAGGGAACGGAGACGTTATGTCCCCATGCCACAACCTTGAACCGTTTGCTGTTGCCGGGACACGTTCTCGTCTCCTCAGCGTAAAACCTAATGAGTGGATGCACCTGTCGCCATTTATACCCATTGGCACGGGGAGTGGCTCAGGTATGTTAAATCCACTAGCCAATTTTCGTTGCCGTTTTCTCTTAAATTTAAAGATGATTGGCCTCCCAAGTGAGACCCCATATGTCCTATGCCACAGCAGAGCAGTTGCGCAACTCTGAACAACACACACTTTTTTCTTTTTTTACTGAATGATTCAGCATTTTTGAATGAGTCAATGATTCAGTGAGCCATTCATAAAGACAGTCACTTGCTTAATTTATTGAATGAATCAGCCGTTTGAACTAATTGGTTGAATCAATGATTCACTCATTAAGACAAGTGAATTGCCACGTGGTTTAATTTCATATTTAAAAGAATCATTGCATTTTCCCAACATTCCATATTTGTATGTCAAAAAAGTAAAACATGAATCTAATAATATCATTTATGCATTTGCAATTTTAAGTAAATTAATTTATGGAACCTCTTATATCTGATATCTATGATATCTATAAATGCATCTAAATGGCACTTTCAATGCAGCTTTTGTTTTTCCTATGCAGTGGAAAGGTGGAGTCTGTTGATACTGATTTCATGTGAATAGTAACAACCATATACTGTCTTATTATTCTAACTTAATGTATTGATCAAATTTAAGAATTCGTAAATGGTGACGTACATTTAATCAGGTTAGGAAAATATTGTCCTTCATAAAGTTAAAGTGCAGCAATAAATTTAATGCAAATATCACAAATATGCTGATTAAAATTATACCTGATAGAGTACTGATGAGACTATTGCTTCAGAATAAATTACATTTGTGCCAAAAAACAAACAAACAAAAAACACCTTTATTCCCCGGGACAAGTAACTTTTTTACTTGGGCAAGTAAATGACTGATCCAAAGGACAAGCACACGTCAAAGCTTAATGTCAAGCCCTGCCTGAAACTATGCCTTCTCTTTTTGTGTATACATTTCAGAGTGGTATTATGCATATTATTTCCACATACTGACATCGATATGCGAGTGAGTGTTCAGTCGAGGCATTTTTGGAAAGTTTGGATCAGACTTCTTAGATAGAAGAATGTATTTAGTTGGAGATTTTAGCTTTGTAACATTGCAGATCTTATACATACACAAACAGCTATAAAATACACTAAAGTAAAATGAAAACATGAAAGTGCATCATATGACCCCTTTTACTTCCACCACTACATGAGCTGGTATTCATACACAGGTGATCTTCATGCCTATTTGACTTCTATACAAATTGCTCATGGTATTAGATAGTACTAACATGATACTTTCATACTATAATACTAAATCATGTACAGTACATAAAATGTACAATGGCACCATGATCTTGTTATTGCATGATTTTCATTGATTTGTTTTGCAAGGAAACAATGCAGTGTTGTTTTCTACTGAAACAAAATAAAACATATTTGAGTGCTATGCAAAAAGGTGACTTAAGTCAGTTTGACATTTGTTGAAGTGTAAGTTCTGTTACTTTTGTTTGAATGTTCTTGTGTTTAGCTCTTTTTCCTTTGCCTGGTTTATTAGGCCCGATCCCAATTATATTTTATACCCCTTCCACTACCCCTCCACCTACCCTTTCCCTTTGTCCCTTGAAACAGAGTGTTAAGGGGTAGGGAAGACAATATTCCCCTAAGGATCGGGACACCACTACTATGCTGTCACACGTCATCATTTGTTGTCTAATTAAACACACATATACTGGTGTGCATTAGAGTCTTTAATTATCGTTCTGTATTAATGAGCTGCTTACTGACACACACACATATCGGAAATCATGCAGCTCACACATCCAGGAGAAAATAAACTTGTCAACGCTGCCCCACGGCTTTTATTAAATACAGTTTAAATACTGAATCGCTACATTATGTTTTCCAGCGACGAGAGGATACAATCGCTGTTTTTAAGTAAACTCACTCTAAAAAGATAAACGCACAGATGCGAATACACGCAACTTCCATTTCTTTCTCTCTCTCTCTCTCTCTCTCTCTCTCTCTCTCTCTCGAATAAGCAATATTTGAGAAAATGGTTTAGCGATTTCTAATTATAGGGGGGATTAGCCCCCACCAGAGTCTACGGCAGTTATCGCCCTGATCAGACATATGCTGTGGCACTATCATGCAGTCTGTAATGATATGACGTTAGCAAATATTAGCGATTTTTTGCAAAACAAAATTTGTTTAACATGACCGTTAATATGAAACAATTGAATGTAACATAAAACAAATTATTTGTTTTCGTTAAAATCTTTATTTAAGCCAAAAAAGCGTACATTTGTGTCTTTTTGTTCGTTGTAGCAGCCATATTGCCAAGATAATTCATACCCCTTCGTTTGAATTGTGGTCCCGAAAAATCTTTGTTTTAAGGGCAATCTGGCCCTTCCCCTTACCCCTAGCCCTCCAACCAAAAGAGAATCAAGACAGGGGGAAGGGGAAGGGCTAAGGGGTAGAATTGGGATTGGACCTTAGTTTCCATAAATACTCATTAGTTGTCGTTGTGATTAATTTTCTCCTCCCCCCTTGTTAGCCTTGGTAAGCTGTGAATAAATAGCCCTCATATTTCCTTTGTCTTTTGTCTAGCTTATCCACTGGTGAGTTTTTTTTTTCTTCTTCTTCTTTTCTTTTCTTCACCAAGTCTGGTTCATTGTGTTTCTGCTCACTTTTTGATTTTTTGATTTTTTCAGTGCTTTAAGTGGCCCAAAAGAGGTGCCGGTACTCTATCATAGCATGCATATATATAAAGTCATTGGTTCACCCCTACCATCCCTTGAATCACTCTACCACAAACGGACACTATGCAGAGCCCACAAAATAATTTCTGATATCACCCACCCTGCACACTACGCCTTCCAGCTACTGCACTCTGGGAGGCGTTACAGGGCAATCGCCTCCAGAACAACTCGCTTCAAAAACAGTTTCATCCCAATAGCAATAAACATTCTGAACTCTGAACGCTGAGGACTGTGGATTAAGCATGACTCCTATATATTATCTGTATGTATGTATGTATGTATATGTATGTTATCTTATTTTATATGTTTATTGTTTGTTTAATGTAATGAGGGGAGTCATTCAAAAAAAAATTATATATATATATATATATATATATATATATATATATATATATATATATATATATATATATACCCATAGGATTTCCATCCATTTCAGCAAATTATTTCAGCAGCAGTGGCAAGTTCCCTGACTATCATCTGCTGGACCTGTCCTCTGATGCCCAACTCATTCAGCAGCTTTATAGTGGAACTAGTCAAAAAGCCCCTGCAGCCCACTTCCACCGGGAGCAAAACTTTCACTGTTCAGCCCTGCTCTTCTGCCTCACCTGCCAAGTTGGCATACTGCAGCTTCTTCCCTTCAAATGCCTGGTTAATGGCCTCTTCTCAAGCGACTGTCAGATAGACTATTATGATGAACTGGGTGGAGTTGGACCACAGAACCAGGTCTGGACACAGATTGGTGAATGCAATTTAAAATGGGAAAGTGAGTATGTGGATTAAGTCTCAAAAGTTTTTTTTTTTTTTTGCCCAGTCTCTGGCTATATTCAGCTGACCTGAATCAGGGGACAAGCACTAAGCCCACTTTTTCTCCCCTTCCCCTAAAAAGGATTGCCTTTTTGGTAAGGTATTCTCTGCATTTTGGGGCATGGCATTTGTTGACACTAGCTTGGTCTCTATTGCTGCCGCCAAGCATTTCTTAAGTAAAACTTAAGTAAACAGTAATGGCTGTTATTTCATGCATAGCTCTATTCTGATGCATTTTATTGTAAAAAAAAAATTAATAAATGCCTGTCTATCAGGCATAACCACTTAGCTGATTAGTTTCAGGGTTCCTGCTAGGCCTGTCCCCCTCACATAATGCCCTATGTGATTCTTTTGTGCACCTTCATCTCTGATGACATACAGTAGCAGCACTGTTTGGAAATGAACCACCAACTGCATAACTGAATGATAGCTCCAGAGAGAATGTATAGAGAGAAAAGATGGTATAGATTTTATTTTACAAATCTGAGCTTGAGTCTGATGATGAAATGTCTATTTTATCAACCAGACACTGATTCGCAATTAGGACTGGAATAGGATGTTTTTCACTACTTAGTTCGGGGAAGTCGTTGCCTAATGGTTAGAGGGTTGAACTCCCAATCGAAGGGTTGTGAGTTCTAGTCTCGGGCCGGATGGAATTGTGGGTGGGGGTAGTGCATGAACAGCTCTCTCTCCACCTTCAATACCATGACTTAGGTGCCCTTGAGCAAGGCATCGAACCCCCAACTGCTCCCCGGGCGCCCGCAGCATAAATGGCTTCCCACTGCTCCGGGTGTGTGCTCACAGTGTGTGTGTGTTCACTGCTCTGTGTGTGTGCATTTCGGATGGGTTAAATGCAGAGCACAAATTCTGAGTATGGGTCAGCATACTTGGCTGAATGTCACTTCACTTAGTTTGTGGTAGTTATAAGACATGATTGCAGCGTCATTGTTATAATTAATTTAGGTGCACGTGTGGAACTGTATCCGAATTCCAAGTGTAGGTTAAAACCATGGCTGCCACGAAATACAATGGTAGTATTATAACATTTCTGCATTAGTCAAGCATTATATGCCTCTTTTATATAGAATGAATTGTATTTTGAATGATCAATAGAAATTATAAAAATCTACTATTTATTACACTTACATGTTGTGATTCAATGGAGCCAGCTGTTCCAAATAATGGTTACTGATCTATCTTTCAAAACCAAGCATTTTGTGAATCCCGTGTTTCATGAGATTAGAGAAGCAGCCATCAGTAAAATGATGGGAACACAAAAACAATTGAGACTGTACTGCTGTGGTATAATTGAAATAATGTCAACCACTTATTCTTTGCAGCCTCATTATTTGGAATTGAACATAAAACAAATTTACTTTTGCAGCAAAGAACATAGTGTCTTCTCGACATGATGTAAACCACACAGAAATGCAACTGTGTTTGAAGGTGGGTAAAGTCATTTGTGGCTGGTCAACATAGAACATAGGCAGGCATTATACAAATGTGTTACCCCGGGATGTGTAGCTATCATGGAAGTGGGATTTGAGTTTTTTTAAGAGACAGTAACTTTATTTTCCAAGCACTGTCGGATTCACAAATTTTGCAGTTTACATTTACGGACAGCTACATTACACAATGCATGAAAGGCAATATTTAAAATGGCATACTGGGGGAACTTTAAATTCTTTGCTCTACGGAATCCATGGAGGACACTCAAAATGTTTTGAAAGGTCTGGGTCATATTTTACAATGTGCTAATTTTTCTGTGTGACTTTCTTCTAAAATTGTAGAAAAAATTGTGGTAATAACTTGCACAGAATGACGACTTTTAGTAGTTTGTGTTGCATTAAGAGAGTCAAGCAAACATTTCCTTTGAACTGCTTTTTTCTTCTGCAATTTCCATTCACCTATCTTTATAGCTCTTCTCCTTCAACTTTATTTATTTTTTCTTTACCGCAAATTAAACCTCCGTTGAACAAATATGTTTAGTTCTATGTAACTGTCTCACTGGGGTGTTTTTGTTAAGGAAAGGTAGACAGCTATGGGCCTGCAGAAAGTTGTTCTTATCTCTCTTCTGCCTAAAAACGGTCTTAATTATTGTACTTAATTAATGTCCCGATTTGGTGACAAAAAATCCAAAGTTTCCTCAGTGAACAAGGTTAATCATGCACACTGTGAACGGTCTGCAGCTATGGTACATTGTGTGTTCTGATACCTTCTATTGTGACCAGCATCAATTTTTTTTTTTTTTGCAATTTAAGTTACAGTAGCTCTATGATTGATCCAGACAGCCTACCCTTAGCCCCCACCTATGTTGGCAGGTATTAGCCACTACATCCCAGGAAAACCTCCTGATCAAGCCATCTCTAAGTCCCTCAGATCTGTCAGTGGTCTTAATCAAAAGTACTGGTAAAGCTATTTTTGCTGATCTCTACTTCTAATGTATTAACCCAAAACTGATAATATTTTATTGGAATATAAATACATTTACTGTATATCAATCATTTTCTTTGACCGATGCCTTAAAATGCTACCTAGCTTTAAATAAATAAATAAAATAAAATACTTTTATCCTGATTTAATTTAACTTTTTAGATTTAATTTTTTTGTTAAAAAAAAAAAAAAAATTATAAGATGTTGTAATGCAGCCATTGATGGTGTGATCGAGGGTCCATGTGAATAACTCTGTCATATGTATATGTCTGAAGCAAATGTATTTTGATAGGCGGTGAGAGCTAACTCATGTTACATAACTCGCAGACTGACCATTAATTTAAAAACAACCTGCAAATACACACAATCCATTACATTATCATAAACTTGTTCACAGTTGGTGGATGGGCCCATTTAAATGCTGCTGACTTTTTTTTACAGTCAGTTTATTCAATAAAATAACGTATCTAGAATTTGAATTTGAATTCAATGGAGGGGTCTGTACAATAAATTATTATGAGAAAGTAATTAGTATATATGCCACTGAATTTTGCCATTTTAGTGCAAAGTGTGTGTATCATTTGAAGTCACAACCTTATTTACTTTTTATATCCTGTGTAATGTTGTTACATGAAGTAAGCTAAACTCAATTAACTCTTAACGTGTGAAAACAACAAATAAAAGTGAATTCGTCCATGATCTCCATAACAATGCATTTCTGAACAGTTCCTTACTGTAGACTTAGATCCTCCTGAGTCGTTTGGTGCATTGGGCGACAAGTGATCTCCATCGTGCTCGATTGGCTCAATGGTTGCAGCTTTGTCCCAAGAGAGGTTGACGCGTCTGAGGACCTCAGTGAATGTCCTTCGTCACGTGATCTTAGGGCGTTCATGCATCCTTCTTGCTTGCTATGGGTTCCAAAGCATGGGCATTCGTGGGAGCCTGGTTGGTGGCTGTTGGAGAACGTGTCCGGAAAACTGCATTCAATGCTCGACCAAGATTTGCGCTAGCGGGTGACTTGACCTCCAGCGATGCACTTCCTTATTGGTCACCCGATCTTGATATGAGATCTTCAGGATGCACCTAAGATATCGTTGTTGAATGTATTAAGATGGCGGATGATTTTGGCTGTCATTTTCCAAGTTTCACTGGCATAGATAGCTGTTGGAATGATGATGGAGTTGAGCAGCCATACCTTGGTCTTGAGGGCGATGGTGTTCATGTGCCAAAGTGGTTGGAGGTGTCGCTGGACTGTTGCTGCATTTCCAATATGATAGACAACATCCTGGTCTGCTTCGCTGTCCACAGAGATGTGGATGATATACAATATATACAAAGGCAACCACACGGAAGGAGAAACAGGTGTACACAAACAACTGAAGGACTACACAAAGACTGTTCAAACCGAATGTTCAAAGAAACAAATGGCAGAGAGTTGCTCATGAAGGATCCATTAAACCATTATGTGTGTATGTGTGTGTGTGTGTTTGAGAAAGAGAGAGAGAGAGCAAAAAAAAAAAAAAAAAGAGCAAACTCTGCCAGGCGCAAAGGATATCTTTTCTCGATATGAAGTTGGACTCGGTTGAACAGACAGCACGTCTCACACAGGAACATGCTCAGTCAGTGTTAAACTGCATGAATACTTTCAAGAGCATGATGGCAATTCCACTGAAACAATTTCAGAGGCTGCCGGGGGATATGGCAGCTACAGTGACACCGTTGGGGCTGCTTCATATGAGACCGCTTGCCCGAGGTAGGCGTGGCAATATGCACTTTGCCTTGATCCATCTCAAATGGCACTTATGAGGCAAGCATGCATTATTCCGCATGGACAACACAATGACTGTTGCGTATATCAACCTACAAGGTGGTTTGCGCTCCCATCGCATATCAAAACTCGCCTGCCACCCCCTCCTTTGGACTTAGAAGCATCTGAGATCACTTCTTTGCTGTTCACATTCCTGGGCTGCTCAACCGGGCAGCTGATAGCCGATTTGGATATGTTTCAGAGCTGCTCAGGTAGACCTGTTTGCCTCTCCAAAAACCTCTCACTACCAGTTGTTCTACTCACTGACCAAGAGAACACTCAGCATGGATGCACTGGCATACAGCTGATCATGGGACCTGCACAAGTATGCATTTCCCCCAGTGAGCCTTCTAGCGGAGAACAAGGAGCAGCTCGAGCTTGTGGCACCCTACTCGACCACTTGGACCTGGTTCCCGGAGCTATTCCCGGAGCCCCTCCTTGTCTGATTCCTCTGAGGAAGGATCTACTGACTCAGAGAAAGGGCACCCTTTGGCACTGCAACCAGACCTCTGGAAACTTCATGTCTGGTCCCTGAACAGGATGTGAAGGTTCTAGGTGACCTACCCCAAAAGGTAGTTGACACCATCACCAGCACAGACATGCTTATGCTTTGAAGTGGAACCCTTTGTCAAGTGGTGCTCTTCTCACTGAGAAGACCCCCAGAGATGCCGATCAAAGTTGTGCTGTCCTTTTTGCAGTAAGAGTTGGATGAAGGCAGTCTCCCTCCACTTTTTTAAGTTCATGTCCCTGCTGTCGCTGTTAACCACAACCCCATGGAAAGGAAGTCATTGGGGAAGCATGACCTGATCATCAGGTCACTTAGGGGGGCACAGAGGCTAAATTTTCCACAGCCCCCCTCTATACCCTCTTGGTACCTGACTCTTGTGCTCACGGCACTACAGCAGGGCCCATTTGAGCCTTTACAGACAGTTGAGCTGACGTTTCTGTCAATGAAGACTCTGCTCCTGCTTGCACTGGCCTCCATAAACAGGGTAGGGGACCTGCACACAGTTTCGGTCAACGATTCATGCCTAGATGACAATTCGATCTGGCTGATTCCCAGGTAACCCTGAGGCTCCGGCCCAGCTATGTGCCCTAGGTTCCCACTACTCCACTCAGGGATCAGGTGGTGAGCCTGCAAGCGCTGCCTCCAGAGGAGGCAGTCCCAGCCCTAGCTTTGCTTTGTACCGTCCGGAAATTAAGATGTTACATAGACAGGACACAAAGCTTCAGGACCTCAGACCAGCTCTTTGTCTGTTATGGAGGCCATCTCCAGAGGAGCAGAGGATGGCCCACTGGGTAGTGGATGCCATCACCCTGCTTATCAGGCACTGGGTGTGCCCTGCATGTTTAGGTTGCTAGTTCAGAAACTAGAAGTGTTACATCATTTTGGGCGCTGGCCCATGGTGCCTCGCTGACAGATATTTATAGAGCTGAAGGCTGTCCAAAACCCCCAACACGTTCGCTAGATTCTATAGCCTTGACGTGGAGCCGTTATCCTCTTGTGTTCTCACTTCAAATGGGAAGAAGTGACCGGGCTTCAGAGTCTTCTGGCTTTAACTGCTCCAGAGAGTCTGTACAGTAGACCCTGTTGAGCTCCTCCGTCCCCTCGGCAGCCAGACGTGGTGGAGCATCTGGTGCCAGGCCCTCACTCAATGAATCCATGAGGGTTTCATATGTAGAGACCTAAATGTATCCCATATGTATAAAGTCCACTGCATAATTAAATCCACAAGATAACACAAATATACTTTATTTAATCTCACAACTGAACTTTGATGGTCTAATTTAACTTATAATATATATACATAATTATTCCTGAAATAACAGTCTTATTGTCATTCATTTATTTATTGCTAACAAGCCCAGAGAGAATAACTAACCTGAAAGTAATTAAACAAATTACTTTCCTTAAAAAGTAACTAAATCGTGCACTTAGAAAATATTTTTGGGAGTAATGCAAAAATGTCATGCAAAACTTTTAAAAGTAACTGTCACATTGGTTTTTGTTTCTTGTTTAGGTTTTCATGTCTTTATTTTATAATTATCTGTCATGTCCCTTGCCCTTGTCCATATGTCATGTTCCTATTGGTTGTTCTGGTCATGTGTCTTCTTCTCATTGGTTTCAGTAGGTGCGTTTGACTTCATGCAGCGCCACGCAAACTGATCGCAATCTGACTTGAAGAGTGTTGCGAGAGCAGCCGGCTGACTCAGTCGCTGAAGTTTCTGCAGAGCGACTGCAAGAACACTGACAATGATACAGCTGTTGATTATTATTACTATTGGCCAGATTCATCACATGACAACGATCACATATTTCGGGTTTTGTGTAATCTGAGTTTGTTCATGCCTAGTCAAGTGTCAGTTTGTCTTGTATTTGTTCATGTTTTTGGATTTCAATAAATTGCACATTGGTTCTTCAACTCACCTTCATTGGACATGTGGTACAATAACATTCCACCAACACTGCATGAAATATACAATATGTGTTCCCCGAATGCTCCAAGAGGAGTTTATTATAAGATACATTTATTTACTTTATGATAAATTCCAGAAAAATTATTCTTCTCTTTACTCTTTGTCTACTGACCTGCATTCAGAATACTCCAACAGTACTCATTTTGGGTGTTTCTCTTATCTGACTCAACCATTTCAGGTTTAGAGGTCCCTGCTAATGAGCTGATGAATTGAACCAGGTGTGTTTTATTAGGGAGACATAAAATGTGCAGAGTTGAGGGTAATCCATGATCAGGATAAGGAACCACTATATTACATAATGGTGGTCAAAAAACATGCTGTATTTGGTTATGTTAGTGGTATATGGTCTTGCTCCCGAAGGGCCAACTGAACTCTGCAGGACATTGGTGCTCCTCGAGAATGGCTAGAGCAGGTAAACACCTTCTTAACTCCAGAGTCAGATTTGGTCATCTCTAACTCATCATCTTTTTTTGGAAAGAACAAAAAAAAAAAAAAACTTTATTCAAATAACATTTTAATAACTTTATTCAAATGAAATTCAGCTGAACTCACCGAGGCTGCAGCCTCCTGCACTCTTCTTTTCAAAGCAGTTCTGTAAACTTTATATGAAGTTAGTTCCTATGGATCTTGGTTTCCTTCATACCACTGTCAAGAGAAGCCCATGTTAACTGTTCCCTTTCAAAAGCTACTGTCGATGCTGCGCTAATGAGAACATTCTTTGTTCGACCGGTTGTGAAGCATGTGTGTCAAACACGGCAATAATTGGCTTAACCTTGGCAGGTGACGTCACTGATAACGTGCACCTGCAGGTTATAAATAGACGTGAAACGGAAACATCCTCAGGTTTCTTTGTCTTCGGAGACCGCATTTTGTGTGTGTGTGTGTGTGTGTGTGTGTGTCACACTGATGAAAGTATTAGTTTAAAAGGAAGTATGTTGAGAGTTATAAAAAGAAAAAGAAAAAAAGAGAAAAAATTCTAACTATTCTTGCTGATTCTAAATGAGATGTGTGCCTCGCTCTCCGTGGCGATCTCTGAAGAGAAATCGCATGTTTATTGTAAAAAAAAAAGAAAAAAAAAGGCTGCTTTCGCATTCTAGAGTGGCAGTTGTAAGCACAGCGGTTCACTTCCTATCCGCGTTTTGCTCTTTGCTCTCATGAGGAACGAGCTGCTGTGACGGCTGGTGAAAGGACAGTCTGGAAACAATCATGAGTTAAAGGTTTTAATGAGAAGATATGGTGATGCTACATAAACAGACAATGATGATGAGACAGCGATACTCCAAAGGGATGGTGTAGCGGTGGGAAGTCCAGACGGTGGTGTAGAGAAGGTGAGGAATCCGGATGTTGACGGAGTGAGGCAGCAGGAGAGAGTGGCACAGGAACTGCGGGGAATAGAGCCGAAGGTAAGTGTCCGTGGCTGAGTGAACGTGCGAAGAGTGGATGAGGTTCTGAGAAAACACAGACATCCAAACGCAAATCAACACTGAAGCCAGACGGGGGGTAAATACAACGACATAGAACAACGATCTCACAAACACAGGACGTGAGACAAGCCATTATATAGTGGATGAGTAATGAGTGGCAGCTGTTGCTGATACAATTAACGGAGATGCCCACAACTAATCAGTGCAGACGCGGAACACACAGAATTCACCACAAAGTGTAAACAACCCGAGATCACGGTTACCAATCTTGACAGTACCCCCACCCCCCCCACCCCCAAGAACTCCTCATGGAGTTCCCTACCTGCTAAGGGCCTACCTGCTGATTGTATTCATCAATAAGGGAGTGATCCAATATGTCCCTAGCAGGTTCCCAACTCCTCTCCTCCGGACCATAACCTTCCCAGTCCACCAGATACTGGAATCCTCGTCCCCTCCGTCTCGAGTCCAGAATGCGAATAACCAAATATGTCGGTTCCCCATCTACGAGATGCGGCGGCGGGGGAACCGGAGTAGGCGGATTAATGCGTGCATAAAACACGGGTTTAATTTTGGACACATGAAAGGCGGGGTGTATCCTGACTGTCACTGGACTAATGATTTTGGTGATAGTGAACGGGCCGGTAAAGCTAGTTTATTATAAACGGATCGCAATGGAATGTTACTGGTAGAAAGCCACACTTTTTGACCCACGACGTAGATGGGAGGCTTTGACCGGTGGCGATCAGCCTTGGCCTTAGTGCACTCCCTCACCCGGAGCAGAGTCTCCCGGGCTCTGGTCCAGGTGTGGTGGCACCTCTGGACAAACGCGTGAGTGGAGGGGACTGGGAAACGCTGGTGGCTGGTACCCTACACTACACTGAAACGGAGAGAGGCCCGTAGCTGACACTGGCAACGAATTGTGGGCGTACTCCACCATAGAGAGTTGTTGACTCCAGGAAGAAGGATTCTTGGAGACCAAACATCTCAACGTCCTCTCTAAATCTTGGTTGGCTCGCTCAGATTGTCCGTTGCTTTGGGGATGATAACCCGACGACAAGCTAACTGACGCTCCTAATAATTTGCAAAACTCTTTCCAAAATTTGGATATAAACTGAGATCCCCTGTCTGAAACCACGTCTACCGGGAGGCGTGAAGCCGAAAGACGTGATCTAAAACAGCAACTGCTGTCTCCTTGGCTGTCGGTAATTTGGGCAAGGGAATGAAATGTGCCGCCTTCGAGAACCGGTCCACTATGGTCAAAACTACCGTCATGCCATTAGAGGGCGGGAAGGCGGTGACAAAATCTAGAGCGATGTGGGACCAGGGTCTCGAAGGGACAGACAGCGGTTGAAGAAGCCCATCAGGAGGTCGGTTATGTGAGAAAAACGCGCAAGGGTGTACCTTATCGTCTGAAGCAGCATGTTGGGACAACACTGCTCCTACCCCCACCTCTGATGCGTCGACCTCCACCACGAACTGCCGTGTGGGATCAGGGGCCACAAGAATGGGAGCCGAAACGAAGTGGTTCTTGAGGTTAGTGAGTGCAGCCTCAGCTGCGTCAGACCACCTGAACGGAGTACTGGGAGAGGTCAAGGCTGTCAGAGGTGAGGCTAGTTGGCTGTAATTACAAATGAAATGACGATAGAAATTGGTGAACCCCAGAAACCGCTGTAGGGCCTTACGGGAATCTGGAGATGGCCAATCTATCACAGCCTTTACTTTGTCAGGGTCCATTTGGAATTCCCTCAGACGACACGATATACCCTAGGAAGGGGACAGACTGTGCATGGAATACGCACTTCACCGCCTTGACAAAAAGCCCATTCTCTAGTAACCTCTGGAGCACTCGTCTGACGTGTTGAATATGAAGAAAAAATCAGTATGTCATCCAGGTAAACATATATAAACTGATCTACCATATCTCTCAACACGTCATTCACGAGTGCTTGAAAAACCCCGGGCGAGTTGGAGAGCCCGAACGGCATCACCAAATATTCCAAGTCCCCTCTAGGGGTGTTAAAGGCAGTTTTCCATTCATCCCCCTTCCTGATGTGGACCAAATGATAAGCATTACGTAAATCCAATTTTGTGAATACAGATGCTCTCTGCAACCTCTCGAAAGCTGAAGACATGAGTGGTAAAGGATAAGTATTCTTAATAGTAATGTTGTTCAGCTCTCGGTAATCAATGCAAGGTCGCAGAGAACCATCCTTCTTTCCCACAAAAAAGAACCCCGTCCCCGCTGGAGAAGAGGAAGGACGGATGAACCCAGAGGCTAAGTAATCAGAAATGTATTTCTCCATGGCCTCCCTCTCAGGAATAGAAAGAGAGTATAACTTGCCTTTAGGCGGAGATTTACCTGACACTAAGTCTATGGCACAGTCGTAGGGACGATGCAGAGGAAGAGAAGCAGCCCGGGACTTACTGAACACTTCCTTCAGGTCCAGATACTCAACGGGCACGTTTGGCAAAACCATGGTCTCCTTCTGAAAAACAGAAACAGGAACAACAGGACAAGCAGAAACCAGACAAGACTCATGACAACTTTCACTCCACAATGTGACAGTGTTAGAACCCCATTCCACTCGTGGATTATGTTTGAACAACCAGGGGTGACCTAAAACAATGGCAACAGGGGAGTCCATGAGAAAAAAGGATATGGTTTCTTGATGGTTGCCAGATGTGATGAGTGTGATGGGTTCTGTATGGTGGGTGACGTGAGGCAGTTCCTGGCCATTGAGTGCAGTGACATGGATGGGGAGAGACACAGGAAGGACAGGAATGTTCAAGTGATGTGCAAGTGAAGAATCAATGAAATTACCTTCGGCTCCAGAGTCCAGAAGGGCTTGACATTCATGATGTTGATTCTTCCACCGCATTCTCACCGGAAGGAGGGTCGATTATGTAGGTGAGGACTTCTCAGCGGAGATCCCACCTGATAGTAGCCTCAGATTTACTATCGGGCTGACTCTTTTACCGGGCAAGAGTAGTTGTTATGGTCAGAGCCTCCACAGTCTAAACATAGTCCTTGGGACCTCCGCCATTCCCTCTCCCTCCGGGACAGCCGAGCTCTACCCACCTGCATGGGCTCGTGATCGTTGACAGAACCGACCGTGTTCTCTCGACTCAAGCGCCCCCTGCTAGGAGAGAAGGGAGGCCTGGAAGGACTGTGTTGGCGGCCCAGACGATTAAACCTGGCCTCCGTCCGCAACGCCAGGTCTATGAGTTCATTGAGAGTAGGGGGCAGCTTGAGGAGGTAGATTTCCTGCTGAACACGGTCGGATCTATCCCACTGCGCTGCCTCGTTAGGGTACGGAACTCGATGGAGTACTCGGTTACGGGTGAGGGTCCTTGCCGGAGTTCCGAGAGGTGATGGGCGGCCTTCCTGCCAGTCGCGGCCCGGTCGAAGACTCTCTTCATCTCATCTAATAGGAGGTGGAACGAGGCACAATGCAGGTGTTGATTCTCCCACACCGCCATTCCCCATAAGGCAGCCTTGCCAGAGAGAAGTGTGAGCGTGAACGGTACTTTGGATTCCTCCGTAGCGAAAGTGCGGGGCTGCAGAGCAAAATGCATCGAGCATTTGTTAAGAAATGTTCTACAAAAGGTTGGCTAACCCGCATAGTTCTCCGGCGCCGGAAGTCGCGGCTCTGGCCGGAAGTGGTCCTGGGGAATCCCCAATCCCCCAAAACAATCGCGAGTTAAAGGTTTTAATGAGAAGATGTGGTGATGGTACATAAACAGACAATGACGATGAAACAGCGATACTCCGAAGGGATGGTGTAGCGGTGAGAAGTCCAGACGGTGGTGTAGAGAAGGTGAGGAATCCGGATGTTGATGGCATGAGGCAGCAGGAGAGAGTGGCACAGGAACTGCGGGGAATAGAGCCGAAGTTAAGTGTCCGTGGCTGAGTGAACGTGCGAAGAGTGGATGAGGTTCTGGGAAAAAACAGACATCCAAACACAAAACAACACTGAAGCCAGACGGGGGGTAAACACAACGACATAGAACAACGATCTCACAAACACAGGACGTGAGACAAGCCATTATATAGTCGAATGAGTAATGAGTGGCAGCTGTTGCTGATACAATTAATGGAGAAGCCCACAACTAATCAGTGCAGATGCGGAACACACAGAATTCACCCCAAAGTGTAAACAACCTGAGATCACGGTTACCAACCGTGACAGCTGCTTCCCGTTCATTAAGATTGCGCTCCGATCTGGAAAATCGAACGGTTCTCGCGCCCACCTCCGAAGCGTGCCCAGGCACTTCGGATTGGGCAGAGGCTGCTGTAGCTCTAGCTTCTGTTGAAATGGACATTGAGAGTGCTCTCTCCTAGCGCTCCTCTCGCGATTATAGGCACATGAGGAGTTACTAGGTGGTGACTCGTGCAGTGACCAGATTAAAGCCTTAAAATTAGATTTTGTACATTATGATTTCATAGGTCGGAGAGACGCTAGCTGCTATCTCTCCCCTATTGGAGCAACATCATTTAAATAAAAATATAAATAAATGATGATGATTATGATGATGATTTAATAATATATATATATATATATATATATATATATATATATATATATATATATATATATATATATATATATATATATGAAAAGACAGCAATTGTTTCATGCCAAGTCACGTACTGCAGCAGCATCTGCACTTGGATGGAACGCATTTCATGCTGTGGGTCAGACTAGTACTGCCCTGCACACCATAGGTTCTGCAGGTGTATCTGATAAAAAAAATTAAAAAAAAAGATAAATCTGAGTGCCAGGAAGAAACTTTTAATATGTTTCTCACTCACTGTGCTCAAGTGTCGGGGCTGTCAAAAAATAAATAAATAAACAGTCCCGACCCGATCCAGCTCCTCTGGGGTAGGAGGTTCAAACAGAGAGTGTGGCGAGTGTGTGGCGAGTTGTGCGCCCCCTCATAAGACTGGGGACCAGCTTGTAACACTTGGCAGCTGCAGATGGAGCTGGACTAAAGTACAGTCATCACGATCAAAGCAAGGGCCTTAAGCTGAGCCCAGGACAAAGGGTGTGTCCCCTCAGGGAGGGCCCTGGAAAATTCCATCAAAAGTATAAGGCTCTTCCCTGGCACCCTTAGGGGATCACTGAACAACTTCCGCCACCACCAGTGTTTCGGGGGGCAGTGGCCTCCAGTGAAATGATACATGCTCTGTTGCTTCCTGCCATGTTTCAGGACACCAGGCGTCTTAACCCCCTCCCTCCCCCTCAACAAACAAAGTGTCACAATTAGTGCCCTTTTTGGAGAAGCTGGCAGCATGGAAGCTACTGCCAAATATCTCCCCATGAGTCCAAAGAACTGTGGTGAAGGGCTACAGGATTCAGTTTGCACATCGTCTTCTGCGTTTCAAAAGCGTGGTCTCCACGTGGTCATAGAATGTGTTCCCCTGCCAGACAGAGAGTCAGGCTACTACAGTCTGTATTTCTTGATTCCCAAGAAAGACGGGGGGGCTGCGTCCAATCATAGATCTATGAACGTGTATTTTCATTTTGAAATATTGCCACAACTCCTGAGGTTCGCTTTCAGGGGCGAAGCTTACCAGTGTCAGGTTCTTCCATTCGGTCTAGCTTTGTCATCCCGCACTTATACGAAATTCATGGATGCAGCTCTGGCTCCTCTACGACTCCAGGGCATCCACATTTAAAATGTATATTAACGACTGGCTGAATCTGGCCCAGTCTCAAGAGCTTGCGCTTCAACATCAGCATGTCGTCCTAGCTCCTCTCGAATATCTGGGTTTGAGACTCAATGCCAAGAAAAGCGTTCTCTCTCTGGCTAAGAGGACAACATATTTGGGTGTGGTATGGGATTCGATCATAACGCAGGCACAGCTATCTCCTGCATGCATCAAATCCATTCTAAACACACTACACTACTAGAACATCAAGCTAGGCCACAAAGTCAATGTTCATCACTTTCAGAAGGTTTTAGGTCTCATGGCAGCTGCATCCACGGTGATACCTTTGGGCCTCCTGCACATGAGACCGTCTCAGTTGTTGCTCAGAGCCAGGGGATTTCATCCAAGGGCCAATCCCCAGTGGCAATTAAGGGTTACGCGCCAGGGGCTTCGTACCCTATCTATGTGGTTCAGACCCCGGTTTCTGACTTTGGGTCCAACTCTAGGTCCGTGTTGTCATCGCAAGATGCTAATGACAGACGCTTCCCTCATGGGCTGGGGAGCGGCCTTAGTTGGCTGTCCAGCCCAAGGGATCTGGAGAGGTCATCTTCTCGAATTGGCACATCAATTGCCTCGAAATGAAGACTGTATTTCTGGCCCTGAAATACTTCCTCCAGCAGTTGAGAGGCTACCATGTCCTAGTGCGGGTGGACAACACATCTGTAGTCTCTTACATAAATCGCCAGGGCGGACTGCAGTCCCGCCGCTCGAACGAGATAGTGCTCCAGGTTCGGCTTTGGGCACAGGAAAAGTTACATTCCTGGGCATATGAATGTGGGAGCAGACTTGCTGTCCAGACAAGCTGTGAAACATGGGTAATGGAAACTCCACCCCTGAGTAGTCAAATCTGAGAAAGATTTAAAGTAGCCGAAGTGGACCTCTGTGCTTCACATGAGATGGCACAATGTCCCCTCTACATCTCTGACTCATCCAGCTCCCCTGGGTCTGGACGCTATGGCCCATGCGTGACCCAGACTGTGTCTTTACACCTTTCCTCCGATTTCCTCTGCTCCCGGGAGTCTTGGCCAAGGTCCGTCGACAGGGGTCTCGCCTCTTACTGACAGCGCCCCGTTGGCCGACCAGAGTTTGGTTCTCAGATCTAATATTCCTCCTCGATGGCTCGCCATGGGCGATTCCAGTCAAGAGAGGTCTTCTCTCAAGCTCAGGGGACAGTATTTTATCCCCGGCCTGAGCTCTGGAACCTTCATGTCTGGCCCCTGAGGGGGACCAACTAGAGATGCTGGCCTGCCAGCCACAGTAATAGAGATTATTCTAAGTGCTAGGACTCCCTCCACTAGAATAACTTATGCCCTTATATGGAGTGTTTTTGAGAGCTGGTGCAGGACACACCATGCAGACCCAGCTCACTGCCAAATTGTTTCAGTACTGGAGTTCCTGCAATAGAAATTTGTCCTCAGGCACATGCCCTAGTACTCTCAGAACTTACATGGCCGCTAGTTTGGCTTGCCATGTTTTGATTGACTGGGTTTCTCTGGGAAAGCACCCTCTAGTCGCCCACTTCATTCATGGGGCTCAGAGGTTGAGGCACCTACTAGAGCTACGGCCCCTTCAGGGGATTTAGCCATAGTGCTTAAGGGGCTGGCTGGCACCCCTTTCGAACCATTAGAATCAGCGCCTGCCAGGCTTCTGACTCTAAAGGGATTAGGGATTTACAGGCTTTGTCAGTCCTGCCATCCTGTTCCAGTTCAGCCCCTAGGCAAAGCTATTTTGCATCCTCACCCTAATTATCTTCCGAATATTCCTTACTGGTTCCAGTACGTGCTCTTCAGACTTATGTCCACCACACTACCCAGTGGTGTAAGTCAGAGCAGCTTTTCATATGCCATGGGAGCCTCCAGGCAAACAGTTTCACATTGGGTGAGGGATGTTCCTGCTCAAGTGTGTGATGCGTCAGGTTGGTCCTCTCCACACACATTTGTCAGGTTCTATAGTTTGGATGTCCATCCTACTCATTTCCAAAGACTTCTGTCCTCCGCCTGTACTAGCCAGTGGCGTAAGTCAGGGGTACGGCTGCCACCAGGCAAACAGTTACACATTGGGTGAGAGTTGCTATTGCCCTAGCCTAAGATGCGCGTGGTCAAACTTCGCCTCTAGGGGCCCTATTTTAACGATCTGAAACGCAAGTGTCAAAGCGCGAAGCGCAAGTAACTTTGTGGGCGGGTCTCGGCGCTGTTGCTATTTTCCCGGCGGGATAAATGGCTCTTGCGCCCGGCGCAAATCTAAAATGGGTTGGTCTGAAGTAGCTTCATTATTCATAGGTGTGGTTTGGGCGTAACGTGAAATAAACCAATCAGAGCGTCATCCAACATTCCCTTTAAAAGCAGGTGCGCAAGTTCCATTATGGATTGCTATTATTATGGCGTATTTACCAGGCGCACGCCAGGAGCGGTTCACAGCCGAGGAGACTGATGTTCTTGTAAGAGCAGTGAAAGACAGAGAAGTTGTGTTGTATGGGGATGGGAGAATAATTAGCCTGAATAATTTGTGAGCTAGTTTTATGCCTATTTTTTCACATCTTCGTGGCACACCACAATGATTTCCGTCATCTCATGTGTTAATATTTTTTTAGTGTAACAATTTATGATTTGCAAAAATAACTGTTGCATCTGTGTAGATTACATGAGCAAAGTGTATGCGCGTTGTGCACGCTATACATTATGGCCAAGCATGCGCCCTTAAAATAGCATAATGAACAACGCGCAACGCGCCACTGACTTTAGACTAGGTTTTTTCTGGTCAGTGGCGCAATTGTTTAATGGAACAACAAAATAGCACCAGGGATCGTTTGCGCCGGAACACGCCTCCTTTTTTGCGCTGAACCGCCCAGGGAGCGCAAGTTCATTCACTAGTTTAGCGACGTGCTTCTGTGGAGGGAAAAGTGCGCTTTGCGCGGGTGCAAAATAGGAATGACACATGCGTCGGTGTACAAAGTCAATTGCGCTGGGTGCAAGATAGGGCCCTAGGAGTTAGTGCCCATTCAACCAGTTGGGTTGCATCTTCAATGGCTTGAGCAAGAGGTGCGCCCTTGCAGCAGGTGTGTGATGTGGCAGGTTGGTCCTTTTCGCACACATTTGTCAGATTCTATAGTTTGGATGTCGATGCTACTCCGGGCTTGCATGCCCTTGAGTCCACATCCCAGAGTCATGTCTGAGACCTCATCGATGTTTGTGCACACACACTACACAACCTTGTGGGTCCAGACACTTACAGTGCGGCGGCGTTGGTATTCTCGTTCCCATTAACGCTATTGAGCGCAGCATCGAGAGTAGCTTTTGAAAGGGAACGTCTCGGGTTACTTGACTGTAACCCTGTTCCCTGAAAAAGTGGGAATGAGATGCTGCGCCTCAATGCCGCACTGTCGACGTGTCCGGACGTCTCTTCAGACAAAGGGGTAACCTGAGGATGTTTCCGTTTCACATCTATTTATAACATGCAGGTGCACGTTATCAGTGATGTCACCTGCCGAGGTTATTTAAGCCAATTATTGGCGTGTTTCACACACATGCTTCACAACCGGTCGAACAAAGAATGTTTTCATTAGCGCTATTGAGCACAGCATCTCGTTCCCGCTTTTTCGGGGAATAGGGTTACAGTCAAGTAACCCAAGACGTTTTGTTTGTTTGCTCGTTTTTTTTCACATAGTTCAAACAAACAAACAAATAGTTTATAAACCAATAAGTACTATAAGATAACAGCATCGTAAGAACCCATTCTCCCTATTAAATATAAGTACATATTAATGGCTTATTCTGAATGGGCATATTTTAACTCCTTTAATCTCTACCCCATATCTTAATTTAACAACTACCTTACTAACTATGAATAAACGGCAAACAGGGAGATTATTGAGTCGTAATTAACAGTTAATAGGGAAAGTTTTACATTAAAATAAAGTTGTGACCTATTTTAAACACAAACTTCATAGTAGGAAAAAAATTTAAGGATAAATTTACATATAACTTAATTAATTTTTTTTTTTTTTTTTTTTATGTCCCAATGATCACAATTACCAATGTGTGTTTTCTAAAATATTCATACTTTACTGCTAAAATATAAATCCTGATTGCACTATTATTTGCTAAGAATTAAAGCATCTTCAAAATGAATAAATGAAAAATATATTTCATGACTATCACCTACATACTAAATCATGTTTTATTTTTGTGGTGAGATGATTCACTTTAGGAACTGCAATGATATGAAAACTAATCTAAAATAATTTGATTTTGTCTTGTTGTCATTATAACTCTCTAGCTCTTATTTTAGATATAGGTTCCACCTCTTTCATTTTCTTGCATCATATATTACTACTGCTAAAGATTAATATTTGGATACCAAATATTTGTATACCAGAAACCTTGTCTAGTCTGACATCATCGACATGATTCAATATCACCGGTTTCCATTCCTGCAGAATATAAAAGATTCTCATTCACCACTGAGTCAACAGCTCTGATTTCACATCTTTAAATGGTTATCTTCCTACAATGTGTGGGTGTACCTGGAAACTTTTTTTTCTGCATCTATAAGAGGGAATTAACAGCTATTTGTATATTGTTAACTGCTACTTTTGTATCTCAGGGTTTTATTTATTTGTTTGTTTGTTTGTGTCGAGTGATGTAAATGTACTTTAATATATATATATATATATATATATATATATATATATATATATATATATATATATATATATATATATATATATATATATATATATATATATATATATGTTCAAGTTTGTGTAGACATTTGTTGTCATAAAACGGTTTATTTATATTTATTTATTTACTTTGAAACAGTCATAGTTCATTAGTTAACATTAGTTAATGCACTGACTAACATTTACTAACAATGAAAAATTAATTTCTTACTGTATTCATTAATCTTTTTTGACTTTAGGAAGTAAAAGTAAAACTGTTCATTGTTAGTCCATGTTAGCTCAAATCCATTAAATTACAGTATATGATCACAATGTGATCATTGCATACAACTTTTAATTTAAATAATGTATTAGTAGATGTTAAAATTAACTAAAATTAATAAATGCTCTTTTTAATAGTTACTTAGTGTTAACTAATGCAGTTAACTAATATCAACAAACAGAACCGTATTGTATATTGTTACCAATATTTGAAATCATTGTCCAAACATTAGATTACACAATGGGCAGAATGTTACCTTACCCATGATTAATAATGTGTGAGGAGTTTTAATCAACAATTCTGAAACAAATTCTAATGTGCTATGTGTCCTATTGCTATACACTGTAAAGTCTGTGTGGCACTAAGTGATGATTAAAGAAACACTGTTAATCTATTGGTGCACAAGATACTGTGTTTCCCAGAATAATACTGGAACACATTTCCAAACACCGAGCTCATGGTGTTCACCTGAAGAAATGTTTTCAGTCTTTCTTAAGAAACATTTAAAAACACAGCTGTTATGTGTCAGCCCTTTAAGACTGATTCCAGACTGTTGTTTTGTGAGACTGCCTCGTGCATTTCACGTGAAGTGATCAGTGTCTGCAATTGGCTTTGTCATGTGATGATACAAAACAGCTTTAACAAGAATTTCAGTTATAATCAAAGGGAATCAAGAGCATGAGTTTAGAGTGCTCTGGTCAATGTACATCAGTATTGGATGATGGGAAATGTATTTATTACCAATCATTCACACTGGCCTTAGTCTTTTGAAACATCACAGTGGATTAAGGTTAATAACTGTAATGCACAGCACCTAGAGGCATAACTGTTTACTGTTGGCAACATCACAGAGCAGAACTAAGAACGCATGTGTGCAGCTCTCATAAACAGCCAATAATATCTTATGTCTCTTAAGGGTACATTTAAATGATGACAATGTGCTAAATTTCAGTCACATGGATCCATAAAAATACTTTAAATACTGTATTATGCATGCCACGCCAAGTAGTTGGTAATGTCACTTTGTAAAGAAATCCTTCACAAATTAGCATTTTTGTAGTTTACATGCAGATAATAAAAGTATCATTTTCAAATACTTGCACTTTGAAACCTGTTTTCAAAAGTTCAGGTTTACAGGCCCCCAAAAATGCTTCTGTTGTGTAAATCAAAAGACAAAATGCATAATGCAGTTTTTCATTTTTAGTTAAAAACAAAACGCCCCTACAACTGAACCCACATATTCACTCCCTATTTAAAATTAAACTGTGTGCTCCGTTTTATCATATATATCATAAATATGCTTTATAAAATAAATTCCTGGTAAATTCTTAATTTGTTCAGTTTTCCACAAAACTGAATCTGGAATGTTATTATATTGGTTGTTGTACTTATCATAGACTAAGTTTTCAAGGTAAGTTAGACAAAGGTGAATCTTCTAGAAGTGAGTGGTATTGGGGCCTTTATGTAGGAAAAGTACTAGATTAATTTATGACACGCACCCTCAAAAATTTTAATTATAACAGCAGTTTTGACCTTTGTTAAAAAAAAGACATATTTCTTTTTTCTCTAACACATTTTAGAAATCATCAGAAATTATTTATCAACTGAAAACTTTAAATCTCAAAATTCATCCTTTAAAACCCATTTTAAAATCAGACATTGCATTACCATATAAATAGTACATCAATATCATGTTACAAAATATTTTCATTCATGAATTATAAAAATTTAAGTTTGGAATGTGCACTATAAAGTCTATGTTCAAAACTGTGAGTGACAGTTAAGGGGTTAAAATAATAATAATAATAATTAAGTGGTTAATAATAATAATAATAACATTCCTTATAAGACATACGATTTTTTATGACATTCTGAGAATTTCTATCTTTGTTGTGATCAAAATATGAAATATTAAAATTTAAAAACTATACCATATTAGGGCAGCTCAGCACATTGCAGTGTTCTCTGGGTCCTTTGACGTATGCATATGTATTACATTACAGTATAGCTAAAAATGCAATAAATTATATTGAACACAAATTTAAGCACTGGTTTTGGCTATATAATTTTATAATGTTGTAATTTTTGATTAAATGAATTATGTAATGTTAAGTGACTTGAGACTAAATTCGAATTTCAGCATTATTGAATAGACTTGACTGATTTCAATATCCAGTGTAAAGTGTAATCTGGTTAATCTTAATCTTCTATTTACAGTTTTAAGTTACAGTCAGGAGAAGATAGTGGATTCAGTCCAGAAGTATAGCAGATGAGTTGAAACACACCAAGGACAAATTAAATTCTATAGACCTTCTAAAAAATATTTTTTTTATAGTTCATGGCAGATTAAATTAACTGAGAAGACATCTTAAATTTGGATCATTTTACAAGGCAACTACAGTATACGTTCCTTCACATAATACACATATTTATTTAATTATTTTATTTATGGTGCCCTCCATAAGTATTGGAACAGTAAAGACAAAATTGTCCTGTTTACTGTAGAGTCAAGAAATCTGTAAACATTATTAAAAGATGAATATTCGACAAAACTATGGAATGTCACATTTAATTATTGGGTGATTCAATACAAAGATGTTGTACCAGCTAAGAAGATCAGCACTTTTAGTGTTTCATCTCCTTCATCTCCATCTTCCAAGTATTCGAACAGTTGCCCCACACTTTCTAAGTGTTCAGTTGTGTCCTGTTGCATTAATTCTTCAGATATTAAAATGAAGGAATGTGTCTGATCAGTTGTATCCATTCCTTCTCCTTTCTAAGTCTTGCATTTGATGATGACACACACAAACCAGGATTAATACGAGGAAGCCGACTCTGAAAGAAAAGCAAGCAATTTGGATGCTAAAAGAGAAGAGAAAGTCAAGTAGAAACTAAAGGAAAAACAAAGGGCATGGAGAAATCAAGAGTTTGAAAACTACCAGCAACATCAGCAACCAACAATGACCTGATCGGCTGAGAAAAACAACACTAGTTTATGACAGACTGTCAGGATCTTGGTAAGGGAGGAACTCAGGTGCAGACAGGGATTCTCAAACAAAGGGTTTATTACAAAAAGGGGAAAACAAAACCCACAAGGGGGAAAACACGGAGCAAGGTAAAGACTAAATAACTAAAACAGGACTGGACTAACAAGATAAACAAGGACTCTAAATACTAACTATAAACAAACACTCACGGTAATACAAACTCTTCTTTAAGGAACAATCACAGGTACAATGAACCGACGCAAGACAGAGCACACTAGGAGATCTAAATAGGTGTACTAATCAAGACACGACAGGTGTTACAGATAGGACAATCAAGACACGACTAGGTTAACAAGGGGGGCGGGGCAAGGGAACGAGACAACACAAGCACATGGCCCAAAGACAAGGCCATGCGCTTGTACACAAAACATGGGTCTGTCATGATCCTGCCTCAAGACTAGGAAAAATCAAGGACACGAGGGCAGAATCATGACAGAACCCCTCCCTTAAGGAGCGGCTTCCAGACGCTCCTCAAGGGAACATCAAACACGGGACATGACTGACATGACAGACTGGGACACAGACACAAACCAACAAGACATGACAAATAACAACAAAGGCAAACACGAGTACACAACGGCAGGGTTAGGGTGACAAATCAAAAAAAACAAACAGGGAAGGGGAGGGGGCGGGACCACAAAGTTCATGGGGGACAGACCAGGGCGGGTGGGAGGGGTAGGAATCTTAGGAGGACAGGACGAAGGCTGACGACGGGGGGTACGGGCAGGTCTGGGTGGTGAGGGGTCTCGGGACAACTGACAGGGGACATGACAGGAGCAGACAAGGGACGCGGGGCAACACTTACGGGACGCGGGGAGTAGACAGCTGGACACGGGGGGACAACATCTACTGGACACGGGACGACAACATCTACTGGACACGGGACGACAACATCTACTGGACACGGGACGACAACATCTACTGGACACGGGACATCTACGGGACACGGGGCAACATCTACTGGACACGGGGGGACAACAGGACACGGGACATCTACGGGACACGGGGCCACATCAACAGGATACATGACTTCATCAGCAGGACACGGGGCAACACTCACGGGACACGGGGAGACGACATCTACGGGACACGGGGAGACGACATCAGGACACTCGGGATTTCTGGGGACAGGGTCTGAGGACAAGACAGGACTGACGGGGACTTCTAAGATACGGACAAGACTAGACAAATAATCAGAAAAGGCTTTAGCCGCTAAGACAATTGGCATCTCCTTACGAGATGAGATACACTGAACTAAAGTCTTTGCTGCAGAGTCGGCCGCGGCACTCTCCTGCGCTCTCACGACTGCCGACTTGCATACTGCCCTCTTCTTTGCCGGCTCGGGCACGCCAGCGCTCACCGCTGCTGGCTCGGACACGCTCTCCGCTGCTGGCACGGGCACGCCAGCGCTCTCCGCTGCTGGCACGGGCACGCCAGCGCTCTCCGCTGCTGGCACGGGCACGCCAGCGCTCTCCGCTGCTGGCACGGGCACGCCAGCGCTCTCCGCTGCTGGCACGGGCACGCCAGCGCTCTTCGCTGCTGGCACGGGCACGCCAGCGCTCTCCGCTGCTGGCACGGGAGGAGACAGGGTCACAGGACCGGCAGGCCCCCTCTTCCTCCTCTTCCTCCTCGGGCGCGGTGCAGAGGCCACAGCTGGGTCAGAGGCGGGTTGGGGGAGTTTGGTCTCGGGCAGGGCAGTCTCGGACGCCGAGGACTCAGAAGTTGACTCCCATGAAAACCGTCTCCCTCGTTTCATGGGGAGACTGCTGGCTGAGGAGGGCACCTCAGGACTCTGGGAGGGGCTTGCCTGACCCCCCAGGGTTGCCACGGCCAGGACACGACCCTCCGGGATCGCCGGCAGCTGGGTAGGTGGGGACTTCTGGGGCTCCTCCTCTCGCCCGCTCGCTCCGGAACGACCTCCCCTGGTCCCCCGGAACACCACAAGGCGAGAGCCCTCAAAACAATCTCGCTGGCTGGCTGATGCCATCCAGCATTGCCTCCTGTCTGCTGAGTTCCTTGGTGGTCGGTTCATTCTGTCAGGATCTTGGTAAGGGAGGAACTCAGGTGCAGACAGGGATTCTCAAACAAAGGGTTTATTACAAAAAGGGGAAAACAAAACCCACAAGGGGGAAAACACGGAGCAAGGTAAAGACTAAATAACTAAAACAGGACTGGACTAACAAGATAAACAAGGACTCTAAATACTAACTATAAACAAACACTCACGGTAATACAAACTCTTCTTTAAGGAACAATCACAGAGTGGAACAATCACAATCACAGGTACAATGAACCGACGCAAGACAGAGCACACTAGGAGATCTAAATAGGGGTACTAATCAAGACACGACAGGTGTTACAGATAGGACAATCAAGACACGACTAGGTTAACAAGGGGGGCGGGGCAAGGGAACGAGACAACACAAGCACATGGCCCAAAGACAAGGCCATGCGCTTGTACACAAAACATGGGTCTGTCATGATCCTGCCTCAAGACTAGGAAAAATCAAGGACACGAGGGCAGAATCATGACAAGACAGATCATAAAAGCTGTGAAAATGAACCCTAAAATACATGTCTGTAAAATCACCAACAAACTCCAGAAAGCTGGAGTGATGCTCTGTCAATCTACAGTCCGCAGGAGAATTTGACACAGAATTACAGAAGATACACTGCAAGATGCAAACCTCTGATCAGCACCAAAAATAGAAACTCAAGATTCTTGATGGACTGATGAGACTAAGATGAACCTTTATCTAAATGATAGGAAAGCAAAAGTGTGGAGAAAAAAGGGAACTACAAATGATCCTGAGCATACATGATCATCGGTAAAGCTTGGTGGATTAGTGTCAAGGCTTGGGCATGCATGGCTGTCTCTAGAACAGGACCTTTTAATGATGACCTAATGTATGATGGCAGTAGCAGAATGAATATGGAAGGGTACAAAATCATCTTGGCTACCAATATAAAAAAAAAATGCCACCAAACTCATTAGAAAGCACTTCATATTGGATCAGGACAATGACCTAAAACAACCTGCCAGATCAGTCAAGGATATTACCCAAATCAATCTCCCGATTTAAATAAGATTGAACATTAATTTCACCAGCTGAAGAAGAGACTTAAGACAGAAATGGCCAAAACAAGCAACAGTTGGAATTGGCTGCATTAAAGGTTGGGGAAAAGCATTTCAAAGTATAAGACCAAGAGTCTGGTGATGTCTATTGGTTGCAGACTCTTATTTCATGCAAGAGATCTGCAACTAAACATCTTTACATCTGCCTTAAGTTCAACTCTTCCAATACTTATGCTCAAATCGAAAAGTGGGATGAACTCTAAAAGTGCTGTCCTTTTTATTTGGTAGAACATGTATGTGTCGAAAGAGTTTATAATAAAATATGGCATTCTATAGTTTTGTCGCATATTCATCTTTTAATCATATTTGCAAATGTCTTGACTCCACAGCAGAGAAAGCAGTTTAAACTTTACTGTTCCAATTCTTATGGAGGGAACTGTATATATTGTTTTATTGCCTTTTACAAATGCTTAAAGATTTTGGATAGCTTTTTTGAACAGATTAATTCAGATTCACGTCGTGTGACATGCCAGACAATGGCTGATTAAATGACATTTGATTCTAATATATTTATATATATTGTGTGTGTGTGTGTGTGTGTGTGTGTGTGTGTGTGTATATATATATGGGGTCCATAATGAAAAATCTCCTTCCATGGCCATCTAATAAACAACCAAGGAGTACTGCAATGATGATGATGATATACTTTTGGTATAAAGAAATGTTCAATATGACTAGCTACTGACAAGCTGCAGTTATGAAATTACAAAAAAATGTGGGAGTCTCAAGTGTCAGGTGGATTTATGAGAACACAACCTCTGCAGTGTGGGAGATTACAAACTATTTTAATAGTCTTGCACAATAACATAAATGACACACCAGTCAAATCCTCCTCAAGAGCAAGTAGGCAGAATAAGAAAATTATTTAAAGGGCCATATTGGCATGACATATATCCAGTTTTGACAACGTCCTCTTTTTTTTTTTTTTTAGGTCTTCACAGTCATACGACTGCACTCATTACAATTACAGTATATATCATTAAAGTTATGTATACATAACATTCTCATATTAAGCATTATGTAAATAATCACAGTTATGTTGCTTGTTCATGTTTATAATGTTATATTTTAGCATAGCACAACATTGCTTTCACATGATGTAGCATTTTCTTTACAGAAATAATTTGGCTGATGAAATGATTGGGGGAAGTATAAACAGTACCTTGGTGTCCTGTGTTAATCATTTGAGTCTCAGGAAATTACCCTATCCAGATGTCAAGCTGTTATATTTTCTGTGACCTTGTGACCAGTCCTGATGTAGTTCACCCAAAATTGTCATCCTTTAATCACCGAACAACTATGATCTGTGGAACGCAGCTCTCAAATTGTTTTGGTCCTTTCCAATATTCAGACTTGGCAACAATGGTTCTGCTTCCAGTTGTGCATCATAATTTCTGGGAAAATTGACAGCATAGAATTGGAAGTTTTAGGGGAAGTCACATTGGATCCTTTACAGAATGTAATAAATTGCTGTACTTGAGATTTTAGGGCAGTGGTTCCCAAAACCACCAGCTTTGTATATTCTCCCCCATACCCCCAATTCTGGTCTTGCAGTTTCTACTAATGAGCTGATGAGTACAACCAGGTATGATAGATAAAGGAGGCATGCACAATTCTAAGCATATGAGTGATAGTTAATGAGTCATAGTTAATGGTTTGTTAATTGCGAGAATTGGACCATAAAATAAAGTGTGACCAATCACACTTTATTCAGATATTGTAGTGGAGTGTTAAGGTGGAGGTGAAGTTGCTATTTTACAGTCTTATAATTTCCATTACAAATGATAAGAAAACATGTCATGAGTAAAGCATGTCACACTCCCTTCAGTCTCCACTTCATCAGGAGTCAGGAGTCACTGATAACCCATAAAGTTGATTTACAGGTTATCAGTGCATTCCACATCAGCTCCACAGAGCCAACCTCTTCCAGTTTTGGCTTAATTCAGCACAAGACAACACAGGCAAGCTATTCTGGCTCCATGAGGGAGTGCAGAATCTTACTTCTACATTGTTTGCTGGCATTCAAGATGCAGTCTCGATGAAAGTGTCGTAAGGACAGGATACAACAGCAGTCCACATCTATTTCCTGATGAGGAAAGCTTTATAGTGGTGCTCTACGAATTGCAGGCAGGAAGATCCAGTTTCCCAGTCAGCCAACCTGTTTGTCGCTCAATTTCAGGAGGTCTTTGAACATCTAGCCAGTCATTATAGTTGGAATCAGCCTGCTCTTATAGACACCTACTGTATCTCCAAGTGCTGACTATGACACTAAAACTAAAACTCAGTTATGTAATTGATACTATGCAACCTGAACAGATCACCCAGTTATCCCTCAGATTGGAATATTGTCTCCAATCCTGCCATGAAACATGCTCACATTTCCCCCATAACATCAAGAGAGTTTCCATTTCCCTGCCAGCCAAATCCACTTAGAAAAGTTCTGATGCATCTCATCACCACCTGACAGATGGCATCAGAGTAGAGGAGGAGACAAAAATGTCATATTTAACTCTATTGTGGAGTTGCTGACCATTTCATGTCTATTTGCCTATCCTGAGAGTTCGAAAGGTCCATCCACTACACCCACTTCATAAACTTCTAATGGAGAAGAAACTTATACTTTCTCCCTTGATGCCTTTCTGGCCTCTCCCACTCACTCTCACAACTCTACCTCTGGGAGATCCAATATTCCACACCACTCTCTCCAAATGTGCCATCAAATTACTCAGTGGCCCTCCTTTTTCTGAATGGACCCTGTTGTTCCCAGAACATCAGGTGATGAAGGAGAATATTGATGTTATTTGATGGGGTTATATTCACCCATCCACCTCTCTTGCCACATCCACTTTCCACAGGCCAAATAGGATAAGGGTCTTTGGTCATGTTTTACCATCCTTTGAATTCAATCTTTGTTAAGTGAAGTTATTTTGAAAGTCTTGAGCCCCTAAGAGGGGCCATTCAACCTCATCCACATTCGCTGAAGTGATGTGACGTTCACCCAGGGAGCAAATTAGAGTTCGGTGCCTTGCTCAAGGGTACCTCAGTCATGGGTATTGAAGGTGGAAGAAAGCTCTACATTCACACCCCCACCTATAATTCCTGCCAGTACTGAGAATCGAACCCGGGACCTTTGGGTTACAACCCTCTAACTGTTAGGCCAAGACAGTACGGAGTCGTGCTGTATCACCTGGTCAGTGCCCCCTTAGTCTTTCTGTCTTACAAAGAGGAAATCTTCAGTGTCTGCCACTCTTCATGAGCTTATCCATCATGTAAGGCTGATCCTGCAGTGACTGGACAGACATCATGTATACCTTAAGACTGAATAATGTCAATTCCATCAGACCTCCATTTGTTTCCTAGGGTATGCCATTGGTCTCAAGGCCATACAGATGGATACTGGCAACTGTCAACCATTGGGAAGTTGCAGTAGTTCCTCCAGGTTTGCTAAATTCTATCAACATTTTATCAGCAGTTTCAATATGGTAGCCACTGACCTCTCCACTGTCATTTCATCCAGTGGGTTGAACTACAAATGAAGAACTCAAAATGTGAATTCTTAAAGAGGAGGAGTGGGTGTAATAACAAACAAACCTTACAAGTACATTCTACACATAAACATATTTTGGATATACATTTTGAGTGGACTGGACTAACTTGCATGAACTTGCATCTCACAAACATTTATTTTTATCTTAAGCAATGTATGGTCTTATTAACCAGCAGGTCAGAAACAAATTTTCTGGTGTTTAAAAGAAAACCCAGTTTTAAAAAATACAACAATTGAGTTGTCAGGCTATGTGTTGCGCTGCTTAATGGAGTAATTTACAAAGTGTATGACCACCCACAGTATGTAGCATGGCATTTACAATAGGATATGAATAGCAGACCCAGCAAGCAGCTAGATGGAGAGCACTTTACCTGTTGAACTGTATTTTATGTTAAAAAAAAGCTAAGGTAATGTTCCGTGAAATAACTGTAGAAACTGAGAGCCAGTGCAGCCAAGAGAAGGCTAGTTGGGTACAGCTGATACTCATTCACTAACGTTGATTACCCTCACAGCCCTTTTTGTCCTCCACAGGGAGATTTGTAGATCACAGACGACCTTCACACAGCATTCTGCATTAGCAGAGCTCATTCACAAAACTCAGTCTTGCTCAAAAAAAATATTTAGTGGAACTGTGTGTGGCAAGAAGCGGTCAGGTAGGGGAGCGGACCCACCAAAAGTGGATATACATCGACTACGCCACCCGGAATATACCGGGACATAACAGCCCTACAAAAGGGCACACAGGTTCATGGCAGACAGCCAGGGTGAGCATGGAGACAGAGAGTATAAAACACTTGCAATTTATTTATATACACACACACCACTTTAATGGTTCAAACATTTGTTTTGTTTTTTTTGGATACAATATAAAACATGCCTAATACACAAGTCTACCAAATACAAAATGACCAAGAGGAAAAAAATTACCAGCAGGGGCTTTTGGATTATCACCTTACATCATACCACAAACCACTCAATTGTGAAAGGAATGCAATTGGCCAAACACCACACTACCCCAAGTGGACACACTGAAAGTATAAAACCCCCGCTTTAAAAGTTACTTCTCATAAATATCATAATTAACTGGTATAAACTCAGACATTCATTTCACAACAGTTAAATGGTTACACAACAAACACGAAAACCAAAGCAGCAGTGCAGTCATACTGATGTACATTCATCTTGAACCAAGGTACTGGAAACCCCTGGAAGTGTAGTTACACCTGCTGAACATAACACAAAGATGACCTACATTACACTCATAAAACACATGACAACCTCACATCATACATACCGAGAGAGAATTCCAATGTAGCAAAACGCATGGTTGCTTACCACACGAGACCACGGCTGCTAGCATGCTGATGAACAAAAGACAACAATAAAACCCCTTTATAAAAAGCAAATCCTCTTCTCAGAATTGGGAAACTAACCTGAAAAAAGGCCTACTTAAGACACCAACAGGGAGATACAACAAACCCTATCCTTTGTCCATGACTTTCCACAATGATCTAGTACGATGCATCTTGAGTAAATCAAACCATTACCTTTTTAATAGGATCAATCCCAACATTGATACGTTCATTGGATTTAAACCATTTTAACCAATGATGGAGTAGGAACACTGATAGGTTCCAAGGCTGGCATGACGCCAACCAATCATATCTGGGCTAATACCTTACCCTGCTACATGTGGAATGGGTGGTACTTAAGCAGGGTCTTGTCAGGTCTCTACAGAGAGGGATGTCTTCATCTGTCATGAAGATATGAGTCTGGGGCAGAGGGTTTGACAGTAAAGTGTCAAAGGGACTGTTAACCAGTGTCCCAAAATCTTGTCACCCCATACTGCCAACGCCTATGATGGGGAAGCAGTATTTGGAAGGTGGCCGGTGACCCATGTAGCCTAAATGGAAAGACCTGATACTGCCAGTGATCAGATGGGAGACTGTAGACTGGCTTTTCCTGTGCCTTTAGCATCAGGGATATCTGCTAATAACCAAGATATCGTTCACCTTTATCATTACAGAATAAGAAGGTAAATGATGACGGGACTGCATTGGACAGATCCAGAAGTCCATGCCTCAGAGAACTAGTTTGCATTCTCCAAAATTGTAGTGGGGGAAAAAATTAGGGAAGGACATGAACAGCCAGCTTCACAAGACACATAAACAAGGTAAGTTGAATAAAGTGGTGAGATGATCTGCTCTGTATTGTTGTGCCCTGGAATAGGATGTTTTCCTGTGTACAGCAGTGAATTAAGCCCCATTAACATGTCAGCATCTACAGCATTGTAACTCATACATTTATGTTCTTCAGTCTAGATTTATTCAATAAATATGCATAATGGCATAATTACAGAAAATTACAATTACTAAAATGTACATTTATTACAAGGCATAGGGATAACCAGCTTTTATCCCAAGCAGTTTACATTTCAAGTTTATGCATTATTTGTATGCATTTTTGAGAATCAAACCAATGACCTTGGTTTTACTAATGCTATATTCTCTGCTGTTTCAGCTACAGAAATGCTCACACATTATGTTCACAGCCTCAATATTTTTTTGCACTATGCATAATACCATTGAAACACATTTAGGGAAGTCGTGGCCTAATGGTTAGAGCGTCGGACTCCCAATCGAAGGGTTGTGAGTTCGAGTCTTGGGCTGGACGGAATTGTGGGTGGGGGGAGTGCATGAACAGCTCTCTCTCCACCTACAATACCACGACTTAGGTGCCCTTGAGCAAGGCATCGAACCCCCAACTGCTCCCCGGGCGCCGCAGCATAAATGGCTGCCCACTGCTCGGGGTGTGTGCTCACAGTGTGTGTGTGTGTGTTCACTGCTCTGTGTGTGTGCATTTCGGATGGGTTAAATGCAGAGCACAAATTCTGAGTATGGGTCACCATACTTGGCTGAATGTCACTTTCACTTTCACTTTTGATAACACCAGCTCTTCCTGGCAAAGGCTACATTCAGGTGAATGGAATCTCTTATATGTAGGTATTTTTTTTTTTAAAAATCAGCTATCTGATAATATGTAATAATTCAGATTGCATTCTATTAGCCAGAATTTTAACTAGCAATAACATACTACCATGCTAAATGTGGAGAAAAGTAGCAAAAAATTTGCTTTGTTTAACCAAACCTCAGCCAAAGCAAATACTCCACTCTTCACCAAAACGGTAACCAAAAATAATTGAACATTATCTAAAACTATCAAGTCTCTTTTTTATTCATATTGCTTAAAAACATCTGAAATAGTGCAGAATTTCAGCAATTTTTCTCCATTAATTCACGTCACATGTGAAGCATACTGGGAACTGGAGTTTTAGCAATGTCAAAAGCAAAACAAATTTTTGAGTTCTTGACTGGTTCAAATTCACCTCACAATTTTTATTTCAATAGATAGCACATTACCTTAATTGCACTAATCAAAAGCAAAGAAATCAAGTTCAGAACAGAAACACAATTTTGTAGATCCAAATCTGAATAAATCATACAGTGTGTTTTTCTGTTGTTGTTTTTTTTTTTCACTGACTGAAGAGCAGACAGCTGCTCGCGAGAGCATTCAGATCTGCCAGGTGGCCAAGACTATTGTGAAGCTCATTCAGATAAAGTGCCTTTGTTGGGTAAGCAGAGCCACTTGCAGCGATCAAGGGCCATGGGTTCCCAATGGCAACTGGCAGGAGATGCTAGTATTTCCCTAGCAACTCACTGAAGAGGTCACTCATTTGCTGCTATTTGCAGTGTTGAGACTGCAAGAGAGGCAAACCTTACGTTCATTCACAGAGATCTCCTCTATGAAAACAACACATTCTCCTGGGATTTGTTTGATCCCCAGACCTAAATTATGGGAAATCCTAGTAAAGCTTTTGAAGAATATTATGAAGAGGAATGTATTGTAATAAAGGAAACCAAAAAAAAAAAAAAAGTGTCAAAAACAGACAGTTATTATTTTGCATATATCCCATTACTTATTCGTCTCAATGCTAGTTTTTTTCCTCACCAAATTTTCAAAAGTCCCCAAATCAGAACATTTAGCAGGGTTATATACTGTGACATTGTGTTTTCATGACAATTAAGTATTTACCCCACCCTAAATAACCATAAATATATATATATATATATATATATATATATATATATATATATATATATATATATATATATATATATATATATATATATGGAATATTTGAGAAAATGTGGCTAAATTCTCATGAAAATAATGGCAAGAACAATATGGGCTTAATTTTTTAAGCAAAATATTATTTTGTATTTCTTTATTTTGAGTGTGGGGTTAATATTGACCCCTTTCTAAGTTGCAATGCAATGCAAAACAAAATGCAAAATAATTTTTTTTTAAAAAGCCACAAAATGCAAATATATAGAAATAATAATAAAAAAGAGGCAGGAGGCAATATTTTTACCATCTTAATGTTTTATTTGTGTTTCGCAATGACACTGGCTTTTTAAATCTCTATTTCTTTTGCACTTGCTAAGTTAGGAGATGCGTTGGAATTGTAAACAGTGAAAATGCTAAAGTACAGTTCATAAAACTACTTACAAGCAGTGTACGTCCAAGGCATAGGACGACCATACCTGCTCGGCCCCGATTTATAACAATACATGTCATTTTATCGCTTTAAGGTTCACATATTTACATAGGTACACCAATGCTTCATGGTACACCCACAAAACCTTGTGTGTTTTTATATTTTTGCCATTTTTTCTTAAGAATCATATATACATCCATTAACCTGGCTGCCTGCTGCCAGGGAAACACAGATAGAATAACTTGTGTACTGTAATGTAATTCTTACATTACCTGCAACTTACAATAAAATTAATACAGATCTCAATCCATTGTCTTTTCATAAAAAAGGTAAACTTATCCATTAGATAAGTCAAAAAAAAAAAAAAAAAACTAAAATAATAAACATATTGCACTTACATCAGGACAGCTGTGGACCTGGTCCAAAGTGGAAAAGGGAAGTTCAGCTGAGTGCAATGAACAAAGCAACCAGTGAAACCCCTAAATAAATAACTACTTTTCTGTATTTGTAAAATATGTTGTCTTATTAACAAATATATGGAAATATCCTAAATGACCGCTATTAAATATAGACTGCATGATTAAACCTAAAGTCAGAAAAAAAAAAAAATTAAGCATAGAAACAGAAGGTTAAAATAAGTCTGGAAGCTTCATAGTTGAGTGCCATAATGTCCTGAGAATACTGACTCTTCAATTCTTAATGTGGAGCTACAACAAATGGCTTATTGGCTTTACATATCGCAGCTAAGCATGTTTTGTACTCTTTAGAGACCAACGACCAATTTCAAGTCCATTTCAAGTTCAGAGCGAAATGATCCAGTGTTCAGCTGCAGTTTAGTCCATTCCTCTAGAGCGTTATTTATTTATGAATTGTGTTTTAAATTATGTTTTGTGCATGCATTTTTGCACCCCTTCATATGATATGGAGTCGACAGACATGGATGATGGTTCACAGGAACACCACTGAGCGATAAGTGCATGATCATTGTCATTTTCTACGTGCCATCCAGACATCCAACCCCGTAGGGACGACTCATTTGTGAAATGTCCAGGAAAATCATCATGAAATGGAGAACAAAGAGAGGTTGGTTGCAGAAGACTCTTCTCACGGTGGCCGTGAAGATGAGAAATATGGTAAACAGTACCCAGCTGTCTTAGAGTTAAATAATCGCCTCTAATTTCTCCAGCACACTTGGAAAACCAATTAAATAAAATTATTCAAATGGGAATAACCAGCATTATTCAGCATGGTGGTGCCCAATTCGTCCAGCACCATTAGATCAGGTCACAATTCATTTTTCTTTCTCTTTCACCACCTGTAAACGATGCCTTGAGCATTTCTCCACTCCTTGTCTTTTCGCCACGTCAACACACAGAATGGCTGATGAGAATGAAATGAGAAGTGAAAGAAACCTCTCCAATGCTACTTTTTATAGTCTCTCTCTGTCATCTTAGGAGGACGATGATGTCGATGTGGTGATGGGTTTCTTTTGATTCACTAAGTCCACGTAGAGTTCTGAGCGCAGAAATCGAGGGTACGAGTCTTTCTCCATAAGGCCATATATCCTTCTCTGGGCCAGGTCGAAGCAAGAGCGACTGATGTTTTGTAAGTTCTCTTTAGTGTGTTCCCTGGTGGAGGAATCCAAATTCACCTGAGGACAAACAAAAGGTCATTACTTCCATGTTAACAGTTGTTTTACTTCAAGTCACAGTGAGGTCACAGACAGTTTAGTAAGAACACATGTTTTGGTTATGGATTTCCCCATCTATTTATGGACTTTCTATAGACCTCGTGATCCAGAAGGGCCACCTTCCAGCAACGTTCAGCTGTATCCCTAAATAAACACAGCTGAACCCATTAATCAAGGTCTTCAGGATTAATAGAAACTTCTAGGCAGTCTATTGTAGCTAAACTCTGATGGAAAGACTGGACACCCTTTGGTTTCATGTACACTGTGGCACAAATTGCAAACTGCTAAATCCAATAGAATATGACTGATTTTATGCAGCATCCAAGTGTTTTTTCTTTCCAAATGGGAAAAAGAAAAAAGTCTTGTTTACATTGACTATGACATACTCTGTGTTTACTATTTGTGGAAATTCTGACAAGTCAAGTAGACTTAAACACAAATTAGTAGGTTTCTACTACAATTTCTTTACACCCATTCATGGACATCAACACACAAAATAGACAGGCTATTTATTTTTTATAAAAAAATCGTTATGTATCTTTTGATGCTGGCATTGGTAATTTAGTACATTTTTGTTTGATTATTACTGCCCAACATTTGATTATCGTGTAAGGTCACTGCTTGGTGTTCAATGTAAAGTCAGGGTCCTGAATCTAAAACTAGATGAGAAACATTAATCTTTTTATAGAAACCTGCTCCTAAATGGCACATAAACAAACTGTGGTTGGTCGTTTAACATGCTGGTAAGGTGGTCTCTTCCAGTCTAAGCGAGTATAGTCAGATTAAGCTGAAATCTGGACTGGACTTTATGCTAAAAATGCAAATGGAAACTTGAAACTACACAAAGCTCAGCCTGAGTGACTTCTGCTCCAAGGTCCTACTGCTCATCTGATTCTGAATTTCCAAACTGCATTCCAAGTTTAAAAATGAAAACATGCACTCATAATATCTGCTGTGTTATGCAGCCAAGAGGGAGACCATTAGTCAGGCATGACATCATATCCTCCATGGCTTTTTCTTTGACCAATTTTCTAGGCTTATAACACAAAGCTGACTATTTTAGGAACATTTCGAGCCTTTTTTGTAGAATGGTGGCATTGTTAAGTGGTGCACAACTTTCTTTTCTCCCAATTAATATGTCAGATGATTGCAGTCAGTGAAACATGAAATACATATGAGACCATATACTCACCTCCTTACAAGACTGGATAGCGATGAATTCCGCAAAGATTTTCTTAGCTTTCGATGCCATCTTGGACTGTGATTTAATCTTCTTGTAATCCTCGCAGGCCAGCCAGAAATCCAGATTCTCTTCACTAAACTCTGTGCGCAAGAAAGCTCTAAACGCCGCCAGCCCATCTGATGAGGGAGAGGGAAAAAATAAAGAGGCAGAAAAGGGGAGATGTTATTAGATGGATAAACAGAGAACCATGGCAACGACAGCCTCCACTGAAGAGGCAGCTCTGAGCCTGGGTCTGAGTCATTACTTACTGCATTAACATGAGAACACAACTCCAAACAGCAATTTCATTTGTTCTCCCCCAAGACTTTTCATATTATTTTATTTTTTTCAGCATTTCGTATTTTAATTAAGAATTATTTTAATCACTTTCAATAACTCAACTTAAACTCACATTATTTGTACTGCAGGCTGCTATTGTTGCAAATGCAATGCAAAAGTTAAATTCCATATATATATAGATTGTTTTGCAGCATATGCATCACGTTGATTTCCGTATTCAGTAGCACTACACATGGACATTTTTTAGATTTCCTTTCCACTCTAAAGGCGCCCAGTATTAAAATAGAAGGAAGTGTGGCCCCGTCCCAAAGCACGCAATCACCTTTCCGTTCTCATAAGAGCCTGCTGATAACAGCATGTGGATGCTCTCAGCCTTTCATATTAGGGAAACAATCACTGAGGAAAAAGACATCTCCTGCCTAAAATCTCAGGAATTAATTGCGTCACAAGCACTTTCAACTTCACGAAACAAATGAATTTGATTGAAAGCCATGATATGGATGCTGGGCTTTAATCTGTGGTCTCCCTCTGACTCCATAGGATCCAGGATTCAATTAATCTGGGATTACTTTGAGAGCCATTAACAGCAGCCAATGGAGTTCATCAAACACATCCAATACAACAAGTTCATTACATACAAGACAAAGGGAAAACAAATGATATAAAGAGAATATGTCTTACATTTATGGATGAGTAGCTTGTCCAAAGATTCACCCCACTTCATTGCCTCTTCTGGAGTGGGCCTGCAAATAAAGGCAGAACGGTTTTTCAGCAGACCCATCTCTGTCAGATTTCTCATTGTATGACCCATTCGAAGCTCTGCCCTTCTCTCGCTTGAGTTGTGTTTGTCTGTCTGAGTGTGTGAGCATCTGAGTAAGTCTCTGTTTTATACTTCTCAGTGTGGAGAGGAGGGGGTGGGATCAGGTTGCACCAATAGGATTACAAGTCAGTCAGAGGCACCGCCCACAGCTTCTCTCGAAGACTCATTCTTGCCTTCATTGTCTGTCTAAACTCAGCACCTACAGTCTGCAGCTTTAACACTTACTTTGGCACTGCCAAATAAGGGAACAGGGGAGCGTTATTTAAAATAAAACCATAAATCAAAAGAGAGAGCAAGCAAACAAAGATCTTTTTTATTCTGACCTACTTGCAGCTTCTGAGCATTGAGATCTGTACCATGAAACAAGTGTTGTTGTTTTTTTTTTTTTTTTTTTTTTTTTTTTTTTTTTAAGTTCTAGAGCATGTATAGCTGAACAAACTTGAAATACTAATGCTAGCAGTGTCACTCACACGGACCATCTCCGCAGTATAAATGTTTTTTTGCAGCACATTTCTAATCATAATTTAGCCCTTTGGTGCATGGCATCCTCTACATTAGACATTTTTTTAAGTCATTCTAACCACCAAATGTGATTATCTGAACCATTATCTGAATTCTATTTGACTGTCATTATTATTATTATTATTATTATTATTATTACTATTATTATTATTATTATTATTATTATCTATGTGTGTGTTAAAGTTTTAGAATTTTAATGGCTATACAGTTTTATTAATTATTCATATATTATTTACTTTTTATTTATTGGCAACAAACTGGAATAAAATAAGTTTATTTATGTTTTAATTTATTTGAGTTAGTATTTGTTGTGTTTTTGTTACAATTTTATTTTTAGTAGTAATCCTGTGACAATGTGGTGATGAATCATCTATCTGTGGAATATGCAATATCTATAACCACCGATCTGTCTATACATTACTACTGCAGTACAGATGTGTAACTCTCCCAAAAGAAATCATTTATTTAGGGCAAAACACCAAATCAAAAGGTTATAAATACATTGAAAATGCTCAACTTTAGATCATTTATATTTTCAAAAAAAAAAAAAAAAGTATACTGTACATCTAAAAGACATGTTTTTAAGAGCTTACTCAGTGTTTCTGTCTCTTTCATCCCACACACATGAGCAGAGAGCCACCAGCTGGATCATTACCCAGGAACCAAGCGGACATCACAAACACACACACACACACACACACACTCACTTGACAGACTTGGACATGGATTTGTCGGGCTTGCCGACTGGGGTGCTTCCGGGAGACTCATTCCTCCTCCTCAGGAAAGCGAGTCGGTTCTTCATGTCTTTGGCCCTGCACAAAAGGGAAAGAGCTGAGTTCTGTAGGTCATAAACGAACCAACAAATCAATCGCAGTCATGGAAAACAACCCCATAAATCCGACTCAGATCATCAATGCAGTAACCCGTAAAAAGTTTGTCCGCCGTACATGCTTTCCTCAATTCGCAGTTATCCAAGTTAAGAGGACGTCTGAAGTTCTCGGAGCCGTTTTGAGAAACTCTTTCTGCCTCTCGTCGATCTCTCTTCCTTCTCGCCAGTCCTGCGTCTGAGCGAGAGGATGAGTGAAGGGAGGGTTGTGCCACTCTCTACAACCATCGCTCCACTGTTCAGGTGCCACCGGAAGTCTCAGAGGCCTTAACCTAGGGCCAATGGGCCCCGGGGACCGCTGTAGAGTGCAGCTGCATCTCCAAATCTCCAAAAACCTGACTGTTCACCCCTGGATCCACGTCTCTGGAGATGCCCGTCCTCCCTCTCCCTGACCTCACGTACCTCTTCCAGAGGAACAGGCTTCGCACAGTTTCTGCCCACTGATTTCCACTGTGGCTTTACAGATTCTCTGACCTCATCAGCTCCATTTGGCCTCTCGTAACACAGGCACACGCTGATGACAGTACCAAAAAAAGAAGCTGAATACCATTTTTGGCTCTCCCAAGGCCACAGTTCCCACATAAAGCACACACCGAGTGTTCCTGCGGTCCATGACTGAAGAATAGGCATGAGGTGTTGTTAGACAAAACATGACGTTTCTACAGTTCAAATGCCTTTTACAAGATGCTAGAAACAAAATATAATTTATAAATGACTAGTAATAATCAGAATAAACCAATCTTCTGTCACTTAATATAGCACATCGGCATAGCTGTTTTTTGTCACACTGAGACAATGTATATCGTCTATTGTATAAAAACACCAGAATTTAATGTCAGAACTATTCATTTTGTGATTTGACACCGTTTATTAATGCATTTTTCAGGCAGTTTGTGTTAACATCTGTACATACACTCCATTCAAAGCTGCCTTTATTTGATCAGAAATAGATTAAAATCAGTAATATTCTAAAACAGTTTTATAATTTAAAATAACAATGTTCAATTTGGATATACCATCAAATGTAATTTATTTCTGTGATCAAAGCTGTATTTTCAGCATCATTACTCTAGTCTCCAGTGTCACATGATCCTTCAGAAATCCTTCAGATGGGCTGATTTGTTGCACAAGACACATTTCTGAATATTATTATCGATGCTGAAAACAGTTGAGCAGCTTCTTTTTTTTTTCTTTCTGGAAACCATGATACAGTTTTTCAGGATTCTTTGATTGAACAAAGTTCAAAAGATTTCATTTGAAAACAAATTCAGAATTTATTTGAAATAGAGTAATTTTGTAGCAATGTAAATGATTTTGCTGTCACTTTTGATCAATCTAATTATTTTAAACAGTACAGCATATACATAGCAATAATACAGTATTTATGAAAGTAATAACTGATTATACAGCAATTTGTATTAAGAGTGGGAACACAGCAACAGCCTTTGCCGTGCAACAGCAGAAATAAGTTAAATTCTGTAATAAGCGCCAGTTAATAATCTGACCAAAGAATTTTCAGTCCTCTATCTATGATGACGAAATGCGTAGACAAGCCTCAACAGGAAAAAGGAAGTCTGCAACTATTTATGACATATTATGTCGTCCTGTAGGCCGGAGCTGCTAAAAATTCCCCCTCTTTAAGCGGATCTATCTGGTGACCAAAATACAACACCAGGCTCCTCTCTTTCCAGGGAAAATTACAGCCCGAGTTCTGAGTGAAAGGTTCATACATCAAGAATACAGAATTAAAATAGTTTGTTTAAAGTACCCCCTATGTCCCAAAGAGAAGGATGTTAGTATCTGAGAATCCAGTCTGCTTTGCAAGCTGGGAAAAACATTAGTCAGCTGTGGTGTGTCTAAAACTGAGAGGAAGTTCCTCACGCCAGATGCTTCAGAAATAAGGCGACAACGCTATTTTGAAAGCTATGAGCAATCAACTGCTTGAAAAACTATAGCGCCTATAACATAATGGGTGCACACATCTTTCAATTTTAGTTAATTAACTACAATAAAGTTGTAGTAAACAATATTTAGAACTGGTGTTAACATTTTAGGATGGTGCCAAAGGAAAGCTTTAGATTTAGTTAACTGGGGAGAATAAATGTGCGCACATGAATGCTGTAGTACAACAAGAAAGAGAATCCAGTATCGTGAGAACTTCATTCTGGTGTAAGATTTGAGATTTCTAAACAATTGAAACAATCTAAAATCGTCAAGTCAAATCTGTTTTATATTAAGCTCTCTGACGTTAACACGTAAACATTTCTTATTGTGGATTCTCTGGTGAGACGTAAATTGAAACATGTAAAGTCAGTCTGCTTAGATAACATCTTACAATGCTGAAATCATCAGAGATAAACTAACTTACACACATGACTTAGATTTCAAACAGCTCTTAAATCATTGAAAATGCCTATTATGGATGGATTCTGGTTGATTGCATTTAAGTTTGTATGTCAAACTTTGCCCACTTGCAAAAGATAACGGAGCAGAGGAAACAAATAAATCACAAGAAATTTAATTCCAAAGCACTTTTTTGGTACAGAAATAGTGCTTTTACAAGGAATAAAGGAAAGTTGGCCAATAGAAATGTGTCAGACTGATTTATTTTTAACTTCCAGTGGGAGATCTGGCTTAAAATGAGAAGGTCTGAGGAGGGTGTTGGATCATACGCACAAGAGGAAAGATTCTGGTCAGTTTATGGGACCTGGAAAATATTGTAATGAAACACTTTATGATCCAGTTCAGATTTCACTTTGAGCTGAGTAGCTTTGGCGAAAACAGACAAATGCAAACAACAGAAAAACAGCCCTAAGCCCCATTAGCTTTGGGACTATAGCTAATGTACACAGTGACATAAGGCTGAGTTTGTCCTCATTCAACACATAGAAAAACACAGGTTTTGTAAGGCTCCCAGAGTGATATTAAATGCAATGCTTCCACCTACTGGATATGATCATTATTAACACGATGAATGGGAGAGAGCTGTGACACCACCAGTTTAACCACCTACAAATAAACTACAGGAATACACTTGAAATCACCTCCAGACTCTTAAATATAAAGGATTTTAAGATAAATAACTATACCAAAACTATTATATAAATGTCAACCATAAGTAAAATGTATAATATTTAACATACTGTTTAAATTTGAGTGCACACACATTTCTCAAACATTCCTTTAGGTAATATTGTAATAATCTGTGTATATATATATATATATATATATATATATATATATATATATATATATATATATATATATATATATATATTTGGAACAATGTGACCAACAAGATGAAGTATGACCCAAACAAAGATCTGATCTCACATAGACAGAAGCTACTTGCTAGTTAGCAACTTCTCCAAAATGCTTGAAACAACCATGAACACAGCACATGTTCTTCATGAGATAAGAAAAACAGAGATAAGAAAAAAGTAAAAAATATGAAAAAAAAGTGTCATGTAGAGAAGGGTGCCACAGGATATCTATGTAGTGATAAGATCATATTTAGTGTCTATTGGCATTCAGTGAACATTCAAGTGTGTGTGTGCGTGCGTGCGTGTGTGTGTCTGTGTGTGTAGTGTGTGTGTGTATGTGTGTGCATGTGTGTGTGCGTGCCTGGCCAAGGAAACCCCCTCTGGCCGTTCAGTGCCACAGTGTTGAGATTCGACACTGCTTTGCAACAGCATTAGTAATGGCCATGTGGCATCAGTCCGCCTGCCCTTCTGCACGAGAAGAAAGCCACACCAGTTGAAATGTGTCACAGAGTATTAGTTGAGCTATAAAAAGAGGAAGAAAGTGGACTGAAAAAATACTCAAGGACACATTTAGTGCTGTTACAGTACTTCCCAAAAAATGCAGTGTAAGTAGAGAGTGCAGGGTAAGATGAGCGTCACCAGAGGAAAATAAGATGCACTGCATGCCTGTTTTATTGCTGTTTCGTAGCCCTAGAGACTAAATAGTGATCTCAGTGTTGTTTCGTTTAAAGGAATAGTTCACACAATTATGAAAGTGATGTGAATATTTACTCAACTTCACCTTTCCAGCCAAAATCCCTAGTCCATCTTCTGTTGTAATCTAACAAAATCCACCCACATTTGTTTTGGACTAGCAAATGGTGCTTGATCAGTGCATATTTCTCTCCTGATTCAGACAAGATGACTCTTTGACTGGAGAATGCAATATTATGGATATAGAATTCAGTTTGGAATTAAAATGCATTAATGATGCATTTATTTCTTACAAACATGCAGCTTTTTGTTTCACAAGATGTCAACTGATGGACTGGAGTGGATTAATTGTGGATTATTGTGATGTTTTTATCAGATGCTTGAACTGACGGCACCCATTTACTGCAGAGGATCCTTGGCTGAGCAAGTGTTGTGATGCTACATTTCTACAAATCTGTTCCTATGAAGAACACCATTTCATATTTGGCTATGCTTTTAGCCAAAGTGCATTCAGTTTTATAATTTCATATATCAGGAAATCGAACCCATTGCCATTAGTATGATGCTGTACTTTTTGAGCTACAAATAAATAAATAAATAAATAAAATTCCCGGAGTCAACGGTTGACAAAGTAAAAGATCAGAACTATTAAATTAATGTCAAGGTCATAACTCGGACTTGAAAGAATTAGGTAAAGGTTTTAAGAGAAATTAAACTATAAAATCTGCTGATTCGGACGTTATTTAACATTACAATTTAACATCTATTAACATGATCACAAATCATTTATATATATATATATATATATATACACTTACAACTTAAATGTTTAGACTGGATGATGCTGGTCCCCCCTTCTTATTTACAAGCTTAAACATCTGAACTGCTAAGCTCTTTAATTAAAACTTTTCAGACACCATATGGCAAAGTACATGATTGGTTGCATGTCCAGTTGTGTCAGAAGCTGATGTATTAAGCCTGCATTTACACTGCAGATGTGGTTGACTATATCTGAAAGGTATTTTATTTTTAATTTTTAATTTTTTTCATGAGCCACTAACAACTTCTCTGCATTTACACTACACAGCCTTAACTTGAAGGACGCTTAACGGGGCTAATGTATTAAACAGTAATATTAAAAGTCCAAACTGCACACACTTTGTAAATCATGCTATGTATAGAAAAGCAGATGAATCCCAAATATAAATGCAATGAGTTTAATTTATTGACAAAACTCATAGAAACATTTTAATCAAGTTTCATCCTTGTATCAAAATAACGAATTAGTACCGATTCTTCACGACAGTGATTATATACACAGATCCACTATAACCATCTAGCGGTTAATGGTTAGCATTTAGCAGTTCTGTGTCCTAATCTGTCCTTGTATATTTTTTTTTTTCTCATTAAAACCAAATGTGTTCATCAGTGATAGTATAACAAGAGCAGAGGCATGTTTTTGCATGCATTTTATTTTGTGATTTCAAACAAACAGAGAGTCTCCACAACAGTCAGGAATAGACTGAAGCACTTGTCTTTGCACAAGTTGCTCTCACCGATAACAGCGGCAATGATTTCAAAAGCAACACATTTCAGTGCCAGATCGCCTCTTATTTCACACAAACGAACAAAATGAATACTCCTCTAATCAACTAGGTATCTTTCATTCGTTACTTTCAAAAACATGCAACTCACATTAAGGGGAATATCTGATCTGTCTGCTATCACGGCAGGCACACATGCGATTCTTATCAGATTTATTTCCACATATGATGAGCCCTGAAACTGATCGGGAAAAAATCCACGGAATCCATGTGCTTTTTCCCTACATCTTCATTGGCCATTTCAGATCTGTCCCACACAGGAGGAGAAAATCTAAATTGGTCCACTTGAACCATGCAGTGTAAATGCGGCCTAAAGCTGACTGCATTGCTTGAGCGAGGCAGCAGACAAGCGTCTATCATTCTTGAGAGATCGTGACCCCTCATTTAGGGCTAATTATCAAGCAGAAGCAGCTGCTCCCGTGCCTCCTCACGGCACAGGCCTGTAATCTCTCAGCAGGAAGGACACGCCCTCACTGGAATTGATCAAATTAGGATGCTCCTCTGGGCCTGTCGACAGACATTTCCCCACGGCCAGCCCTGCAGGGTTAGCCAGAGATAGAGGAGGAGAGGAGATGGCTGCAAGCCACAATTATCTCCAGGCTTTGCCAATTCCCTTTCTGCCCGGCTCATATTATTGCCCATAATAGAGCTCAGCACTATTCCAGGCCGTGAAACCAGGACACTTGCCCTGGGAAAGACATTTCGGATGTGACAGCTATTGTGATGACTCGCAGTAAGACTTCAGTTTAAAACAGATGTCCATCCAACAGGAGTCCTGTTTCTGGATTCTGCACCAAAACACTGGTTAAGCTATGAATTACATATTTGTTCAAGCAATGTGTATTGCTTGTATCTCGTATTTGTTCAAGCAATGTGTTTTTGTACATCTGCGCTCGTTACCTGGTTTGTAAATGTCACTTTAATGTCACCTTTTCCTCAGTGCATTATTGAAGACCATTTCACAGACTTCACAACTAAAAACTAAGAAATGTTGGACTATAGTCATATGGAATTTTATCACATTAAGTCACAAAAGTTTTCTTGAAACTCCATGTTATTTATTTATTTATTTATTTATTTGATGTATTATTATGTTTTGTCACTCTCATAAAAAAATCACTTTAACACACACACACAACAAAAATATTACTGATATATATATATATATATATATATATATATATATATATATATATATATATATATATATATATATATATATATATATATATAGCCAATTCATATTAATTCATCAAGCTTAAGGATGTTTAAAATTTAATTCATTGTTTGTGTTTATTGTTTATTGTTTGTGTTTAATCTTTCATTATTATCTATGATAATATTAATTAAAAATGAGTTTTTATTACTTAAGTGATACAAAAATATTCAATAAAGTCGGTATAAATATGTATAAATTATGCATAAATATTTAACAATTGTAATAGTGTATTAATGTCATTTTCATGATTTTCTCATTAAAATGAAGTGAACTATATTTTGTGTGCATAGATAGATAGATAGATAGATAGATAGATAGATAGATAGATAGATAGATAGATAGATAGATCATAAGGAAAGAAAACATTCAAATTTACCGTCAGATTTAAACCAACACAAAATGGTAAAGATACTTTCATGTAAATAAGTTTCAACATAAACAGTCCAAAGCAGAACCTCCAAATATCAAAAGAAAGAGAAGCTGAAACATCATGTGAAGCCCTCCCAAACGCCCTGTCAGACAAACCACAGGAGACGTCAACTCCAGTCACCCTCATCTTCTCCCTCTTCTAAAGTATTTCTGACCTCCCTCCTTCCCTCATCTCATTACTGAGAGAACTCTCCGAGCGCCAGAGGAGACACTTATAGGAGCGTTTGGTCCCTACCTTTCAAGGTACCTCTCAGAGAAATCCACCATTGTGTGTAATGTGTGTGAGGAGTGCAAAAGCAAGGTGCTGGGACCATCACATTCCTCTAACCGCACACAGCTTCTGTGTCTTTATATAGCACAAGATCTCATGGAGGAAGAACTAGTGTGAGCCAATCACAGTCCAGATCTCCACTACCCCAGACTGCTGTACTGTGTGTCAGTGTGTTTACAGCACACTCCTCTTCCACATACAGTCTGTCCATCTACATCTAGTTGACAGCTTTTTTATGAATATTAATTGTTTCTGTTAAATTGATTTCAATGTTCAAGTGAACGTTTTAGGTGGTGTTGAGTGATCGCCATTTTGTATTTATTTATTTCTTTGTTTGCTCTCACTAGTTCATTTCAAATAAACGTGGTATCACATCTGTCTCTCTCTCTTTCAAATAAAGGTGTTATATATAAGTAGTGTACATGGCATTAGAGTGCATGTTATGGATCATTGAGACTATTCACGATCACACTGAGTAGTTTTCACCAGATGCCCATTAATTTCATCTCTGTTGAATTTGTCTTTGAATGGAAATGCTCATAATGTGGTAATGAGGTGACAGGCACTTCAGACACCACACCTGGGAACCGTGCTCGAAAGCTGATGTTGACAGTGAAGGTCTGCAGATGCATCCTGTAACGTGAAAGCAGCTGTGTCCTGGACCCTTGGGTGAGCCACAGCTCAGCTGTTTTCAGATCAGTTGAACATGCAGACTCTCTTTCACCAGAGGTCTGCAGTAATACTGATCTCAGATGAGCACCAGTGTCTGCTTTCCGTGTCTAGTCTGCTGTTAGAGCCAAACCAGGTGCAGCTGCTATCATGTGAACTGATCTCTGATCTTTAGATCAAACTTGAAAACGCTTCTAGCAACTTAAGATCAATTTCACACACCACTGCGTTCTCAAGTGTGTCCTTTTTTGTAACTTGAAACAAACAGGGGAGAGCGAGATTGTTGTAAAATGCGGTGAGTTGTAACACCTTTGTATTTTATTCACTTATTTATTTATAAAATAAATGAAAAAAAGTTGAATGAAGTTTGTTTATTTATTTACATGCATTACTCCATTCTGACGGTAGAAGCACTACAGCATCTCTGTGTTCAAATATAAAGGATTTACAGGACAAAAGTTTTAAGTAGAACAAAAAGTGTACATTTGTTTCTGTAATTCAGTTGGATTTGTGTGCGGGTTAGTGCATGTTAAACGAATCCGCATATTCATATTTCTCCAAAATGTTGCATGGCTAAAAATGAACTAAATGCATTTGTCTGTGTGCTCCATCTTTTCGGAGCACATCTTTCTACTCTTTAGTGACCACAAGCAATTTGAGTGATCTGAGTGCATTACTAAATTGAGTGTCAGCACTTTCATATTTCCCTGCATATGCCACAGATATTAGCTGCTCAGCGAGACCTTGACCTGATCTTTCATTAAAAATGTTAGAGATATACAGCTAATAAAATGAGACCACTAGTGAACTCATATTTGCAAAGGGTCTGCTAAGCTTGGAAGATGATACCAGCTTCCCCCATATTCCGTAGGTAAGTACACTGTCTATCCTGCTTCACATGAGCAACTGAATGCTGGATTTCACAAACATTACAGCAGGAAGTGACTGTAAAAACATATTTATGATATTATAAGTCACTGTAGAATCGCAACGGTTGCTGAGATGTCATACAAACTGTAAAAGATGTAAATTCAACCCTAGTGATGTCATTCATCCAAATGAGGCTCACTTTCACATACATTTCACAACAGAGTGCTGCCCACATTCCACGCTCACTATAACAGCATGTCTGTAATTGCATATGCTGCATTGTGGGCATTCACTGAGTCCTGTAGAAAAATGAAAGTGTGTGTGTGTGCTCTTGTTTCTGTATAATGACATGGTATTACAAGGAGAGGGTGACTTATGAGGACATAACCCATTTGCCAATTTTTCAAAACGCTTATCAATCTTACAGCATGAGTTTTTTTTGTAAAAAAAAAAAAGTTTCCTGTGAGGGTTAGGGTTAGGTTTGGTGAAGGGCCATAGAATATACAGTTTGTACAGTATAAAAACCATTACACCTATGGGATGAACCCACTTTTCACAAAAACAAACGTGTGTGTGTGTGTGTGTGTGTGTGTGGACTCACATAGGCCATTTTGTTGTGTATCTAAAGAGTCCAGGAAAGGAACAACAGTGGCAACAAAATATTTTAAATAAACGCCTCTCTGAACTGATATGTGATAGGAAAAGGGAGAAGCATTGGATCAGATTAAGGCAAATTCAAGCCGGTCGACTGTCAAAAGCTAGATCCATTGTTGCTAGTCTCTGTTACTGTCCCAATTGCCAAGTTGGTTTCTTTTGTAATGCTGTCTGGATCAATCAAACAATAGTTGGTGGAGTTAGTGTAAATAACATTTGCCAACCAGCTATTTGCAAACTGACATTACGTAAAAGAAAGGATAATTGAATACAAATCGGGGTTTATTACTACACTGCAGACTATGCTTTTGAGTTTGTTTTCTATGAATTTGGTTAACTGGTTAATCTGTGATTTTTACATCCTCTGTCGGGACACAGCTTATTTTACAGGTGAACTCCGATACGCAGTGGAAGATGAAACTTCTTCACATTGAGTTTGTGTTTCCAATCTCCCACTTTCACATGTGTATGAATGGAAGTGAATTCAGTGCAAAGTCTAGTGTTACTGTGACTTAATGCAGCTGAAACAACAGAACTGGAACAGCTGCTAACTAATAGTGTGTGTGTGTGTGTGTGTGTGTGTGTGTGTGTGTGTGTGTGTGTGTGTGTGTGTGTGTGTGTGTGTGTGTAAAATAACCCTCTCCCACAACATGAATTACTTGCACTGAGATCTAATGTCCTTCTGATTTAAATAATATGGCCAGTTAGTTTATGTCCAAGATTCAACCATTACAACATTTTGAGAGAGAGTAGAGATATTCTAAACAAGTCAGTGGAATATTACGTTTTAATCCCTCTAGTCTAACGGATCTGGGAAAGCAGCGGCTAGTAAAGATGCCAGATCATTTCACCACAGATCAAGATCTGCAAGGCTAATAAAATGGTGTCAATGCTCTAAACACTTCTCTTTGTGTCTGTTTAAATTCAATTCTAAGTGAAAAACACTGTTAAAAAGAAATACATTTATAGACACATTTCAGCAAATTCTAAATTCAAGATGATTCATGTTCATGACAAAAAAAAAAAAAATATATATATATATATATATATATATATATATATATATATATATATATATATATATATATATATATATATATATATATATATATATATATATATATATACATGTATGTATGTATTCTGTATTTGCTTTTGTATGTACAAAAATCTGGGTTAAGTAACATTTTTTATTTGTTATTTTGAATATATATATATATATATATATATATATATATATATATATATATATATATATATATATATATATATATATATATACTTCTATTTAGAAATTCAATTCATCAAAAGTAACAGTAAGGAATTTTCTAATAAATGTTTACTTTCTATTTATCAAAGAAACCTGAAAAAAACAAAAAAACAAAACATAAGCAGCACAACTGTTTTCAACATTGCTGAAAATTCAGCTTTGATCACAGCAAATAATTACTTTTTACAATATACTGTATTAAAGCAAAAAAGGCTCGGGTCCCTCCCCTGCTGAAGTCTGATGTTAAAGTTAAAGGCTTTTGGAAATAATTAATTCAAAAAATTATGTCTGTATATGACATGATACATTTTTAAATATCTATCTATGAGATTCACCATATCATAACACATTCTCTCTCTTGCTCTCTCTCTCTCAGGCACGCGCACACACTCACACCCTGACACAGCTGCTTCAACACTAACTGCAGCAAGGTTACTGAAACCACCCCTTCCTTCTTTGCGTGAACATTTGGGCGGCATTACACAAATATTTCCACATAGTGACGTAGACATGTGGGGGCATGTTTGAACAAGCCGTTTAAGGGTCGTTGCAGTCTTAACTTTGATAAAGAATATCTCTTTGGATTTGAGACTTTAGTCTTTGCAACTTCAGGGATCTTATCTATCAATCATCTTGTAACACGCCAAAGAGAAAGGAACACTTGAAATCACATCATATGACCCCTTTAATATAATCCAAGAGACACTTCAGCACGATTCACACCTCGTGATACAAAGGCTCAGATTAACTGTTTGATAAGTTTAACATAGTATCACTCAGGATGGGACACACACACACACACACACACACACACACACACACACACACGCACACACACACACACACACACACACAAGCTCATAACCAACATAACCAACATGGAACTAAGAATGTGAATCAACTCAAAAATAGAGTTTAACAGCATGTTTCTAAACTAGTAACACAATACAGAGCACACACAAATAGAGTGTTCATTTTTAAACTATATTTGAAGGATGCATGCAATTCTACCTTAAAATTAGCCAAATTAGGTAAAAGATAGCGTGCCCTTCATTCATTCATTTCCAATTCAAACCCCTAGCCATTCTAAATCCTGACTATAATCATTCTGATTTCATGATGTGGTGTTATTGTCTTGAGTCTATGAAAGCTCAATACTGATTCAGCCTCAAAAAACAATGAAGCAACATTAAATGAAAGGTAAAATACTGAAGTAGAAAGACTGAAATTCAATTTTCTTTTATTTGCAACTTTGAAAAAGAAAAAAAATGTATCTGTTAATATTATTTAACTGACCTCGGCTAACATGAACTTAAATGAACAGCTGCTTTTTATTTAGTAACATTACCAAAGATATTGTAACAAATGTATTGCTTATTGTAAGTTACTGAATTGACTAAATTAGACAACATTAAATGTTAACAAATGAGACCTCTTTAAAAAGAGAAATCATTTCAGGGTCTAGCCTTGCATTTGCCATTGTTGCGTCACAAAACTAGTGGAAACTGAATTAGGCTGAAAGAACTAAGGAAGAACTGAAGAACAACTATTAGATTTTTCTGAGAATCCTTAGCTATTTCAAAACATCACATTAGATGACAAAATAAGAAACTTGTGGAGACTGCTAACACTCTCCAACATTAGTGACAAACATGAGAAATTGGGAATGGGACTTACAGGTTTTTGGATTTCTTCTTCTTGGTCCCGTCAGGACCCTCTTCACAGCTGCATTCGGAGCCGGCGCTCAGCTGTGGAGAGACCAACAGTCGGCATCATCCAGCAAGGAAACAATGCAGAATTCCAGTTCCACAAGTAGCTAAACCAAGACAAGTTAATCCTCACCGCCTGGTACAGGCCATAGCTCTACACTGTGTGTGTGAGAGACCCTGGTCGCTGTAATCCTCCACAGCGAGTGTGTGAGACTGTGTGTGAATGTGATAGACTCACTTGGCCTCCAGCCATGCCCAGATTAAAACAAGGGGCTCAGACCGTGGAGTCACATTACACTTCCTGTCCTCAGAGGGATATAATAGGAGGAATGGACTGAGGGGAAAACAGGGGGAGGGGAGGGGGCTGTCAGTCTGAAGGGTTGAGACAACTTTGTATGTAAAAGAATTAGCCATTGTGTATAGGTCACATATTGACCCATGGTCTGGCTGTGGCCGTCCAAGGCATAGAACTCTCATGTTGCGACTGGACAATAAACAGCTTTTCTTGGCTCTCTTTGTTAGACAAATATTTCCCCTTCTGTATATCATGTTTTGTATCGCGTCTGAGCTCCCTCAGGATTAGTCACACCTCTGAAAATTAGGCCATCTTGTGCAAAAGCATTGTTTCAACAAACTCTTGTGACACTGGCACAACTATAAGAAATATTGCTGTCTTTCTTTTGTCTTCTTCTTCTTTTTTATTTTATTTAAATTGTAAGGTCATATTTTGTATATTTGTACAACACTTTTTTTGTAGCCTGTTTGAAACTAGGCCTGGGTTCATGCAAAATCTAATGTCGGAATGAAACTGAAGGATTAACAGTTATTTTTCTTCCTCTTCTTCTTCTTCTTCTTCTTCTTCTTCTTCTTCTTCTTCTTCTTTATTGTGTTGTACATCCAAGTGCAACAGATTATTTGAACAAAAACAAAAGCAAAATAATAATAATAATAATAATAATAATAATAATAATAATAAACAGTGGGCTTTTGACTGTTGATTGGGAAAAAAAAAATATGGGTGTAACAACCAAAAATGGAAGGAATGGAAACATATGTGGAGTTTAAGAGGATTAATAGCATTAATAACTTGACTGGGCATAACTGAGTTGTCTTAAATTTAACAAACTCCAGAATTTAGAGGTCACATGGGTATACAGTTATCAGAACCCACCCATAATCTCAAGGGGTCAGAAAGGTTAACTGTGGCATCACAATAAAGCAACTAATCTTAGGACCCTGAATGTGGGAAGCAGAAAACCAAGACTCCCAAAGGAGCCATTTCTGTAAGCTCTGATGCCAAGAGCTGGAGAGTTATAGATGATTGATCTTTTTTCCCCCTCTCTTTACCTCTCAATTGTAAAATACTTCTCATGTACTATTGGCTTTATAGTAAAACATTGCAATCAAAGAGATTCACACAATATGACATTTTACATAACTTTCACAGTATAATCACTCTAAACTGCCGGAGAATGCATGAAAAAAAAACACCTGCACAGATACAGTGGCATGCGAAATTTGTGCATCCCTTGTTTATTTATTTTTTCATTTATCTATTTATTATTATGAATAGTTAAGTGAGTAGATTATGAACCACTGTCCAACAGATATATAGATCTATAAAGATGAATCGGTCTTTTCAACTTCTTAAGAAAGAGTAGTGCATTGTTTTTAAATAATACAGTGTCAGAGTAAAATAAATTAATTAATAAAAACTAATTGTGCCTCATGCAGAAGACTTGAGCTATCAGATAACCTTTACCAAGGTCTCAGACATTAGCTTGTTAGATCTAAAGCTTGATCACAATCATTGTTAGAAAAGGCCAGCTGATGCAAATTTCAGTTTTATAAACACTCTGCCTTCTCAAAAGTTCCAACAATCAAAAGCCACGGGTTCCTCTAAGCAGTAATTTCCTCAGTTCGTAATGTAATTAAGAAATGGCAGTAAACAGGAATGGTGGAGGTCAAGCTGAGGTCTGGAAGAACAAGAACCATTTCAGAAAGAACTGCTTGCAAGATTGCTAGAAATGCATTTTAAAACTTGTGTTTGACTGCTTCAAGAAGATTTAGCAGACTCTGAAGTGCACTGCACAAACATCATATCACATCAATAACATGATTATTGGCATAAAATAAAAATTTAGCATTTTGACCCATACAGTGTATTTTTGGCTATTGCTACAAATATAACCCAGAGACTTAAAGGGATGGTTCACTTTCAAATTATATTTTGATACGTTTTAGCTTAGCTCAAGGGCATCCAAGATGTAGGTGTCTTTGTTTCCGCAGTAGTTCCCATTTTTATATTTTTAGGTCAAACCGTTCTTGTCTGTGACTCATATAATGGAGGTCTATGGTCACCACCTCAAAGAGCATGCACATTAAACAATTAAACAACAATTAAACATTAAACAATTCCCCATCATAAGTACACATTGATGACCTAAGACACGAAACGAGCGGTTTGTGTAAGAAAACGAACAGAATTTTTATTGTTTTTACCTCTTGTACACAACCACATCCAACTGCTCTGAGGGAGCACGTGCTTCCTGTTGTCGTGTGATGTTTGCGCGTGCTCTGGCTTAGTCTGCGCAAGCGCGGAAAGCCCCGGAAGTTATCTCTCGTGCGTATATGAGGTAAGCTAAAACATACCAAAATTTAATTTGAAAGTGAACTATCCCTTTAAGGCTTGTTTTGTGCTCCAGGGTCACATTTCCAAGCTGTGATACTTGCCAAAGGTGGGGGGTTTATTTTACCTCATACTGTACCTTTTGAAAACAGGGCATCTTCTAGTTGCTTAGCTAATCATAACATAAATTTATACCAGGGGTACCATGTCTGAAGTTTAAGAGTTATAGTTCACAAAATCAAGTTTTACACTATGCCTTTCAAAGCTTATTCAATCTTGGCGCATCCCAGCAGAGGAAGGTTTTCCTGCATTTCCACATTTTGGTTGTCCCACATATCTATCATTTGGCTTCAGTAGACTACTAACATGGCACAAGTCATATGGATCAATGAAACATCAGGGTGATACTTCTTAAATCACGATGAAGAAAAAAATGAAAAGAATGAAATTATTGTAAAGAAAAACTTTTGTATTTTGACAATATTTTATTATTAGTTATTAGAGAAGGTAAAAAGTTCTTGTTTGAAAAACTTAAGAAAAGTTAGCACACAAAGGAGTATAATCACAGAGTGCTTTTAATTAGGGGTGCTCCGATCACGATCGGCCGATCATTAATGTGCATCTCGTCAGTAAAGCCGGTTTTCTAATCATCGGTAAATTCCATCAGGTGCGTGATTTCACATAGAGCAGCTGTTACTACACAGAGCCGTTAACTGAGAAGATGCGCCAAAAAACGCTGAAAATGAAGTGGATTTGCGCATCTTCTCTATTAACAACGGCTCTGTGTAGTAACAGCTGATCTATGTGAAATCACGCACCTGATGGAATTAACCGCTGATTAGAGAACCGGCTTTACTGACGAGATGCGCATAACGATCGGCCGATCGTGATCGGAGCACCCCTACTTTTAATATTCCACAGGAGAGAATCGGCACCACCAAACACAAATCCAAATGATAATAGACAAAAGCACCAGTGGAAAACACAGAACTTAAAGGCTTAGTTCACCCAATAATCAAAATTATGTCATTAATAACTGACCCTCTTGTAGTGCCAAACCCGTGAGACTTCCATTTATCTTTGGAACACAGTTTAAAATATTTTTGATTTAGCCCGAGAGCTCTCAGTCCCTCCATTAAAACTGTGTGCACGGTATACTGTCCATGTCCAGAAAGGTAATAAATACATCTTCAAAGTAGTCCATGTGACATCAGAGTGTCAGTTAGAATTTTTTGAAGCATCGAAAATAAATTTTGATCCAAAAATATCAAAAACTACGACTCAGCTAACCTAGAGTTTCTCATGGTTAAATGTAAAACTTTTTATCTGCCACGGGAGTTCACTTCCACCATAATAACAACCACAGTCTATATTCCACTGGATGCTAATGCCAAGCTTGCTTTGAACGAACTTCATGCAGCCATTAGTAAACAACAGACTGCTCACCCGGAGGCTGCTTTTATTGTCGCGGATGATTTTAATCACTGCAAATTAAAAACAGTGCTCCCCAAATTTCACCAGCATGTTTCCTGCCACACTAGAGGAGACAAAACTTTGGACAAACACAAACATTAATGGAGCTTACATCGCGACCCCCTTCCCCCACCTCGGACAGTCTGATCACCTTTCTTTGTTTCTCACCCCTAAGTTTTCACCCCTCATCAACCGTGTGAAGCCATCAGTGAGGACCATGAAAGTGTGGCCAACTGGAGCAGACTCTTTACTTCAAGACAGGTTTCAACACACTGACTGGAGTATGTTTGCTTCTCAGGCTGCCTGTGGCTCTCACACGAACATAGATATCCACACCTCCTCTGTACTGGATCACATCAACTCCACCATTGACAGTGTTACAACAGAAAAACATACAACAACATACCCTAATAAGAAGCCATGGATGAACAAGGAGGTGCGACTTCTGCTGAAAGCCCGCAACACTGCCTTTAGGTCAGATGACGCTCAGGCCTACAGTAAATCCAGGGCTAACCTGAAAAGGGGCATCAAAAAGGCCAAGTACTGCTACAAGTTGAAGGTAGAGGAACACTTTTCCAACTCTGACCCCCGACTCATGTGGCAGGGCATCCAGATCATCAGTGACTACAAGTCAAGCAACTCCACTCCAACGGTCACGGACGTCTCCTTCCTTAACGAGCTAAATGACTTTTATGCTCGCTTCAACAGTGACAGCAAGGAAATGGCCACCAAAATTACACACTCAGCAGACCACCAACCTCTCAAACTCACCTCCACAGATGTCCACACTGCACTGAGCCGGATCAATGCACGCAAGGCTGCTGGCCCTGATGGCATTCCTGGACGTGTGCTTAGGGCATGTGCAGAGCAGCTTGCAGGGGTCTTCACAGACATTTTCAACCTGTCCCTCACCCAAGCAACTGTGCCAACATGTTTCAAGTCCACATCCATTGTGCCAGTACAGAAACACTCCTCCCCAACATGCCTGAATAGCCGCATTTCCACTGTCGGGCCAGTGCGAGCCAGGGCTTAAAGCGGGCAGGGCAGGGCTCATAGCCTCGGACCAGTAGCACCGAGGCCAGAATAGCGCAGGGTTTCCACAGTCAGGGCCTGAAGCTCTGCTGCGTCACTAAAACACGCCCTTTACACGCCTCTCAGAACAACGTCATGCAACCTCATAATTTCAGCAACAAAGAGAAGTTATCAGAAAACTAATAAGAAATAAATCACTGGAACATGCACAATCACAAAACGAACATGATAAAAGCGGCCGTTTGTTTGCATGCATTGTTAAATATTCAAATTCAAAAGCATCGATGTTTTACTATAGAATAAGTGATACATTGATCATATTGATTTAACTTATCAGGACTCAAAATTAATCACACATAAATACACTTATTTCTATTTTATTTATTTATTTTTAACGCTTATGAAAATAGCCTGCTTATTAAGTCGAGTCTTTCTGTTTATTTGTAGCCACAGTAGCCATCACATTAAGAAAGAATGATAATATCTCTATTTTTATAAAAGCTCCCGAACAAAAACATTATTAGTATATTTTTTATGATAGGCAACGTGGAGCTAAACTCTCGAGACGAGGCTTGTGACGGATAGTATAAGTTACTAAATAATTACAAGATTGTGATAGAGAATAAGAAGCTGAGTCATCTGATTTCTTCAAGTGGTCATATTTACATAGTCTTTTTAATCGCTAAAAATATTTCTGCCTTGTTTACGTGATTATACTCCACATCGGATCAAGTTATTTCAAACACTCGCTGCTGATTGAAAGTGAGTTTTGAGTTCAACTTATTTTAAAGTGTTTAATGCTGGTGTTATAGCTGTTAGCTTTCTGAAATGATCCGCAGCGCAGACACTCTATATTTTTACAAAAGCTCCCGAACAAAAATTTTATTTTATTATATTTTATTATATTATATTATAATATTATAACTTATTATATTTTGATGATATATGCTACGTGAAGCTAAACTCTCGAGTCAAGACTTATGACAGATAAAATATGTTAAATAAATACACAATTGTGATAGAGAATAAGAAGCTGACGTCTGATCTCTCCTGGTTGCATTTACCATGTTTACTATGGTAACGTTATTAATGTTTAGCGTGCATAATCTTTTACATCGCTTATAAAGATTTCTGCCTTGTTTAGTGATAATCTACATCGGATCAAGTTATTTCAAACACTCGCTGCTGAGTAGCTAAGAGTGATTTTTGAACTCCACTGATTTTAAAAAGTCTTTAATGCTAAAGTTATATCGCTGTTATCTTTCTGTAATGATAACGCTCTCCAGACACGGAAAACTCCGCCTTCGTTCATAACCCCTCCTCTAGCCCCAGCTGGCCTGCTTTGGCCCAAGGTTTTCGTCGGGCCAAAAAACCCTGGCCGTTGGCCCCGAGGAAGCCCCGGCGAGGCACGATCAAGCCCCGGAAGTGACAGTGGAAACGCGAAAGACTGCCTCCCACTCACACTGGACCCACACCAATTTGCCTACCGCAGAAATAGGAGCACAGAGGATGCAGTATGCACGTATGTTAGGATGTTGTTTGTTGACTTCAGTTCAGCATTTAACACCGTCATTCCCTCCAAGCTGACCACAAAACTTGGAGACCTGGACATTTACACCTCCCTCTGCAACTGGATTATGGACTTTCTGACCAACAGGCCTCAGCATGTTCAGGCCACACCCACTCCACCACCATCACACTTAACACTGGCGTACCACAGGGCTGTGTGCTGAGCCTATTCCTCTACTCCCTCTACACCCACGACTGCAAGCCTGTGCATGGATCCAACTCCATCATTAAGTTTGCAGACGACACCACAGTGATTGGCCTCATCACAGACAACGATGAGACTGCCTACAGGGAAGAGGTACAGCACCTGGCCACATGGTGCACTGACAATAACCTGCTCCTTAACACCAATAAGACCAAGGAGCTCAGTGTGGACTTCAGGAAGAAGAAAGGAAGCACGCATGACCCCATCCACATTAACGGGATGGTTGTTGAACGTGTCTCCAGCTTCAAGTTCCTGGGAACCACCATCTCGGAGGAACTGTCCTGGGCCACAAACACCTCCAGCCTGGTCAAGAAGGCTCACCAGCGCCTTTTCTTCCTCAGGACACTGAAGAAGAACCAGCTGTCTTCATCCATCCTGGTTAACCTTATTATATTTTAATAACACGCACACCTGTGTGCGATTGAGAGCATCCTGACCAGTTGCATCACAGTCTGGTATGGGAACTGCTCAATGGCTGACCGCAAGGCACTGCAGAGGGTGGTGAAAACTGTCCAACGCATCAAAGGGACACCACCTCCTGCTCTTGAGGACATCCAGAGGAAACGCTGTCTACGACGAGCTCGCAGTATTTTCAAGGACTCCTCTCACCCTGACCATGGACTGTTTAACCACCCTCTTCAGGAGCCTCCGGACAAGGACCACAAGATTCAGGAACAGCTTTTTCCCTAAAGCTGTCTCCTTGCTGAACTCTGCCCTCTGACACCCCTCAACACCCCCCACACCACACATAGACTCCTCCCCCTCTTCAACACTCTGATTTATTTATTTATTTATTCACATCAAGCAAAAAACAGTAACTTGTTATTACTTGCACTACTGTCTGTTCATCCAGGAACATTGAATAATCCATTTGTACACTGAAATATTTTCTATGCACTTTACTGTCCATTGCAATAGTGTAATTATGTTCATATGTTCATAGTTCTGCCTATAGTGTACAAACACTTTAACATAATCCATCTGTATAGTATGTTCATAGTACACCTATCTGTATATCATGCTAATAGTATTTAAAGTCTGTAAATTATGTCCATAATACTTATCTGTATAGTTATTGTACATATTATAGACCTTGTATATTCTGTACTTACTGCTTATTGCACTTCTGGTTAGATGCTAACTGCATTTCGTTGCCTTGTACCTACATGTGCACTGACAATAAAGTTAAATCTAATCTAATCTAATCATTGTCTTCTCTTCCGTGTCTGTTGTGAAAGAGTTCAAAACTCTGAAGTGTAGTTATATCCGGTTCGCGAACGAATCATTTGATGTAACCGGATCTTTTAACCAGTTCACCAGTTCATGTGTTACAATGAATAACAATGTAACATTTTTTAAACCAAATTTTGTTCTTCAAAAAAGTATTAAATGTAGATGTAAACCTTAAATGTAGATACTTTACTTATATGTAATGTGCTTTCTATGGATATAAAATCTTTTTTCTAAATTTCTTTTGGTTCGGACATCTTAATGTCTTTGACTTGAATAGAAGAAATAGAACAATTCTTAAATTTCTAAGAACTTGGTGCTTTTATATGCTTTTCTTTATAGAGGACACATTAACATCACTGATTCAACATATACTTTCTTGTCTTAACATTTACTTTGGAGTAAATGGTAGCAAAATTAAATTTAGTTCATGGGGTAAACTATTCCTTCAATGCCCTGGACTCTGTCCAAAGTAGCGGTGATTCAGAAACCAGAGAAAACATTAATGTGCTTCAAAGCGAGCTGCTCAGCTCTGCTTCAGGAGGATTTCCCTACAGTTAATGTACGAAATGGTGTTTCTTCAATAAAAAGAGCCCACTAAAATGTCAAGTAAAACATCAGAATGCTACTGATGTAAATCCACACACACATAAAATTACTTTAGAGGAAGTCTTTTAGTGTGTGAAAAGCAGGCTTCTATAAAACAGTCACATAAAGCCTTCAGGTGAACCACAGATGTAACAATATTTACCCTATAGTGTTTCTCAACAGGATGTGTATGAACCTAGTGTTTCTCAACAGGATGTTTATACATTGTTTATGGGGAAGTCGTGGCCTAGTGGTTAGAGAGTTTGACTCCTAGTGGTTGTGGGCTTGACTCTCAGGCCAGCAGTACCACGACTGAGGTGCCCTTGAACAAGGCACCGAACCCCCAACTGCTCCCCGGGTGCCGCAGCATACTGTGAATGGCTGCCCACTGCTCTGGGTGTGTGCTCACAGTGTGTGTGTGTGTGTGTTCACTGCTGTGTGTACACTTTGGATGGATTAAATGCAGAGCATAACTTCTGACCATGGGTCACCATGCTTGGCTGTATGTCACTTTCAAATTATGTTTCCATTACCTATCAAGTAAGATCATGCCAATTTTTTTTTTAAATATATTGTTTCAAAACATTTTTACAGAAAACCGTTCTTGGGCTATGCAGTGAGCAAGCTAAATACATCTGTGGCAGTAAATGAATAAATAATCTCTGTAAGATTGTCATATATATATATATATATATATATATATATATATGAAGATTAAAAACTTATAAGGATAATGTTTGATTTATAGTTTTTGGAGTCCATCCTAAATGAAGAGGTCGATGTAGTAGGGTGAAGTGTTCCTCACACTCTGGCTAGTATAGACTGTAGTGTCAGATTGATATGTAAACAGTTCATCACACAGTTTATGTTGCTATAACTGTTTTTTTATGTTTATTTATTCCAGAGCAAGTGGGCCATATTCTTGACTTTGGTGAAGTGTATGTTTTGGCACACTAAAGGGTGGCCATAGTTATGTTCCAATACAGAGGAACCACTGAACGTCACTGATTTATTCATCAGCAGGACTGCTTTTGCTTTTTGGTCGCCAGGTCATTGCTTATCAGCTGCTCTGAGTGCTTTTAACCCACTGATATGCAGTAGCTAGAGTGATCTGGGTGGTTGCTTTGGCATTACTTAAAACCCTAACGCAATAATAATACTGCAGGCATCAATGGTATGATCTTTGCAAACTTCAATAATACTTTCATACTGTATGAAACGGTCAGTGATGATGGAACTATATCAGTAATATCCATTGTGTGTCCTCTGCACATATGTGAAAAGGAAGTATGCTTAACTGCATTGAATGTGCACTTTTAGTGTTCTTCAAACCTTATATATGTATATATTTTAAGTGTAATTAAAAAGAAGACACTTTCATGACTACATTTTAAATCATTTTTTTTTTAAATGTTTTATGATGCTTTACAGAAGTGCACCTATTTTGATCTGCAAAATACATTTAACTGTAATGTGTCATTCAATATTGCATTTAAAGCTGATGTATTTACATTTACATTTAATATATCTTAAATGTACTAAATGCAACTATATCATTACAAATATGTAATTTCAAATATATTAACAGTATTAAAATTACAATAGAATTTCTATATGGTTAAAAAAAATAATCATAGTTTACCATAAATGTTTATCAGTACATTCAGCTGTACACTAACCATATTCTAAAGACAATAGAATTAATTATGAAATTATATATAAAATATATGCACTAATATTAAAAATAAAAACGATCTGAAGTTAATAATAATTGCATGTACACTGTTATATATTTTAGACACAAACAACATGCAATAGTTACAGTATATTAAAAAAAGATATATATATATATAAATAAAAGCATTATTTTTTAAAAGCAAGCTCCATTTTCACCAGGACAGTTAAGTCTTTAACATCAGCTTTGTCAATATTAAGATTAGCTGAATACTGTTGACACTGTAAAAGACTCTGAATCCCAGTCTGTGGGAAAACACTGCTGGCTCATATCTTCCTGTGTATACCACAAAACACATGCTCAAACCCTCCATCTGAATCTCTCCCAGCGTGAGTCGGGCTTGTGTACTGGCCCTGAGCTAAAAATAACCTACCCACATGGGCCGCACCGCAGAGAAAGAAAGAGAGGGAAAAATCAGGACAAAAAAGGGAGGGAAATCTGTTTGGAAACGTATCTAGAAAGCTAGATTTAAGAAATTAAAAACAGAAGACAGAAACATTGAAGAGTCACTGGTAAGAGCAGGTGCTCATGGATGTCCCAGTGCTTCAATCAATATACAGGCTAAACTGCTGACACGCTGAACAGCCAATCAGTGAAACACAGACAGAGCTAGCATGATTCCCTTTCTTCATCATTATGATCATTGTGAACAATAGGTGTTTTTCCACACAATTGTGGAAGCTCATTTTAGAACTGTAACAGAATTACTGTAAAACTATAACACACTGAGGACATAGGAATGCAAGAACTTTTTTTAAATTAGCTGACGTGTGTGTGGCATAATATAACTGTAACGCCTGAAATGAATGCGCCAACAGTGAAGCTGATTTAAGCAAAAATAAAGCACAACTCAATAAGTTTGTGCATGTTCTTCATTTTTTTGCCTTGTTTTGCAAAAATACACTTTTAAACCACAAGCTAATAATGAATGCTTTCACTAGGTTTGAAGGACAACTGCAGTGCTCGATCAGGTAGGCTACATCAGTTGTAGTGACCTATTATACTCTTCACAAATGCCAGGGTGAAAACAGACAGATGAATTGATTGTGCGAGCACCTGTAAACCAATCTGAGCCTGGATTGCAGTCACATGTAGCCATGCATGTAATTACATACAGTAGCCTTTATAATCCTGCTGCATTAGTTATTTATCCAGGGATGAATTATTACTATTATTGCTCGCTCATTCCATTATGCATTTACTAATTGCTTTCTAGACTGTAAGAGTTCCTGCACTTTTTAGCAGCCATGGTTTTGGAAATATAAAGATAAAAAATATGATTGCTATGTATATAGTAACAATATACTTATATGTACAGTATTGCAAAACAAGCATATATATATATATATATATATATATATATATATATATATATATATATATATATATATATATATATATATATATATATATATATATATATATATATATATCCACAGCACTCCAGTCCATCAGCTAACATCTAGTGTAGTGAAAAGCTGTGTTGTAAGAAACAAATCAATAATTTAGGTCATTTTAACTTTAAACCACTGGTGCTGATTCTGTGCATATTTCTCTCCTTTTTCATTACGGATAGAGGATGGATTTGTTTCCTACAGACATGCAGCTTTTCACTACACAAGATGCTGACTGATGGACTGGAGTGCTGTGGATTACTTGTGGATTATTGTAGTTTCTATCAGCTGTTTGGACTCTCATTCTGACGGCACCCATTCACTGCAGAACATTCATTGGTGAGACAGTGATGAAATGCTAAATTTCTCCAAATATGTTTCCATGAAGAAAAAAAAAAAACTTATCTACACCTTGGATGGCCCAAGTGGAAGTTAATTTATAGCTGATTTAAATTTTTGGGCTGGGCTTTTTCCTCTAAACATTACTATTTTAAAATAATGATTATTTTTTATTATTATTATAATGTAAAAATATTGGGCTTCAACAAAGCATATATCATCAATAAACAACCTCAAAGCTCACAGTAAGTCTGTCTTTAATTGTTCATAAGTTATTATTAAAAATAAATTCCCCTGGATTTTCACTTGCACAACCCAACTGTAACAATCTAGTCACTAACATCTTTTATCAATCCTTTTATCCTCCCATGTAATTCCAAAGATTCGCCTCTGGCTCTATTTGCCAAATCTATGGGGGAAAGATAATTGAAAACAGTCTTTATTATTGCAGATTTTGACAGTATCCAACCCAGAGGTCAACCATGCTATTTCTTTCTAGGCAACCACAGTCTCTGCAGACCTAATTTTCCTTCACATTATGTTATTATTATTTCCCTCCTCTCTTTGTAACTTCTATGTTTCTAAATGACCTCTCCTGTTTATTCTGCATTGGTTACTGTGAGTGCTCAGGATTTGAGTTTCCTTGCATTGTGCTGGTTGTGGGTGAGACTGATGTGGATAAGAACCCTAAGGGCATGGCTGCACTCCTGAGGGCTCCCTTTCACAATGGAGAGGGACATAGCTCAAGAAAGACAGGAAGTGAAAAGGCCTAGCAGAGCTAGAAATAAGAACCTGTCGTAGAAGCTAGCAGGTGTCATGTGCATCCAAATACACTAAACCAAAGCACACACACAACAACTCACACGTTCATGTGCACATCTGTCAGATTCACTGGTTGCTACTAGATTTTTTTCATGTGTCAATGTAAATTGATCTCTGGGTATTCTGGTCAGATGAATAGTCAGGAAAAACAGGTTTTAAAAAGAGATTAGACTTACATTGAAGGTGTGATCACAAAGAGAGTTTTCACACCGGCAGTTTAGTCTGAAAAAAGCACGGTTTGCATAAAAACAAGTATTGTGAAAGCTGTCGTGCTGGGGATAATAACTGTAAGCTGCCTTCTCCTCTACATCTGCTGAATTAAGATATTTCGAAAGTTGCAGAAAAGGCCTGTCCACTATAAAGCTGAAAGAGGACTACAAAAAAGTAAATGTGAGATGAAAACTACAGCAAACCACGGCAAATGTTTCACATGACCTTCTGCAGTGCCTAAAGTTTGTGACCGACTGTTAGTTTGTTTTGTTGTTGTTGTTGTCCTTTTTCACTTTTGGAGTGTGAGGGCCTTTTTTTGCAATTTCTTGCCTACAAGGACTATTGTGGCTTATTCATCTAGGGACAGATTTACTAACAACTTACGTCAATGCAATCAAAAATTGATGTGTTCAGTGTTATAAACACCTTAGAAAGGTCAAGTCACATTTCATGGGCATAATCGAGACATTTCAATATCAGAAATTTAGCTTGAGGGCAAAAGATTTACCGGCACAGATTTTGACCAACAGAAAGCTACTTGGTTTGAAAGTGACTTCTCTATGAGATGTGCTTCATACATTGCTACATTACTGACAATGGACTTTTTTGCCTGTTAAATTTTGCTGTCCACACCTACAGTAAAAGCACAGCTCCCATCAACAAGCCACATGATGTATTAATAATTATGCTATGCACACATTTTAATAATTGGGGATGTTTCAGTTACACTTAATTGTGATGGTCCCCTTTAGATATTCTGCTAACAATAAGCCAATTTTCAACTACTGTACATGAGAACAAACTCTCAGTAGTCATTAGAGTATTAGTAGACTGTTTAGGTTAGGGTTAGTAGAATAAGTTGGCATGCTTTTTCAAGTTATGCATTGTAAAATATGTGCTGGGGAACCATCAAAATAAAGTGTTAGCAGATATTAAGCAGACAATCTGCTAATCCTCTAATGACTGCTAGCTGACATTGAGTTGCAACGATACTTATAGTCGACAGAATGTCTAAATGAGACCATCAAAATAAAATGTTATCTTAGTTTCAGTCCACAACCCTAATTATTAATAATAGTGATGCCTCAAGTACCATGTAATCAACAACAATAGTAACAACAAGTGCTGAAGCTGGGAATGATGAATGTGTATGTGTGTGTGTGTGTATTAACTTTCAGCTTTCATGCTGTTATTGATCTCTGTTAAAGCAGAACATAGTCACTTCCTGACTGTGTGGTGGCATCCTGTGATGAAGGATGTTTGTGAATATTGTGCTGTGTGGCTCACCATCCTCTAGACTTCCTCTCTCAAGACTAAATGGGTCATAATCCAGCAGGGATTTGTTGCTAAGTGCTCCAGCTTTTGAAAATCATTTAGACATTCATTGAATAGCCATCAGCACAGCCCTGAATCACTGTCAATGACTTTACATGGAAATCGTAGCATTCCTGGAGATCAAGCCAATGCCTCGGGTTTGTGTTTCTCAAAGAAACACAGAATGTTCATTTAGATTCATTTGGACACTTTTATTCAAATAAAAAATATTATCACAAGCAATTTCTGGTAGAAGAGCCAACAATAGAGCTGGAAAAGAAGAATGAAGGCCTCGTGAAAGCCCAAAAGCATGTGAATAATTTTGTCTTCCTATCAGACACACTGAAACTAAGACTCCATCAATTTGAGCAGAGGTGGCTGGTGTCATGACATCTCAGGGTTAAACATGCTGACCTCTACATGGTGAATACTCAGACACAGACATACATAGATATAGACCAAAGACACGCAAAACACAGAAGAAAAGCAGATGCACTAATGAATCGAGGGTAATTCACCCAAAACTCAAAATTATGAATTTTTGTCTTTTGTCTGCAAACGGAGATTTTTTATTTCTATTTATTTTATTTTTTTTTTGTTCCTTAAACTATCCCTTTAAGGAACAAACTTGTACATTTTTAAAAACACCCAATAAATCCCCCCTCTTCACACTTTAAAGCACAGTTCCATGCCAGCCAGAGGTTTTGAAACAATGACAACAGAGCCCGATGACTTACGGTAATTGGCTGTTACACGGTGGGTTTACAGTCACTTGTACTGCATCACTGGCTTGCTGTAGAGTGAGCTGAAGCACTGCCTCCGTCAGAACAGTCACACTGGCACCAGCTCTGCTATGGCAACCACCGCGGGGTAAAACACATAGCGGCAAATCACCCTGTGTCTATGACGACTGATGGGCTACAGTGAATTAACGTCAGCTGCTGACTCTTGCAGCTTTTCCAGTAATATACTCAATAATGCAACAAGCAGATGAATAGTAGGATGAGCACAATGTTGCTGAAAAATGGCCTGCCCAATGCACTGTTACAAAAAACAATAGAGATAGCTGGTGGGTAGAGTGTCATTGACATCACTGAACATGTCTTAGTTTGACTTTGCACTATGACAAAAGTGTTTTTAGATTATAACCAGTGTTGAGAAAAGTTACTTTTAAAGGTAATGCATTACAATATTGCGTTAGTTTTTTTTTATTGCATTATTTAATTATTTATTGTAAAAAGTAATCCATTACGTTACTTTTGCATTCGTTTTTACATTAAGAATTTTTGTGTTCTGTAGTTGCAGGTTTGCATAATGAGTTTGATATACTGATGATGAAACTTTGTTAAAGTGAGATGAGTAAATGTTCCCATTTAGTCTAGAACTATAGTAACATCATGTTCACACAACACCTCTGCACTCACTCCTGATTTTTCTCAACATGGCAACCAGAGAGAGTCAATACATTGAAAACTCAAATAGTTTCTTCTAAATTAGAAAGTAATGCATTTACTAGTTACATAAAAAAACTCATGTTACTTAAGGCAGTCAACACTGGCCAAGACATAGTATTGTATAAGGAACTGTGTAAAAATGAGTATTTATTAATCAGTTACTGCCTCTAGTGTTCATTCAGCTGGGAACTGCACCCCTCTCATAATTATTAATACAAAAATAAAGTGACTGATTTGAGAGTTGTGCATACTTGGTAGACATTTGCATGCTAGGTACATGGGATTTTTTTTTTTTTTCAATGCTCTGTTTTTGCATTTTTAAAGCAGTGCCAGTATTAATTTTGTAGTTATTTTAAGCATAAAGGAATGGTGACATACATACAGTACAAATGTAACTGGCATGACTCTGCAATATTCAATACATTTATTTCAATGATACTAGGGATACACCTGAATGTTCTGCAACCAAAATTATTTGGCGCTGAAAAAAATAAAAATAAATTTTCTATCTATCTATCTATCTATCTATCTATCTATCTATCTATCTATCTATATATATATATATATATATATATATATATATATATGTATATGTGTATATGTGTATGTGTGTGTGTGTATAAAGCACTTTCGGTATTTGGCCGAATAAGTGAAATGACGGAATCAAATTTACCGAACAATTTTGATTATGCGATAAAATAGCAAGTAGAGTCAGAGGCGCACATGCTTTAAATGCAGAAAGCATGTCGGCAGTGTGGAAACATTTTTTGTGTCAGAGAAAGACGCAAAAAATGGCAGACACTGTTCTGCTGAATTGTCTAGAGGGGGTACATCTGCAAAAACATACAACATGACAAGTTGAATTTATCATTAAAAATCAAGACACACAGCAGAGTACAGAAAAGATATGGCGGCAGCAGCAGCGAAAAGGAAATGTCCTGCTCAACGTCCTATCACATCTGTGATCCAGAAGTCACAAACCACATTCAACAACATATAAAAACAAAATAATCATAGTCATTTTATGAACAAATGCGAAATCAGGACATTTACATTGTAGTAATATTTCACAAAGTGTTTTTACTGCAATTTTTTATCAAATAAATGCAGCCATTAGGGATGTAAAAAAAAAAAAAAAGTAAAATAAAACAACATTTGGCACTCTCACAGTTTGAATGAGATGCATTTGTAATGGCACCAACATTTTTATTGTACTCAGAATAGTTCAAATTTACCACAACTGAGTATGTTTAACCCATATTTAGTTCAGTCTTAGATGCCAATTTCAATAGTATTTGTCTTTTACAGCCATCTGTTTCCTGCTGGGAGGGCAAATGATATTTGGTTCTCACATTTAAAACAGCTGGGTATGCAGACACATCTATCATGTATCACAACCCGTGCTAACTCTCAAGGCGCCAAATCCTGCTGTTTGGCCAAGTGTTTTGTGTGTGTGACTATACAGATTTCAAAAGAGCCTTGTAGAGACTTTATTGAGATGTGGCTAAACCGTAAGCTCATTGCTTTCAATGAAAAGTTTTTGCTAAAGATCCATAGATTAATTTGAAGGCCTAAACTAAATAAGAGCTATCATATCTTGCTATCTAGCAGCTGAGCTTATTTCCTGACCCACATGTGTAGTTAGATAATACTAGATATGAATATTTAATTTGTATAGACTTAAATACTTTCAATTAAACTGTAAATTTGTGAATCTGAGCTTTTTGGGGCTATTTTGCTTGATAAGTATGTTCTGTACACAGCTGACCTAGGCCACCAACCAAAAAATGTGCAAAGAATAGTTAAATACAAGCTGATTTTGTGTCAAAGTCCGATAGATCCCCACAAGCCTGCTGCAACAGTAGACAAATTACCGTGTGGACAGGAGGAGAAGCTCGCAGACAATCTTTTACTTTCTATGAGGCTATCGGGGGGATGTGGAGGCATGAAGTCAAGGTAAAAGCCCATAGAGAGTCCATAAAAGCAACGGGACAAAATTATTCAACAACGTCTGCAAGATGTGGGTGATTCAGATTTGTCTTGGCACAGCGATTAGAAGACTTACAATTGTCAGACCCTTATGAAACAAAAATATATTGCAGTATATTGGCAAATATCATGTAATATATTAGGCATATATTCTTATATATATTTATTTTTTCCAATATATTGCAATATATTGAAAGCGGCAATCATTTGTATATTTTGCAATATATTATATAATATATGTATCATCAATATATTATTAAATGTATTCAAATAAATAAAATATTAGAAATAAAAAGAGAAAATAATATATTACAATATATCACAATATATTTTAAGAAATATATTGGTAAATATATTTTCCTTTCGTAAGGGGACAGGTTGCTCACGTGACATCTACTACGTCAAGATCAGTTTGAGTCAGCGCAGTACGCTCGACCCCCAGGAAGTGCATGCATCTAACTGACTTCACTTGTCTTCGTTGAATTCAATGGGGTTGCTGTGTCCATTTATTTTACTGTCTATGTTTAAAGCAAGCAGATTCAATGACAAGAACACTGCACTAAGGAGTTGTTTTATGGACTTACCATTCCAGTATCTCACTTGTTTTGGCTTTTCAATTTCTTTAGATTGTATATACACTGGAGGACACTTTCACTTTTACACAATAGGATTCTTAAGGACTGTTGTATTGAATGATTCAAATGGACAATCTGCTTTAACAGCTTAAGTTGTTCTAGTTTTATTGTTTAAAGTTCCTTCTGAATTTATTCATTCTACTTTTGTCGTTTATCTCATCTTTTAAAGCACTTATTTTACCTCACACAGTGTAATTTAACCACATTTAATAAATGTAACCTCTTCTGATAAGGGCGAGCATTACAGAGTTGTTCTTAAAAGCTAAAGAATTCCAAATGAACTCTATTTTGACAGGAAAATACAACAAAGAATATGGTTTACATGAAGCATGTAGACTCTCTGGCTTTCTCTCTCTTTCTTTACATGTGTGTGAGAAACAGCGCTCTCAGCAAAGAGATATATTTTTTTAATATATATATAGTTATTACTACAGTGCATCCGAGTCTATCTTTTTTCATTAACCATATTGTATGTTGAAATAGTCACAGTTGGTGTTTAATATGTCAGGTACTTGATACTTTTAAATGTTTGGATCCACATGAATCCAGTTAAGTAACACGCCTTTAGGAAATGTCCTACAGTTCTATTGCAGATGAGAAAATATAAAAAAAATAGTCTTGCAGATGTAAATGCAGACATGAGCTAGACGTCTCCATGATGTATGAGTGCTATCAGGGATTTAAATTCTTCTCCCATAAGCATTGCATCTGAAAAGAAAACGTCTCTAGGTTATGAATGTAATCCTAGTTCCTCGAAGGAACAAGACACTGCGTCAAGCGCTTTGGGGAAATGCCTTTGGCAAGATCAACTCTGAATATTGTATGCTATCTGTTCAATGGAAGGGCGTGACGTCACAGGCGGGGTGACGTAGCGACCAGGAAGCTATAAAGGCACCTGCCACGCAGCTGACTTCAGCTTCGAGTAGGGAAGCAAGCGCCGACAGGGGTGCCGGGAGTATGGCTCTGCAACGCAGCGTCTCGTTCCTTCGAGGAACTAGAGTTACATTCGTAACCTAGAGACGTTCCTCTTCAGGAACTCGAGCTGCATCAAGCACTTTGGGAAACGATGTGCCAACGCTGCCAGACTACCAATCCTCTGCCTAGAGTGTATCCGAAGAGCACAGCTTAGGCAAGAGGACAGAAGAGCCAGGAGCAGCTTGCATATCGAGATTGTAAAATCTGGCAAATGTAGAGGGTGTGGACCATCCTGCAGCGTTGCAGATGTCCAAGAGGGACACACCTGCTAGAAAGGCCTTAGAGGCAGCCATACCCTGAGTAGAGTGAGCCTTGGCTCCCAAAGGAAGGGGAAGACCAGAGGACTCATAGGAGACGTTGATAGCCTCGACCTTCCAACAACTAAGGGTCTGCTTAGAGGCAGGGGAACCTTTTTTGGGAGGACCTTAGCAAACAAGCAATTTGGTCAGATTTTCTCCACAGGGCAGCTCTGTGGACGTATGCGTCCAGTGCGAGTACTGGACACATACAATTTAGCTTCTCCTGGTCTGGCTCCCGAAAGGGAGGAGGGCAGAAGGCCTGTAGTACTATAGGCTGTGGCGTAACAGAGGGAACTTAAGGAACATAACCCGCTCGAGGGTATACGGAACCGTACTCGAGGTCTCAGCCTCAGTGCACCGTGGAGGAAATGTGTAACTAGGGGGTGTCTACCCACTGACTGACCATTGAAAGGGACGTGGTAAGCAGCTATGGCCGCCACGTACACCTTTAAGGTGGAGTGAGTTAACCCTGCAGAGAGCCTAGCTTGTAGAAACTCCAGAACTGTACCAACTGGGCAGTTAACAGGGTCAAGCTGGCGGTCTCTGCACCATGAGGAGAAGAGTTTCAATCTCAGGGGATACAGTTTACTCATAGAGAGAGCTCTGGATTGGAGGGGGGGTCTCAACAACCTTGGTTGAGAGACCGGAAGCTATGAGCTGTGCCCCCTCAGGGGCCACACCCACAACTTCCACAACTCTGGGCGAGGGTGAATTATTTTGCCCTGCGCCTGAGACAGTAGATCTGTCCAGATCGGAATCTCCCATGGAGAGCCGTCGAGGAGAGAGATCAGATCTGCAAGCCATACTGGGCCCAGCCAGAACGGGGCTACTAATAGAAGACGGACCACATCCCGGCGTACTCTGACCAGAACTCCCGGGAGCAGAGCGATAGGGGGAAAGGCGTACAGACGAAGCCTCAGCCTGGTCTGTACCATAGCGTCCAGTCCCAGAGGAGCTGGATGAACTAGAGAGAAACAGAGGGGACATTGCAATGTTTCTTGAGTCGCAAAGAGGTCCAAAAACTCTCCATATCTACTTCACCACCTTGGGGTGAAGCCCCCCGGCCCCGGCCCCTGTCTCAATTATTATTTCTGCTCCTACAGTCAATTTCCCAAGAAATACACTGCTCTGTGGTCCCAGAACGAGCTGTCCTGGGACCACAGAAGGACCTGGTGTGCCAGCTTGTACAAGGGGCGCGAATGCAGATCTCTCTAGTGACTGATATGAGAGATCGCCAATGTGTTGTCGGTGCGCACCAACACATGGTGACCTCTCAGGGCTAAGAGGAAATATTTCAATGCTCGATGCAAAGCTAGCATCTCTAGACAACTGGTATGTCATGTCAGATGGCAACCGCTCCACAGACCGCGGGCAGGGTGCGCACTTATCCCAACCAATGAGCATTACACGGTGACCAAGAGCTCCCAGCACCGGGCCCTGATTCAAAAACCAAGGTTTCTTCCACATGTCTAAGGCACGAAGGCTCGCCGTGTGACCTTGATAGTTCATAATGGATTCCCCCTCGGGGAAAATCCCTTCGTCTTGAGCCACCACTCTAGGGGTCTCATGTGCAGGAGGCCAAAAGGTATCACTTTGGACACATCTGCCATAAGCCCTAACAGTCTCTGAAACTGCTTGACAGTGAGTTACTGGCCTTCTCTGACTCTCTTGACTGAGGTAAGCATTGACTCGATCCGAGCAGGAGACATACGTGGCTGCATCATGATCGAATCCCACACTATGCCTAGATAGGTGGTTCTCTGAACTGGAGAAAGTACACTCTTCTTGGGGTTCAGTCTCAAACCCAGCTCCCCCATATGTGCGAGAACGGCATCTTGATGTCGAACCACCATCTGCTCTGATTGAGCTAAAATCCACCAATCGTCGATATAGTTCAGAATGCGGATGCCCTGCATACGGAGGGGAACCAGAGAAGCATCTACACATTTCATGAACATGCGGGGTGAGAGTGCAAGGGAAGGGAAGTTCTTGATATTGATGGGCTTTCCCCCCGAAAGTGAACCTCAGAAACTTCCTGTGTTGTGGAAGGATGGATATATGGAAGTATGCATCTTGAGATCTTTTGTGACAAACCAGTCCTGTCCGGACTCCCTGTCTAGAGGAGTGACCACCTCAATACAGCATGGGCAGGGAGGAACACACAATCTATAGCGTGATCTGGAATCATCCTTCAAATGTCATGTCTTTGCTTTGCTCTTTGGCATTATGTTGTTTATTGGGACAGACAACAATAAATAAGACTCACAAGACAGACTTTAGACATGCACACACAGAGCGCTTGCTGAAAGACGCGAAGCTGAAGTCAGCTGCATGGCAGGTGCCTTTATAGCTTCCTGGTCGCTACGTCACGCCCTTCCATTGAACATATTGCACACAATATTCAGTGTTGATCTTGCCAAAGGTGTTTCCTCAAAGCACTTGATGCAGCTCGAGTTCCTGAAGAGGAACTACTAATATGGTCAAGCACAAAAATAACTGCCTTCATGTCTTTAGTAACCCTGACAGTAGAGTTTTATCACCAAATGAAAATAACACAGCCACTTCACTGTTTTCAGTGCAAATACACTCACCTAAAGGATTATTAGGAACACCATACTAATACTGTGTTTGACCCCCTTCGCCTTCAGAACTGCCTTAATTCTGCATGGCATTGATTCAACAAGGTGCTGAAAGCATTCTTTAGAGATGTTGGCCCATATTGATAGGATAGCATCTTGCAATTGATGGAGATTTGAGGGATGCACATCCAGGGTATGAAGCTCCCGTTCCACCACATCCCAAAGATGCTCTATTGGGTTGAGATCTGGTGACTGTGGGGGCCATTTTAGTACAGTGAACTCATTGTCATGTTCAATAAACAAATTTGAAATGATTCGAGCTTTGTGACATGGTGCATTATCCTGCTGGATTTAGCCATCAGAGGATGGGTACATGGTGGTCATAAAAGGATGGACATGGTCAGAAACAATGCTCAGGTAGGCTGTGGCATTTAAACGATGCCCAATTGCCACTAAGGGGCCTAAAGTGTGCGAAGAAAACATCCCCCACACCATTACACCACCACCAGCCTGCACAGT